>NC_136265.1:94640721-95095721 GCF_964187855.1 Myxine glutinosa
AACAATTGGTGTCAGGAGTGGGATTCGAACCTGGGACTAAATTTATTTAGCCCAAATTTTGGACACCAATTGTGTTAGTACGATAACAATTGGTGTCGGGGAGTGAGATCGACCCGGAGCGCGCTTCACGCGCTCAAAATTATAAAGTACGAAATTTGTTTTGTTTTAAAGGAAGAGCCCGAATTTTTAAATCGCGCCATGGCTGTCCAAGGCGACGGGATGCCGGTGGGAGAGATAGAGGGGTTAGAAGTAACCCAGGACTTCGGGGAAGAAAGGGAGGAGGAAAATGGCAATGTGGTTGCGGGAATTTCAGGTGCACAAAATGGCGCTCTAGCGCACGTGATTACAGCGGCGCCACATTTAGCCACGCCCATGGTCGCGGTAATCGAACCGGAGATGCCAGTGGATTCGAACCTTTTTATGTTGCAAATGAGGGCCCTTATGGAACGAATGGGAGACCAAATGGTGGGAATGAGAGCTGATAGTGAGCGGTTGGGAAACCGGATGGATGCTCAGAGTGAGCAATTGGGGGTAATGGGGAACCAAATGGGGGTAATGGGAAACGAATTGGGGGTAATGAGGGACGAAGCGAGGGGTACCGGTGAGGGATTAGACAAGAAATTTGAGGGATTAGACAAGAAATTTGAGGGATTAGACAAGAAATTTGAGGGGTTAGACAATGGGATAGAAGGGGTGAAACATGGGTTAACAGGGGTGGAAAACAGAATGGCTGCCCAGGAGAATCAGTTAGAGGGGGTGAAAAATGGGTTAATGGGGTTAGAAAATAGGATGGAGGACAAATTGCGGGAAATAGGGGAACAATCCGCCCGGGAAATCGAACAGATGGGGAACCAGATGGAGGAAATACGACGAGGGGTGAGTGAGGAGGTCTCGGGGCTACGCGAGGAGGTAAAGCGAGGCGAAAAGCGTATAGAGAAAGAAGTGAGGAATAATACGGCTAAGTTACAAGGGGGAATAGAAGATCTGACGGAGGAGGTGGAGCAGCTGACAGAGGGACAAACTAAGTTAGTGGAGCAGGTTCAAAAGAACACTGCGGTACTAGGAGGGTTAAAGGCGACACAAAAAGAAATTAAAAACGAATTAATAGCGACGCAGAGGCAATGTCAGATGGTACGGGAGGAACTGACAATGAGGGTGGAGGAGGTGACAGAGATAATGGAGACAAAGGACCGGCAGGTGAGGATGCACATAGAGACGGTCACGGTAGCCTTAGAGGACGAACTTGAGGGGACGCACCGAGAAATAAAAGAGGTTAAACAAAAACTAGAGGAAGTGGGAGAAGAGGTGAGTGAAATTAAGAAGGGACGGACAGAAACTAAGAGGGAGATAAAGGAGGAGGTAATGGAATATGTGCAAGGTCGGTGCTCAACTCATGATGTGATGCTCACTAACCAAATAAAGAGTTTGCAGGTGGCAAAGGAGGTGCGGGGACGAGGTGCCAAGGTGAGTGGCAATGTACATGATGTGAGGGGAGATTCAGTCGGCTTGGGGATTGGTTTGGATCCGGGTGTTCGTGAAAGGCCGTTGGTGAGGTGTGTGACAGGACAGGTGTGCGAAAAAAGAGGTGTGCGAGAATGTCCGACCATGGGGTGTGTGAGGAAAAAGTGCACGCCGAGGAGTGAGTGTGCCGTCAAGAGTGAGTTGGTCGAAGCGCGTGTGCGAGGGAGCACAGGGAAGCGCGGTGTGGTGAGTGTTACGGAGGAAGTAACGAAGAAGTGTGCGCGGGAGGATGCGCGAGAAAGGTGTGTAACGGACGGGTGCATGGGGAAAGCGCATGCTGTCAAGAGTAAGGGAGAATGCATGCCTGTGGTGAGTGTTACGGAGGAAGTAACGAAGAAGTGTGCGCGGGAGGATGCGCGAGAAAGGTGTGTAACGGACGGGTGCATGGGGAAAGCGCATGCTGTCAAGAGTAAAGGTGAGTGCGCGACCGAGAGTGGAGGTGAGAGTAGTGAGAGTGACAAGGAGAGTGAGCTGGTTGTGACAGGTGAGCGAGGATGTACACCTGGGATGGAAGGATGCACACCTGGAATGGTAGAGCGTGTGTGGGAAGGCACATTTGAGTTGGTAGTGAGGCACGTGGTTGGGTGTGCGGGTGAGAGCACACCTGTGATCGTCACAAAGGAGGTGACCGAGAAAGGGGCGCGAAGCGGTGTATTGGTGAGGTGTGCGAGCAACGAATGTGTGCCAAAGTGTTCGGTGGTCAGGTGTGTGACCAAGTCGGTGAGCGGAATGAGTGTACCGAGGTGTGAAAGAAAAGGTACGCGGAGAATGGGAACGGCTGCATGTATGAGCAAGAAAGAGGTAGCGTATGCATGTAGGCCTGCAGGTGAAGCGTCGACGGTAACCGGGTTAAAGGTTAGGTCGACTTTTAGCCGGATCGGGCCCTCGGTGCGTGCCGGGCTTCGCGTGCCGCGAGTACCAGCGGAGATCCGAGCCACGGCGGGTTCGAAAGGACCGCCGTGCGCGATCCACGCTGGGCCTCGCGTGGAGCGGCCGCGTCCGGGCTCCACAAGGCGGAGCGGGCAGCTCGATAGGAAGGGTCGTCATGGCGACCACTTTCTATTGAGACGTGCCGGCAGGTCGAGATCGGGACATTGGATGGCTCCACGCCGAAGTGGTGCATGGGATCTCGGCCCGGGTAAGCCTCCGTCCCTGCCCCGAATGCGGGACGTATCCAGCCGCTGGCACAAAACGACCCGCGTTCATTGCTCGGCTGTACGAAGCCGGGCTGTAGATGTGAATTGGCGCACCGAGAGGATGTAATAAGTAGACGGGTGATGGTGATAGTGATAGTGATTTAAAACGAAATTTAGAAAAGTGAATGGAATTGGCAGTAAATGGAAAATTTTTGAATTGTTGGATTTGGACGAACAAAATTGATAGTGAAAGACCCCCGATGTGGTGGGATGGCAAATCCACCATCCCTCACAGGTGGGGGCAAAGGAGCACTAGATTATGGGGTGTATGGCAGTGAAAACTAGCCCGGGTGGGTTAGGATATGGTGTGTAGGAATCTAGCGAAGATGACAGTAGGTAACGTTAAGTTTAGTTATTGACTGATACCTGTAGTGGGGACGCAGGTAGATTAGTGTGGATTATAATGACGTGGGAGCGCAATAGTTTAAAGGGACGACTGGGAAGCGCAAGTTTCAGAGGGGAGAAGTTAGCTGAGATGATGCCGTGTGTGTGAGGATTGAACAGGTGAGAATGGAACAGGTGTGATTGCACAGGTGTGCAACTGAACAGGTGTGTGGAGCAGTGTATGAGGAAGTAGTGGTGATTGCGTGTTGTGTTGACCAAATGGTCCAGGAAGAGGAGGAGGGTGCAGGTGGCACCAGGTGAGATTGCACAGGTGTGCAACGACAGGTGAATGAAAGACAGATGTATGGAATAAATGGTATGGAGGATTGGAATGGATGGTCGTGGAGTGAGAATGGTGGAAATTGTGGAGTGGAGTGGATGGTGCGAAGGTGTGAATGGGGGAAGAGTGGACCCCCATCACGGATACCCGGGGCGGGTAGTGTAAGAGTTAGGTAGAGGGTACAGGTAAATTGTGATTGGATATTGGCATCTGTGGTGCGGTTGCAGAATGGTGTTGTGGATGGGTGCATTAGTGTTGTGGAAATGGCTGGGCGTGTAGCCTGTTAGTGTGTGTAGTTGTTTGAGCACTCCACCACTGTGAGGATGTCGGCCAGGTGAGGCCGCAGGTGGGCTCTGGGAGCCGGTAGTAGTTGTTGTGGATGGGGCCCGAGGATCCGGAGGACGGACCCGGGTAGCCCAGTGCCAGAGGGCACCATGGGGTGACAGAGCCAGGAGAGGGGCTGCCCCCAGTTAGATAGGTTAGGGTGAGGAGCTAGGTAAGCTCGGGTGGCAACTACAGTGGTGGAGGTGTGCAGGTGGGTAGACCTGTTGGGAGAGCTACACGTCGCGGCCCAGAAATTGTGCGAGGGCACCGGGAGATGAATCGGGGGAGTGAGACCCCAAATTGAAAAGCACCACAGTTTGGCCAATGGGAATTGGTTTTTAGAACCCATAGTGTAAGAGGGCCAATGGTTTTGCCGGAGAAAGACCCCGGGTAGTGTAAAGTGTGTTAAAGTCATTTAGAGGATAGTTAGGATGAAGGATCTCCTCGCACCATCTGCACCCACTCACCGGAGGTGACAGGAACTCCACACCATGCCATGTTTTATTATTTTTTATTGTGCAAATGTTTGGAATGTGAGACGCATCATGACGTGGGTGTGACATTGTGCTTTGATGTTCCATCTCTGCCTCCTTATGAGGATTGATGATGAATTGATGATGGCAAATTTTGAAGTAGAGGGATTGTGGAGACGAATTTGATATAGGGGAAATATGGGGAAGACGTGACAGTAGTGACGAATTGGTAATGTGTAGGTTTTGTACATATGGGGTAAGGGCAAGGGTGGGCTAGGTAACAGGGGGGTGACGTACGGTAGGGACGAGCTTTCTCACTTCGCCCTCCGTACGCATTTCGCCTTGCATTGCCTTTTTGATGTGTACCCTTGAGACCTTACCCCTCGCTCATCTGTCTTGTCCCCCCTTTTTTTTGTCTCCCACATGAGGACCTGAGCGCCGTTGGGCGCCGAGGGGAGCGTGCGTGGGTCGGCCATTGTGCGCCCGAAATTCCCAGAACCAGCTGTCTGCATCGATGCACCACATTATGGACCACATGTCAGTGGCCGAGCACCACTTATGGACCCCATGGGTTGGGGCAAGGCCCCTCTGCTGGAACCGGCCATGAGGGCCCGAAATCTTGCTGGCGGACCTTGGCCACAGGGCACCGATGCCCCACAGGTGAACCACACGTAGTCGGCCCTGTGGGCCATAAATATAGATTTTAAAAATGGACACGTTTGGGCAAGCTTTATTGCAAATAGGCCGCCAGTAAGCAAAGCAAATGAAAATGACAACAACTGGAAGAAATAATAATCACCAGCAGAGGGAGCCGAAGAGCAAGAGACACCTGCAGGGTTAGGGGTTGTTGAATTTATTTTATTGATGAACAGTGGTGACTGCACTGATTGGTGCTTGAGGGTGTGTTGGTGCGTTTTTGGGTGCTTTAATGGTGCATTGATGCAGAGCAGACTGTCCTCCCCCCAGAAAGAACAATTACAGGTCCTGGGTTAGTTTTGTAAATAAAAATAGCGTCATTGTAAATAATGCTCCCCACCGTCATTGTATAGTTTGAAGACCATTCCGCAATTCGGTTAACTGTGGGCGTAAGTCTGTTAGGCAGGGTGCAATGGAGCAGCGGGACACATTTATTTATGTTTTAAAACTGTCGCACTCAGGGTCAGGTTAAAAGTAGAGGGAACTACACCTACATGCCACACTAAGGTAAAAGTAATAGGCCCGGGACGTGCCTAAGGGGAGGAGGGTGCAGTGTTGTGGATATGAGAATGTTTTTTTATTTTATGGTTGTGGTAAAATGTTGTTGTAAAAGGTTGTTGTAAAATATCACCCCTCCTCCCTCCGTTGTGGTTGTATAAAGGTCAAAGGGCGTTCCCGTAGTTAGTCCATAAAAAAACATACATGCAGGACACGATATATCTTTTCTTTTGATAGTTATCTCTTATTGTGTGTTTTAGGATAAGGCTGTGTCTCCCATTAATTAAAAGTACTCCATTGCACCAGTGAAAGAGAATAGACCCCCTTTCCTTCCCATCCCCAAAAATCTCCCTTTCCATCCCCTCCAAAACCTCCATTTCCATATTACATCCCCTCTCGTCACCGCTGAGCCCTCGATTGCCCATATTACCTCCGATCCAATTGCCACCATTGGCCACGAGGCAGGGTTGGGGAAGAAAGGCGTGTCGCACCTCGTCAGAGGGGAGGAGGGGCGCGCCGCCCGTCGTCATCCAGGGCGGAGCCCGAGGGTCGCGCGACCAACCAGGGCCGCGGTGAGTGACCCGGTAGGCGTGCCCTCGGAGTCGGCGGCTTGATTTCGCTGGAGGTGATAAAAGCGACTGTAAGGGACTGCTTGATGAGAGAGAGGCCTTGGAGATGAGCATGAGATGAGAAGAGAAGAGAAGAAGAAAGAGAGTTGCAAGGAGTTGGTCACAGTCGGTTGCCAGAGAGAGGAGTCGGTGGTGAGAAGTGAGAGAAGCAAGAAAGAGTTGAGGGTTGAGGGACCAGACCAGTGAGACAAGTCCTGGGAACGCAGCGGACGGAGGCCGCCGCAGCCGCGACACCCCACCGCCAAAGGGGGCCTGGACGGCGGTTCGGAGCAGGGCCGAAACGGAACGGCGGCCGCTGAACGCGCCGGTTGTGCTGCAAGACCCCCCCTTGGACCTTTCCTCTCCCGCCAGCCATCCACCTTCTGCCATCCCTGGCATTCCCCGTGTGAGTCGTCTTTGTTTGTTCTGTCCTGGGTAATAAGTTAAGTCTGTAGATAAGCTAAATTTGCACTGTGTCACCTGCGTCTTGTACTTGTAAATAAACTGAATTGCTTTTTGTTGCTTGTGTGTAAATAATAGTAAATAAATGTAGTGGTATTTCAAACCTTTCTTGGCCTTCGTTTTCCTCTTTACATTGCGTCGTTTTTGTCTTTTCCCTCATTGAGCAGCTAGGGTGCGATACGGCCAAAGTCTGGGTGAATCGGGTGAGTTTTGTTAGGTCGCGGTTCTAAACCACCGCTCGGTCTATAACATCTAACCGCGATCTATAACAATATATATATATATATATGTATATATATATATATATATATATATATATATATATATATATATATATATATATATATAATGGTATCTGTAATCTGGTTCTCCAACCTAATGAGCGGACAACATGACGTCATCGCCATGCACGTCCGCCTTGCCTGCAAAGTTCCAGAGGAACCATCTAGCAGTGCGTCATTACGGATTATAAATACAGATACTGTCACAAGTGCATGCAAAACTCACAGTTACCGACCTGGTTTCGCCCTTGTTGGGGCTTCATCAGGGCAACGCAGTGAGGCTTTCCATACACTTGTAACTCTGTGACCCTTTCGGTTTTTTTATATCAGTCACTATGCGACCTTCATATCATCAGTGGAGAACCGCCAGCAAGGTGTCCCATACAGCTGCTGCTGCACCTTGCTGGGAGCGATACGCACCGCCTGCCACGCGGTGACGTTATCTCTGGTATCCACTCATCATATGGAGTCGACCTGGTTGCGTTTGGGAGTTACTAATAATGGTATCTGTAATCTGGTTCTCCAACCTAATGAGCGGACAACATGACGTCATCGCCATGCACGTCCGCCTTGCCTGCAAAATTCCAGAGGAACAGTAGCAGCAGCAGCTGTATGGGACACCTTGCTGGCGGTTCTCCACTGATGATATGAAGGTCCCATAGTGACTGATATATATATACATATATATATATATATATATATACATATATACAGTATATATATACATATATATATATATATATATATATATATATATATATATATATATATATATATATATATATATATATATATATATATACAGTGATCCCTCGTTTATCGCGGGGGTTACGTTCCAGAACCCCCTGCGATAGACGAAAATCCGCGAAGTAGCGACCATATTTTTATTTTATTATTTATATATTTTAAAGCTTTATGACCCTCCCCACACTCTTATTAACCTTTCCCACACTCTTATTAACCTTTCTCACACTCTTATTAACCTTTCCCATACTCTTATAAGCACTTCCTATACTCTTAAACACTTTTTACACTCTTAAACATACGTAATTTTAACAACATATAAAATTCTAATGGGTACTCACCATTGAAGATACTGTAGCGACCCATGGGTCCCCCATTGAAGACCAGCATCAGCATCTCCTTGCTCCAGCCGGTGACGTCACCGGCGGGGATCCCCGGCGCCAGAGTGGCTGGTCACGTGACCACCAAAGCGTGCCGCGCGTGCGGGTATAATCAGCTACACCTGTTGATCACGTGACCACCGAAGCACGCCACGCTTGAGAGGCGTGGCTTTCGGTTTCTGTTTCTGGTTGTGCTTTATAATGCAGCCCGATAAACGGGCTTTCAGTGTTCCCGAGTTGGTTTTGAGAATAAATATTTTCTCGGACGAGTTTGTGTCTTGCCCGTCATTTTGTCCGTATCAAGCAAGAGCCCCGCTCTTCAATACTACAACTTGCGTGATGAAGATGATGATGAATTAGCTGTGCAGTACTGATGACGATGAAGGTGATGACGATGATGAATATACTGCACAGCCAGAAAGAGCATTACAGTTACCCATAACGTGGGTAACTAGCGCAAGTGGAAGCTGCCGCATCTGCGTTTTCCATACGCACGACTCTTTGTCTCTTTGTCTACTCTTCTACTGTACACCATGTACAGTATTTTATTTCTTGTAATATGTTTTAATTACTGTATTTTTCTTATTTTTTTACGTTTTTTAATTTTTTAGGCTAGAAAATGCTTATTTTACCACAAAAATATTTAAAACAATAGTATATAAAAATACATTTATACCGCAAAATCCCACGATATAGCGAAAAATCCGCGATATAATTTTACATATACTAGCGAGAAAAACCCGCGATGTACCGAAGCCGCGAAAAGTGAACCGCGATATAGCGAGGGATGACTGTATATATATATATATATGTATATATATATATATATATATATATATATATATATATATATAATCGGGAGATTGAATAAGACGCGGACGTAGCTTCAGGGCTTCGATCTTTAATTCGACAAGCTTTCGACCAACAAAGGTCTTCTTCTGAGTCTACAAAAACACTGTCGGACCACGGTCGGACACTCAGGGACCTCTTGGTAAAAGCAAAGCACCCACAGCCCCACAACAAAGAAACTAGGATCCCTGGCTTCTATAAATGCACAGCAAACAAATGTATTATTCACAAACATTTACTAGAAGGAAACAAATTCTGTAGTTCTAGCACTGGACAAAAATTCCCCATCACCTCCTATATGAACTGCAAATCTACATGGGTCATATACCTAATCACTTGCCAAAAGTGCAACAAACAATATGTTGGAAAAACTGAAAATACACTCTACACACGATTTAATAACACCCGGTCAGAAATCAATAACTTCCACACCAGTCAGGGCAAATCTCTACCTTACACGATACACTTTAATCAACCGGATCACTCTATAAATGACATTCAGATCTCTGCCATTGAATCAATCACAAATCGATCACACACCACGATTCTGAAACGTGAGTCCTTTTGGATACACAAACTTCGGACAAAAGTCCCTCATGGCATAAATTTTGATGACTAAAGCATGTTCCCACATCAACCCAATCAAATTGTTAACCATAACCCATTCATTCATTCATTCATTCATCATTCATTCATTCATTCATTCTACCTTTATATGTCATTTATATAAATATATAAATATATTATATGAATATAAATGGGATATGAATATATGCTTGTGTGTTTATGTATGTATATCTCTATATTTGTATATGCACGCGCACCCTAACGGACTAACGGAAGTGACCGTGACGCAAACCAACGGTCACTTCCGTCGAACTTGGGGCTGGTGAGTGAACTTTGGCGTGGCTCTCCCTTCTGTATGCAATTTTTTACTCACATCACACATCTCACACAGACATCACCATACACACTTGACTGATATACATGCCTGCTGTTTTTGTAGACTCAGAAGAAGACCTTTGTTGGTCGAAAGCTTGTCGAATTAAAGATCGAAGCCCTGAAGCTACGTCCGCGTCTTATTCAATCTCCCGATTATTTATTCAATGCAAATGAGACGCCCTGCTCGTACTGTGGAGTTTCTACTATTTCTCACAGTTATATATATATATATATATATATATATATATATATATATATATATATATATATATATATATATATATATATATATATATATATATATATATATATATACACAAAGAATTAAGTTAAGCACCCCTACACAACGAATTAAGGTAAGCACCCCCTAATATATATTCTTTGTGTATATGTATACATTGGCATATATTCTAAGGTATGTGAGATCAAATAATGATTGGTATGACATTAGCAATTATCCATTGATGAAATTGAGTGATCAAAGTGAAAAAAAGTGATTGGTTGAGTCAGTGATCCGATCACGTGGGTCCTACACACGTTATTGACGCAAAGATCGCTAGAGGTCTTCTCAGAACAATGACTGTACGTTAGAAAACATAAACGTCATCCACACTGTCCGTGATGGACCTATAGCTCCATACTTAAATTGAGGTGAAAATATGCCTAAAATTCCCAAAAAATTTCACCTTAAATTATTCAGAATAAAATATTGAAAACGGCATGATTGTTATGTTTTTATGTGACCATAATATCACTTCTCCAGAAAATATAGCAATATCATGGGTATATTACACTGTTTTGACGACAACAAACTTGTAATGTGCGAGGTTGTAAAAAAACGGGGGGGGTGCTTAACTTAATTCTTTGTGTATATATATATATGTATATATGTATATAGATATACAGTATATATATATATACAGTATATATATATATATATACAGTATATTGTTGCGGAGATGAGGACTGTATTTTTTTTGATTGTGTGCTGTATTATTATTATTATTGTTTATTCTGCGCCCCCCTACCTCCGGAGCTGTGTAAAGGTGAAAGGGCATCCCATAATTAGTCCACAAGCATACACGTCAGCCTAATAATAGAATACCCCTGTTTGATAGTTATCTCTTATTCTGTGTTTTAGGGTAAGGCTGTGTCTCCCATTAATTGAAGTACTCTATTGCACCAGTGAAAGAGAATAGATCCCCTTTCATTCCCATCCCCAAAATCTCCATTTCCAATTACATCCCCTCTCGTGATTGCCAACCCTCAATTGCCAATTACCTCCCCTCCAATAACCGCCATTGACCACGAGGCAGGGTCGGAGAAGAAAGGCATGTCTCCACCTCGTCATAGAGGGGAAGAGGGGCGTGCCCGCCCGTCGTCATCAAGGGCGGAGCGAGAGGGTCGCGTGACCAACCAGGGCCGAGGTGAGCACACCGATGGGCGTGTCCTGATGGCCGGTGGCTTGATCGCTGGAGGCGCTATAAAAGGCGCGCACGCAAGAAGCAAGTGAGTCAGTCAGAACCAGAGTGAGTCGTGAGTTGGTCGTCAGAGGAGGGTCAGGGGTTGCGTTGGTTGCGGTGGTAAGAAGTCGGTGGTGAGAAGTGGTGGCGTCGAGTGGTCAGTGGTTGCGTTGGTTGACGTTGAGTTGTCGATGGTGAGGAGACACCAGGGCCAAGAGAGAGAAGGTTCCAGGTCAATTACCAGCAGTTGCACCAGAGACGGCAGACGCGCCCTGAGGTGAGCCAGAGAAGCAGCTTTGGCTCCACAAGCAGCGTTGACTCCACCAGGCAGCTTCAACCCGTTACCCCGCGGGGACCAGATAGCGGTGGCATCGGTGGCCGTCGAGGTCCAGCCGACGTCCCGTGCGGGATCAAGCCCGAACCATCTGCCCCGGCTGAACCTTCCCATTCCTCCTTCCAGCATTCATTCCTTTCCTCCACCCTTCTTGTGTACGTGAGTTTGTTCTGTGTGTCTTGTCCCTGGGTATTAATTAAGCTTGTATAAGTTAATAATTGCACTGTGTCTCTGATTCTTCTGTATATTATTTTATTATCTTTCCTTCTCCTTGGTTACTTTGAGCATGTAAATAGTAGGAATAAATTTAGTAGTATTTCCAACCTTTTTGTCTTCTTCTTCTTCTTCTTCACATCCGTGTCGCCTTTGTCTTTTCCCTATTGAATAGCTGCGGTGCGATCCGGCCAACGTTTGGGTGGAATCGCGTTCTAATCGGGGAATAACTGTTCGGTTCGCGGAGCCTTCGCTCGGCAAAGTAACATCTAAACCGCGATCAGTAACAATATATATATATATATACAGTATATATATATATATGCAGTATATATATATATGTATATATATATATATATATATATATATATATATATATATATATATATATATATAGTATATATATATATATATATATATATATATATGTATATATATATGTATATATATATATATATATGTATATATATATATATATATATATATATATATATATATATATATATATATATATATATATATATATATATATATAATATATATATATATATATATAATATATATATATATATATATATATATATATAATATATATATATATATATATATAATATATATATATATATATATATATATATATATATAATATATATATATATATATATATATATATTATATATATATATATATATATATATATAATATATATATATATATATATATATATAATATATATATATATATAATATATATATATATATATATATATATATATATATATATATATATATATATATAATATATAATATATATATATATATATATATATATATATATATATATATATATATATATATATATATATATATATATATATATATATATATATATATATATATATTGTTGTGGATATGAGGATTGTATTTTTTTTATTATGTGTTTTATTTATATTGCTTGATTCTGGACCCTCCTGCCTCCAGTGTTGTGTAAAGGTCAAAGGGCGTCCCATAATTAGTCCATAAAGCATACACGTCAGCCAATCATAGATTTCCCCCTGGTTGATAGTTATATCTTTATTATGTGTATTAGGGTAAGGCCTTGTCTCCCATTAAGATGACACTCCATTGCACCAAGTGAAATAGAGTAGATTCCTTTCAATTTCCCCTTTCATCATTGCCAAGCCTCGATTGCCAATTACATCCCCTCCAAAACCACCATTGAACATGTGCTCGGGTCGGGGAAGACCGGCGTGCCCGCCCATTGTCATCAAGGGCGGAGCCAGAGGGTCGCGCGACCAACCAGGGCCGAGGTGAGCACACCGAGGGGCGTGTCCTGAAGGCCGGCGGCTTGATCGCCGGGGGCGCTATAAAGGCACGCGCAAGAAGCAAAGAAGTGGTCGGTGGTGAGGAGTGATTGGACCAAGAGAGAGAAAGAGTGGTTGGACCAAGAAAGAGAACATAGAGAACATCCAAGGAGAGGACATCCCGGAAAGCACAAAGCCGGCTATTCGTCGCCTTGCTCGCCAAGGTTGGACTGAGCAGTAGTTAACAGCAAGAAGCCTGTTGTAGTCCTGGAAAAGCGCGCGACGTCCACCGCAGCAGCAGCAGACAACAGCAGCAGCAGCGGCGGCCACAGCAGCAACAACATCCGCTTGGGGCCTGGACGGCGGTTTTGAGCAGGGCCGCGAAGGAACGGCGGCTGCTAAACGCGCCGATCGTGCTGCAGGACCCCTTGGACCTTCCTCTCCCTCCAGCCATCCACCTCCTGCCTTTCCATCCTTTTGTGTACGTGAGTTTGTTCTGTTTGTTTTGTCCCTGGGGATTTAATTAAGCTTGTATAAGGAATTTGCACTGTCTCTAATTCTTCTGTATATTATTTTATTATCTTTCCTTCTTCCTTGGTTATTTTGAGCCTGTATATAGTAGGAATAAATTTAGTAGTATTTCCAACCTTTTCGCCTTCTTCTTCTTCTTCACATCTGTGTCGCTTTTGTCTTTTCCATATTGAATAGCTGTGGCGCGATCCGGCCAACGTCCGGGGATCGGGTTAATCGGGGTAACTGTTAGGCTGCGGTGCCATCCGCTCGGCAAACCAACATCCTTATCCGCGGGCCGTAACAATATATATATATATATATATATATATATATATATATATATATATATATATATATATATATATATATATATATATATATATATATATATATATCTCTGTTTACAAGATCAAGGCTCGTGTAAGAGCTAACATTGATCACAAAAAGACAAACTGACACATAAAACATATTATCAAGGGAGCGGGAGACAAGATGGGGAGAGAGGGAAGCACACAAGTGCAACAGCAGAGAACAGGGACATCGGGAGATCTGTGGGAAGGAGAGGGCTTTGGGGGGAGGAGGCATGGGAAGGGGGGTGGGCGGGGTATAAAACATATGGACACTGCTTGGTCTTCCAGGAAAGAAGTTGGTACTTAAAAAAAAAAAAGACTGGATTTGGGGTGAATTAACGGGGGAAGAAAAGCGAAAGCGAAAAACCATGAAAACAAGCGTTACGCCTAGGTCCCCCGTCGTTGAAGTGATCTGAGTTGACAAAGTGGAAGACGCAAGGCGGCCATCTTGGATTTTGACGTGGGTTGCACCCACACACCAAATTAGAATTCGGTCCTTCGCTGACGCACGCACGCACACACGCACACACGGACGGAGGGGAAAACCATAGTCCTCCTTTCGCTCCGCGGTGCGACGGGGGACAACAAGCATTACGCCGAGGTCCCCCATCGGTGAAGTGATGTGAGTAGACAAAGTGGGAGACGCAAGGCGGCCATCTTGGATTTTGACGTGGGTTGCACCCACACACCAAATTAGAATTTGGTCCTTCGCTTACGCACGCACGGACGCACGCACGCACGGACGCACGCACACACGGACGGAGGGGAAAACCATAGTCCCCCTTTCGCTCCGCGGTGCGATGGGGGACAACAAGCGTTACGCCTAGGTCCCCCGTCGGTGAAGTGATGTGAGTTGACAAAGTGGAAGACGCAAGGTGGCCATCTTGGATTTTGACGTGGCGACCCAATTTTCAATAGCGTTCTTCCTTATGCCTAGATACACCCACACACCAGATTAGAAGTTGGGACTTCGCTTATTTTTCAAGACATTCCGCTCACAAGGTTCAGACATACATGGCGGTGGCCATCTTGGATTTTGACGTGGTGACCCAATTTTCAATAGGTTTCGTCCGTATGCGTAGATACACCCACACACGAGATTATAAGTTAGTAGTTCGTTTATTTTTCAAGATATTTCGCTCACAAGGTTCAGATGTATATATATTGTGGCGGCCATCTTGGATTTTGATGTGGCGACCCAATTTTCAATTGCGTTCTTCCATATGCCTCGATCCACCCACGCACCAGATTAGAAGTTAGTCGTTCATTTATTTTTCAAGATGTTCCACTCAAGGTTCAACGCACGCACGCACGGAGGCACACATGGACGGAGGCTAAAACGGTAGTCCCCCTTTCGCTCCGCAGTGCGACGGGGGACAAAAAAACCCATGAAAGCAAAAAAGTGAAAGGGGATTTTACCTCAGGACAGGTTTCACATCGATCGGTGAAGCGTTTTCAGAGAAGGGATTTTTTAAGATATCAGCTTTCAAGCTAATATGGCTGCCAAACCATGTGAAATATGACATCAAAAATGCACACTCTGCGTATTTTGGAGAATGGGATCACATTCGTGTTGATCGGATAATGTTCGTTTTGCTATCCAAGATGGCTTCCAAACCACATGACCGACAACATCATCATTCTCAAACTACATGCAACAATGGTGTTGGATGCTATTTTCAAAATTTTGCATCGATAGGGTAAGCGATTTCAGAGATATAATTATTTAATATTGTCCTTATATCCGATATGGCTGCCAAACCATGTGACCGAAGATGTCAAAAATTTAATGTTTCAATACAAATGGTTTCGAGATCAATGGCATGCAATTTCAGATTTTTAGGATAAGGCATTCGATTAAATCATTTATACCTGGAATACCACTTCACCAATGATGTCATCATTATCATTCTTTTGTTCCCCTTTGGGAGTACTTGACAATGTGCCAAGTTTCAAATGTTTCCATTCAGCTTTTTCTGAGAAATATATATATTTTTCATTATTTGCGTTTAATCCCAGATTGCTGCCATACCACGTGACCTTTGACTTCACAATTGTCAGAAAAACATTCTGCATGGGTGTCACTCCTACCCTGAAAGTTTAGTCTCAATCGGACACGCGGTTGCTGAGAAAAACGAGGTTTAGCCCGCATGGACGGACAACCCGAAAACATGATGCTTCAGGCCACCTTTAAAAACAAATAAACAAAGGAATTATGTCAGATAAGGGAACAAACAAGCCAAATAAGTGAACAAATATGACTGATATCCTGCACTCAATATCACTCTCCTTCAAATGTTTCTGCAGATCTCGTCAGCTGCGCGGCATCTGCATGCTGCATTTTCTTGCATTTGCAGCGGGCATTGTGCATTGTTTGATGCACTGCAGGTGATGAATTCTATGCAGGACTTATGCCGTTGCCCTCCAGTACAACAACAATTCGCATTTCCACCCTTTCCAGCCTTCGTTGCTGCTCTACATTCATTACCCATGTCTCGCTCCCACAAATCATAACACTTCTCACACATGCAGCATACACCTTTCCCTTCAGCTTCAACGACACTCCCCTCCTCATCAGCACGCCACTCGGTTCTCGAAATTTCTTCCATGCACATCTCACTCCAGCAACTGTTGCCGAGTCTGATTCACCTTCTCCATTCAGCATGTCTCCAAGGTAGCAAACTGTTTTCACACCTTCCAGCTTCACACTGTCTCCAAGATCCAACTCAACATTTCCTCCATCTGCAGCTCCCTCTGTGCACACCTTACATTTGAATGTAGCTGCCACACTGTTTAATGACCCTCTCAGACCACTACATTTTTGATGAACCCACTCAGCGCACATTGGACATTGAATGGAGTTCACTCCGACACCCTTCCTGCACACAGCACATGGCCACTTCCCAGTTCTTTCCACCTCACCACATGCTTTACCACTTGCCATCACCTTCGTATTTCCGATATTCACCTTCAGACCTTTTGTCTCCATACATTCCTTCCACTTGTTCATCTTTTCCTTCAGTCCATCCATACTTTCCGCAATCAACACCAGATCATCTGCATACAACAACTCCCACGGTAAACCCTCCTTTACATTCTGAGCCAGCACCTCCATCACAGCTACAAATAGTAGTGGACTTAGTACCGACCCCTGATGCACTCCCACCTTCACCTCAAACTCACCACTGTTCTCGTCCTTCGTCCTTACAGCTGTGCGCATTCTTTTGTACATTGCCATCACTACTCTGATCAACCATTCCTCCACTCCCAACTTCCTCAATGCCCATGTCAATACTTCGCGTGGAACCCTATCGAATGCTTTCTCCAGATCAACAAACCCAAGAAACAACTTCTTCCTCTTCTCCATGTACTTCTCCTGCAACTGCCTCACAATAAAGAGCACATCTGTCGTTCCTCTTCCTGGCATAAATCCAAACTGCTTTTCGTCGATCTTCACCTTCTTCCTTATCCTCCTCTCCAACACCCTTTCCAATACCTTCATTCCATGCTCCAATAACTTTATCGCTCGGTACGAGCCACACTCCAGAGGGTCACCTTTCCCCTTGTATAGAGGGACGAGGGTACTCAGTTCCCAATCCACTGGAATGCGGCCTTCTTTCACCACCATATTACAGATATCTGTCATTCTCTTCACACCCCAACTTCCTGCTGCCTTCAACATATCTCCCACAACACCCGTCGGCCCTCCCGCTTTTCTACACTTCATTCCTTTTATCGCTTCCTCAACTTCCTTCTCAGTTATCTTCTCTGCCGGCCCTAAAACTGGGTTACTCTCTATCTTGCCATCCCATTCATTCTAAGTATTCAACAGCATTTCCATCTATCTTTTCCATCTTCCTTTAATTCCATCTGGGTCCACAACGATTTGTCCCACTTCATCCTTCAAGCAACTCACCCCCATCACATCACACCTCTCTTTCGCTATCTGCTTTGCAATCCTGAATACCGCTCTCTGACGCTCTTCCGAATCCAAGCTTTCTCCAAACATTTTCCTACATGCCTCCTGCGCCTTTGCTACCTCTTTCTTTGCAGCCTTCTTGGCTGCCTTATAACTTTCATGCTCTGCTTTTTCTGCTCCCGTACCCTTCGCCTTCTGCCACTCCTTGAACCTCTTCCTCTTCTCGTCAATCATCTCTCCAACTTCCTCATCCCACCACCATGTTTCCGAGTGCCTCGGTGGTCCTTTTGTCCATCCACATACCTCACCAACGGCTCCCAACAGACTATCTTTCATTGACATCCAACCACATTCAAGCTCAACCACATCATCCTCTACCCTACTCAGCCTCTCCTTTAATGCCTCCCTTACTGTCACCTCTTTCAACCTCCACACCTTCATTCTCGGTTGGTACTTCACCCGCCAAGATTTCCTCGCACCTTTCACCCTTATGTCACAGACAACCAAGTGGTGCTGTGAAACAGCCTCCTCCCCCGGGATCACCTTTGTGTCCCAGTGCCAGAGGATAATGCCAAGTGCCCTGCCATTCAGTTTCCATCCCATGGTCTCAGGAGGGAGTAGCATGGGGGGAGGCCATGGGCGGGGAGGAGGAGGCTATGCATGGGCTTGTTGCCAGATTGCTGCCTGGTAGTGTGCTCGTATTATGTGGAAAAGACAGTCACTTGTTGGAGGAAGGGTTTCTGGGGCGCAAGCTTGACCAAGCAGGACCAATTGGTATAGTTGTTGTTTGTTGTTGTTTGAACATGGTAAACTTTGCAGATAAAAGCATCTGCATCATTGGTTGCTTGGTCACAGAGTTCTCCATCACCTAGACTTTTCAGCAAGTTGTAATTGTCCCTGAAAAACTTTCCAGCAGGTCTTCTTGCTGTGGCCAGCCACGAAAGATATCGTGTCAGTGCCTGTCAGGGAGTGAAATGCAGGCACGCTGTTCAGGACATTGTCATCAATTTGGGTGTTGTCATCTTTGTCAATGGTGCAGATTGGGATGTATTTTCTGTTCTTAGCTGTCCCAGCTTTCATTTGGACGTTCGGGCATGACTTCTTGCAGAAATGAGCCAGAAGTCTGACAATAGGAAATTCTTGGTGCTCTGCCTTTGCCCATTTGAGTTCCATCAGCTCGCAGAACACAGTATCATGGACAGCATTACATGGTGTTGCCCAAGTTGTCTTGCCACATGTCTGCATCGCTGCATGTGTTCAGAGTGTCCAGTTGATGGGCTGGTGCCTGTATGATGGGCATCTAGCCAATGCTCGTCTTTTATGGTGTCGCTTTACTATATTTCTGGTTGAAGCAAGTCCAACTTTCATTTGTTCCGTGTCGCTTGACAAGAAACGCCATGTCTTGTGCAATGGCATGCACAGATGACTGAATGTATTTTGCTGACTTGCCTTTCCAGTCTTTCTGAGTGTGTCTTGTCAGTGTGGGCTCTGCTTTTCCTGCTATTTCTTCAGCCTGTAAGAGCTGCTGCATGACATCAGGAGCCTCAAGACGAGTGTTCTATGAAGATGCTTTGGTGTCTCTCCCAATGTAACCATGTGGACCTCTTTGCCAGCCAGCCACATGCATGGCATGGAAGCTATTTTTCCATCAAGGCTCGAGTCATTGATATCAATGTTGTCACATGTGAAATGTATGAATCTGTTGGGTACAAAGTTTGGAGGGGATCACCGCACCTGAAACAGGATCCATTGTGTGCAGGGTGTTGCATTTCGTTTTTCTTTGGATCACATTTTTGCATTTTATCTAACTACAGTGACGAAATATTAACTATTATATTGCTTTGATGTTGTTTTTTTGTCAAAAAGTTTGTTCACCTGAGTTCTTACAGTTAGATTTTTCTTAAAATTCAAGCTTTTTGTGAAGAAAACTTTGATTTCCCATCTTCATGGAGTCCATGTTTTTTTCTGGTTGCCATGGAGAACGAAGGCCAAATTCAGCTTGTCATATTCCGGAAATGGATTCTGCAAATTCTAATCCTTCAGAAAAGCCTGTTTCGCAAATTGTCCTCGAAAATGCCTTTACGAGTCAGAAATCTCAATCTTTTCTCTCTATCTTTTCTCTCTTTTGACACTTCTATAAAGTGTCAAAAATGTCTTTGGTCTTCTGGTCAAGTCAAAGGTCTGAAGGGTTTGAATGTCTGAAGGGTCTAAAATCAAAGGCTTGTGAAGGTCTAACTCTAAAGTGTCTGAGGGTTCTCAGAGTTTTCAGGGGCTAAAGTGCAAGGTCTGTAAATGGTTAAGGGATCTGAAAGGTCTCATAGGTATGTTACAATAGACAAGAGTACGTAATTAACAATACACTCGAGTGTAATGTTGGGTACAACATGGCGTCTGTTATTAAGTTTGCCAAACTGGTATTCTTTGGCAGTGAGTGACCCCACCTGGTGTTATTTAATAGCACGACAGGAGCTCAACTCCAGATCCTAAGATCTTAAACCAGCCACCTTAACCATTAAACCAACACGAGGCTTATAATGATAATGGTACATAATGATAATTATAATGGTGCATAAGATAATGGCACAAAATGATAATATCAATGATAAATTAGAAAAGTA
This sequence comes from Myxine glutinosa, assembly GCF_964187855.1. NCBI lineage: Eukaryota > Metazoa > Chordata > Myxini > Myxiniformes > Myxinidae > Myxine > Myxine glutinosa. The sequence goes on from NC_136265.1 coordinate 94,661,073, forward strand.
CATAATGACAATGATAATAGCACATAATGACAATGACGCATCATAATAATGATAATTGTACATAATAACAATGATGATGATGATGATAATCATAATGACAGTGGTAATGGTACATAATGTTAATGATAATAGCACATGGCGCCTCCCCGGGCTAAAGACCCCTGGGTGATGGATGACCGAAATGAGCTTTAACGCTGAGGCGCACATCAAACCTTGGCGGGATTGTCTTTGACGCGCGCGAGAAAGCCCCGAAGCCATATCTGATCGGACGGCCGACACTGGGTTAATCCGAACCCACAAACACAAATGCAGGACAAGCAAAATCCACAATACAAGTTCGTCGGTTGGCATTCGTCGCCTCAAAACCACCGCGCTGGGAGCCCACCAATAAATGGCGCCGAAAACACCCAGGCGTGAACAAGCAGCCAACCGGCCCTTCCTCGCTTCCACCGCCAAGTGAGACACGGCTCTCTCCTCCCCCGAAAAGCACTGCAGTCAATAACATCCCCTCCTCCAACGTTGCAAAACTTCCAAAGCTCCGACACGTCTCCTCACCAGCGCACCCGAGACATCAGCGCCCACTCGAGCCGAGAGCAAGAACGAGAGAAATGCGACCGCTTCCAACGAACGCCAGCACAAAGAGAATGCGACTGCCTTCGACTCATGCCAGCACCAGAAGAGGACAGACGGCTTCTTTTTGGCGAGAGCAATATGGTGAGACGGCTTCTTTTTGCTCCCCGAGCTCTCTAATGTTCCACCGCTGAAGTCACACTCTGTCCAATCACCGACGTCCCATCACAACAGTCCATAGCAACGACCAATCGTTGTCGCCGGGACGGGGCCTCATGGCCTTGCTTCACGCCCAATGATGAAGGTCATGAGTCGTTGGGGGGGGGGGGGGGGTGGGGAGGAGTCTCATCTCTGTTCCAGAATGTTCAGATGACGTCTGGGTTTATTTGCCAATTGGCAAATGTGTTGGGTTTCTGTCGGGCTTTTATGGCTGTTGTAATGGCGGCCCTTTTTTATGGAATAAAAACGAAGGGGAAAATCACAGAGGCAATTACACACGGGGGTTTATTCATCTTACACCCAAGAACGAGTTAACACAAAAGCCACGCCCCTTATGGCGACATGCAAACATTCTTCACCTGAACGTTTACCCTGCTTACGTACATCAAGATGGCGGCTTCATTTTCACGTCACACAGTCCATACTAAAACCCACACATTCTGAACTTTCCGAAGGTATTCCATGTCTTCCCCCACAAACGTAACACACATCATGATTATGATGATTATGGTGATAATAATAACGATAATAGTGCATGATGATGATGGTACCTAATGATAAAAATAAAAATAATGATACACAGTCACAGTCATCATGACAATGACGATTGTCCTGAATGATAAGTGTCATGATAATGGTGCATCATGTTAATGGCACATCATGACAATGACAATAACAATGATAATGCTAATATTGATGATGATCATCATCATGACCAATAATTACAATGATTGTACAAAATATGATCGTGACATTGATGGTAATTATAATGATAACAAGCCTGTACGGTCAGCCTGCACGAATTGCGCCAAATGAAAATTAAAACAGACACACTCGCCACCTGAGGTAACTCGGTTAAAATTTATCCGATTTGGACAGTGTTGTGGTGGTCAGATGTTAACACCCCCAAGCCACTACCAAATCCGAAAACTGAATTCAAATCCAAGCTGAAACAAGCCTGTATGGCTAGCCTGCACGAATCGCGCCAAGTTAAAATTGAGGCACGGCCCTCGGCAAAGACGCGATTTCTTTATTCGACGATAACATAAAAACGACAAATCCCACAAACTTCCAACTTACCTTGTTCTTCTCGTGTTCTTATCTCTCAAAATCACTCTGGGTATGCAAAGCGATTATGCAGGAAACCAATCAGTTGCATGGCCTGAGAAAAAAGTGTTGTGTTTCTTCTTCTTTCAACAATAACGACTTCTAGCTTCCAGACCATTCAACCAAAGATATCGAAATTATGAACACTTATTCCCCAGACCAAACTAAAGACAACGAGAGCTACATTACATTAAAATTTCAAGTCGATCAATGCAGCGGTTCAAGAGATAGAATATTTTCAAGATTTTCGTTCAATTACTTATTGTGGCCAAATCATGTGACTTATCAAAACTTCCCAAGTAACATTTTAACTGCCCCACATTTGGAACATTTGTGTAAAGATTCCACTCGATATCTTCAAAAATGAGGGAGGAGATAGGATTTAAAGTTTATGCTTAAAAACATCATAACTCCAAAACGATGCGACATACAATGTCATCATATGGGAACGTTTTGTTTGTCATGGGCATGAGATTCTGCATGCAAAGTTTGGGCTCAATCTGTTCAGCCATTGCGGAGAAAACGGGGTTTTAGTGTTTTTCACGAAAAACAATATGGCGGCCGAACCATGTGGCATATGGCATCAATTTTTTTGTATTCTGAATTTTTTTTTCACCAAGGTCATGTAAAAAAAATCATTCGTGGCATCAAGGGGTCTATTTGTCGAAATCTAACTTTGTAACGTCAGCACGTTTAACATCCTAAAACCTAAATAAATGTGTTTTTGGTCCAATTGCAGAGTTCTTTCGAATGAGCCATGGCTCAATTTTTTTCCATTGAGGCGTTTCGGAGATAGAGGGGCAACATTGAAGGTGTTTTCCAAGTTGGCACCGACATGTTGTTGGGACAAGTTGTTGGTAAAAGTTGGCACCAAGTTGGTAAAAATTCTTCATGTCCAGCCAATCACTTGGTGAAAATTTCATGTCAATCGGACCAACAGTTGCTTGAGAACATCGATTTTTACGTTTTCGAAAGTGAACATCTGGCGGAAGACCAAAAATAAACCTTGAGGAAAAACAAGAGGTATTCCTCTGCATTTCATGCAGAGGAAACCTAATAATGATGACTATGTTTACAAGTACAGCATTCGGTTGAGAGCATACCTCTGCCATGTCATGAGTAGTCCACAACTTTTTGAAACATCACGCTTTACATCGTTTTGGCCATATCACTCAATGGTGAAGAATCCTTTGACAAATAAAAAAATTATCGTATCATCACTGATTTGGATAATCACAAAAATTGAATCGATTGTCCTTGTCACACACCCAACCTGTCCACCAGGTTTCGCCTGAATCCGTACCTAAGTATTAAAACATTATCAGATCCGGATCTTCACCAAAATCTAACCGTTTCGTCCTTGTCACATTCCCTACCTTTCCACCAAATTTCGTCTGAATCTGTCCGCAACTTTTTGAGATATCCTGTTCACAAACAGACAGACAAACAGATAGGGGTGAAAACTTAAGCTCCATCCACCTTCGGTGGTAGAGATAAAAATGACAATATTGAAAATGATAACAGTGGTGATGTTGATAATGATAATGATAACTATGATAATAATTATAATATGAATGATGACAATGAAATATGGATCAAGACCCTGCAGACAGATATAATAATGGTCTGTCAAAGGGGGCTGTCAAAATGGAGGGGCCTGTCAAAGCCCCTCTAAAAGATAAATACAGTATATCTCTCCCCTCCATCTTCCTGTTCACCTCCCTTCCGTCATCCTGCCACGCCCACTTCCCCCTCACCCCGCTCCTTCTTCCCCATACCATTTCTCTCCTCCTTCCCCCCTATACTCTCCTTCTCCTTCCCCCTTCACCTCCTGCTTCCCTTCCTTTTTCCTCCTCCTCTTTCTCCTCTTTCCTCTTCCCCACTCTCCTCTGCTCCCCCTACCCCCCCACTTCCCCTTTCCTCTTCCCCTCCGCCCTTCCCATCCCTCTTCCCTTCCCTCTCCTCCTCCCCTCTTCCTTCTCCCCTCCACTCCTCATACCCCGGGCAATGCTGGGTACTTCAACTAGTGCTAAGTAAATGAGTACAACATCTTAATTGTGTACTATTGGAACGCGAGTGCAGCATGTCTATTAATTACGTACTTTTAGAATGTGTGTACATCTATAAATTACAATTCATTGGAACGCACATCTATTAATTACGTATCAAATAAATGTGATAACTTCGTCAAGTGAGTATGTCTCGTCTCGTGAGTCTATTGAATATATACTATTTGAACGTGACGACGTCTATTAATTATTTACTATTGGGCCGTTTCTTTTTGACCTTCAGACACCCTAATACCCTTCAGACCTTTACGCCCCCTTTGGTATTTCAGACCCTTGAAGATTCTTTAGACTTTTCTCAGACCTTCAGACCTTTTCAAACCCATTTGACACTTTAGACCCCTTTGAGCTTTAGACCGTTTTTAGTCGTTTTAAAACCCTTTAGACCTCTTCAGACAATTCAGACTCTTTAGTTTAGACCATAAATTACACCCTTTAGACCCCTTAGATCTTTTACCACCCTTTATGCACTTTGAACCCCTTTTGACCTTTTCAGACTTTACAACCTTCACAGCTTTTGACCATCAAACCAGACCTTTGCCCTTTCGACCATGTAGACCTTTCCTTTGCAACCAATGAACTTTCATTTCGAAAATCGTTCCATTTAGTTGCCACAAAATAAATCCCGGCAAGGGTCTGCAGAGTGATTGCTCTTTCAATTTATTACCCCGCGCACGTGAAGCAAAAAACGGGGTTGAGCAATTGGTTTGTGTCATCTTGGCTATTTATGATCATCGGTTTATGATCGAGGAACAACTTATTTAAATCTAATGTTTTATATTTTGAACATGAATAGGAAGACAAGTCTTTCGTTTTAACGTACTCCGGCTTTGAAATCATCCGATTGTACATGTGCAACGTCCAGAGAGCAGTTGAGTAATATTTTTACTCGGCCTGTCTGGCAATCAAACAAAACTTAAAATCACTTTGAACAGGAAGCTTACTGTTTTGAAGGACCTCATTAAGGATACAAACAACAGGCATGATTAACTCATGTAATGTGTAAGATATGGTGATGTGCTGGTTAAAACGATGGAAAAACCAGGAATGAATTCATTTATTCGTCTTTTACAATCTTTATTTTATGTAAATTGAATTATATACTTGAACAATGTGGAACACAGATTGCCTTCTTAATACTTCCAAGAACATCCAGTTTTGGTGTACTTGGACATGTTAAATAGGTTGATGTATTTGGGTGGTGCACACGACTGCTTCAATCGCGCAAAACTTTGGGATTTTTTTTTTTGACGATTTTTGAAATCATTATTTTATGAAAATGAAGTGTATTGTTGAACATGTGCATTTGTAAAAGCAATCGATTTACAGTTACAGACACAAATGATATCACTGATAAATTGGTTGAATTTACCCTAATGTATTGTTGTGGCCGTGGGTTTCGGGTCCACTAAAAGGGGGGCAGCCTCGGTTTTTTTGTTTGTTTGTTTTTTTTGTATACAAGATCGAGGCTCGTGAAAGTGCAAACATGAATCACACAAAAAGTCAAACCGACACATAAAACACAAAATAAGGGGAGCGGTCGACAAGATGAGGAGAGAGGGGGAAGGACACAAACACAACATTTGAGAGCAGGGACATTGAGAGAAATGTGTGAGGGAGAGGGTTTGGGGGGAGGTGGGAGAGGTATAAAACATATGAACACTGCAAGGACTTCCAGGAAAGAAGATGCAATTTCAAAAAAAAGTGTATCTGGGGTGAATTGGCGGGGATAGAAAAGATCAAGGTTTTGGATGGGGGAAGATAAGAGATGGTGGTGAACAGCTGTTTTTTTTAAGACCTGGAGGGAGGAGTGGGATTGAAGGGAGTGGGGGAGTTTTTCCAGAGGTGGGAGAAAAGAGGAATGAAAGTGTGAAGGTGTGCAGAGAGGCAAGATTTTGGCAGTTAACCATAAGAGGGTTGCTGACAGATGTTGTGTGACCTGTAGAAATATCAGGGGGACAGAGCACAGAGAGAGCTGGGGGAGCAAGGCCGGAGAGGAATTGGGTGGGAACACAGAAAGACCACCAACCTGCCTGCGGTGAGTGAGTGAAAGGCCCTTGGAGTTAGCTTCATCGCAGGAGATTCCAATGATTCTGAAAGCTTTGGTTTCAACAGCATGAAGCCGAGCTAAGTGTGAGGCAGGAACACCGGCCCAGAGGGGGGAACAGTATTCCATTGAGCTGCGGATGAAAGCCTTGTATGTGGTGAGGAGCTCAGGTGTGCCAAAGAAGGACTTCGCATGACGGAGGATGCCCAGTCGGCGACTGGCTTTGGAGGCCAGCTTGGAAATGTTGTTTGCCCAAGAAAGATCATGGCAGATAGTGTAACCCAAAATCTTGAGCAACAGAACTTCTTGGAGAGGATTGTTGAGATAGTAGATGGGAGGGTTTGCCAGTCTGTCTTTTCGGAGAGACATAGTAAGAGTGTGAGATTTGTCAGGATTGAAAGACATGTTCCACTTGTTTGACCAGTCTGTGATTTTGTCCAGGTCTGCAGAGAGTGAGGAGGCTGCAGACTGCCGATCTGAGGGATGAGGAATGGAGCGGCAGATGGTGTAGTCATCAGCAAAGAGATAGAGAGGATTTTCCAGAGAGTCAGAGAGATCATTGATGAAGACCAGAAATAGCACAGGGCCCAGAACACTACCTTGGGGAACTCCAGCCTTAACAGGAAGGGAAGATGAGAGAAATCCATTCAGGGCCACATGTTGCCTACGACCAGAGCGGAAGTCCGCAAGCCATGAGTGGAGATTTCCATGGATACCACATGATGAGATTTTGGTGAGCAGAGCTGGATGTCAGACCGTATCGAATGCACGGGATATGTCAAGGGAGAGAGCTCTGATTTCCTGTTTGGCATTGAGGACCTCCATCCATTGTTGAGACAGAAGAAGCAGCATGTCCAGAGTAGAATGACCTGATCTGAATCCAAATTGATGATCAGAGATCAAGCCATTGGAGAAGAGGAAGGATTTGATATCAGAAGCAATGATGGATTCCATGACTTTGCTGATAATTGGGAGCAGGCTGATTGGTCTGTCGTTGCAAGGATCTGTTTTTGCACCTTTTTGTGTAAAGCGGTAATGTTTGCTGATTTCCAAGATGCTGGCAGATGACCTTGAGCAAAAGAGAGGGTGAAAAGAACAGAGAGAGGGTGAGATAGAGCGGCAGAGCAGGATTTTAGGACCCGTGGGCTGATGCCGTCTGGTCCAGTTGCAGAATCAGAGTCGAGGTTTGACAAAAACTCTTCTCCACCTTGTCGGGAGAGAAGGAGGAGAGTCCAGGAGCAGTTGGGTTCGATTGGGAAAGGTGGGAACAGAGAGAGATGGGTTTGGGACACAAGATTTTGAGGCAATCACAGAGTTGAGGCATTCGGCTTTGTCACGTGCGGTGTCAACTGTGTAGCCACGTGAGATAAGGGAGGGGATGGAGGGGGAACAAACACCAGAAACGGATTTGACCAGACGCCACCAGGATTTGGAGGAAGGAGACAGGCTTGAGAGTTCAATCTTGAGTGTGGAGAGATCACGCTTCCTGGCACTCCTGAGGGTAGACGCACACTTGTTCCGAGCTTGGTGGAAGGAACTGAGATTGCCTTCAGTTGGATTTGCCTTCCAAGAGGCAAAGGCAAGTTGTTTCAGGGCAACTGCCTCACCAAAAGATTCAGTGTACCATGGACGGTTGGAAGGGCAAGACAACTGAAGACGAGTTGGGATAAACTGTGCATGAGAGAGAGCAGTTTGCTTTGGAAGAATTCCCAGGAAGAATTGATGTCAGAGGCAGTAGAGATGGGAGACCAGTCCAGATGATTGATGGCTGCTTGCAGACCATGCCAGTCAGCCTGAGTGAAATGCCAGACTCATCGGCGCTGAAGAGGCTCTCTGAGAATGGCCAGAGAGATGTCCACTTTAACAAGCACATGATCAGAAGAACCGATTGGAGCAGAAGAAGAGCAGCAGACATTTGCAGGGAAGTTTGTCAGAACCAAGTCGAGAAGAGAAGATACTGCATTGACTGAGATCCGTGTCGGGAAATTAACAGATTGTGTCAGTCATAAAGAGTCGCAGAAGTCCTTTGCTGAGGTGCCATGGCTGGTGAGAGAGGAACCCATGCCCAGCCAGCTGGCATGATGACAGTTGAAGTCGCCACATATGAGGAAGAGAGAGTTTGGATGAGTTGATCGAAGTTGGTCCATGTTGTCCGACACCGAAATGTAAATGTCCGACGTCCATGTTGTCCGACAGCAGTTCCCTTCAAACTTTCAGGGCCGGAGGCTACCGCACATGAATAACTTTGTGCCACAGCAGGTTGATAATCAAGCGCGAGTGCCAATCAGTGAACCACTTGCTTCAATGTCGATGGTGTAATGCCGTTTAACTGAATGCCACATGATCTTCGGGATATGCACCAATCCCTTTATTAGATATTTCATGAGGGCGGCCGAGCTTTACCGCTTGATGAAGTCCGGACTGAATGAGCCAGTTAGTCGAGGAATGATAGTCTCTCTGCCGTGTGTATAATACTTTTGCAATGGCTTTTAATGTGGATGTTGGAAATGAAAGTGCATCGAAAAAAATTCTGTATTAATAACGGTGATTGGGATGTACTTTCACGTCGGGTATAAAGGAAAGATCTGGGGGGAAATTGAGGAGGTGACGGTTTGGTTTTATTTAGCTTGTCACTTCAAATAAGTTTCGGCGCAATGAGGGATACACTCGCTGCTCACGTGCATGAAACAATCTTCCCAGATTAAAACGTGGATCACATTTATGGGACGAGAAGTGCTGCGCACATGAAACAATTACCCCCAAGGAAAACGAGTGAAAAAGCCTCTCTAAACCTTCACCAACGCATTTTATGACACTCTAACCCACGACAAAGGGGAAGGAGCTATTCTATACCATGGAAAGAATCACACTAATGGAACTGTATGGTGGTTGCCAATGCCTCAGCGGTTTACTAAAACCGCAACAGTATGAATATCTTGGGATAAACCCAAAGTTTTACACAGCACTGTATATTTACATTGAAGGAGCTGCGCTCCAACGCGAGTCGAAAGAATTGACGCGACCAAAGACGGAATTCGTCCGAGTTGCTTTATTGAAACAAAACAGCTCAGGTATTCTGGCAAGCCCGTTTATCGGGCAGCAATATATATACACATTTATGCCGGGGCGTTTGCCCGGGAAAACCGAGACCGGGCATGCCCGGGTGTCAAGGGCGAGTCCTGGAAAGGCGAGTCTGGACATGCCCGGGCGTCCTGGACGCGGCCTGGCAAGTCGAGGCTGGGCGTGCCCGAGCGCTCTGGGCGAGCCCATGAAAGGCGAGAGCGGACATGCCCGGACGCTCTGGGTGAGCCCTGGAAAGGCGAGTCTGGACATGCCCGGGCGTCCTGGACGCGGCCTGGCAAGTCGAGGCTGGGCGTGCCCGGGCGCTCTGGGCGAGCCCTGGAAAGGCGAGAGCGGGCATGCCCGGGAAAGACGAGAACGGGCATGCCCGGGAAAGACGAGAACGGGCGTGCCCGGGAAAGGCGAGAGCGGGCATGCCCGGGAAAGGCGAGAGCGGGCATGCCCGGGAAAGGCGAGAGCGGGCATGCCCGGGAACAGCAAGTCCGGGCATGCCCAGGAGAGGCGTGGCGATCGCGCCCTGGCCGCGTCCTGGCAGGTGCAAGGCGATTGTGTCCATTCAGCGGGAACCGCTACAACATCAACAATAATGTTTTCGTTTTTCCAGTCGAACAAATACACATGTACATGTTTGCGTACGTTTGTCAGAATTATATTGCGAGTATTGAACAAAATCAGATTTTTTACAGGTCATGTGACGTTGTATTTTCAGGTGTATCCATTGAATCTACAAAGGAGACTGCACATACTTTTATGAACAGCGTAGACGTAGGAGCGCAGGACCCGCGAACTGAAACAAACAAGAGGACTTTTTACAAACACAACAAAAGGAATAATGAATTGTTTGCACGTAATAATTTTCATCAGGCTCACAAAGGAGAGAAAGATGAACTCCCATACAAATGCATAAGTTGTGGAAAATCTTTTAATCATTCATCCAACCTTAAAAGGCACATGATAATTCACAATGATGAACGCCCATACAAATGCACAAGTTGTGGAAAATCTTTTAATCAATCATCCAACCTTAAATCACACATGAGAATTCACAATGGGGAACGCTCACACAAATGCACAAGTTGTGGAAAATCTTTTAATCGATCATCCCACCTGAAACAACACATGATGATTCACAATGGGGAACGCCCATACAAATGCATCAGTTGTGGAAAATCTTTTAATCAATCATCCACTCTTAAAATACACGTGAGAATTCACAACGCTGAACTCCCATACAAATGCATCAGTTGTGGAAAATCTTTTAATCATTCATCCAACCTTAAAAGGCACATGATGATTCACAATGGTGAACGCCCACACAAATGCATCAGTTGTGGAAAATCTTTTAATCTATCATCCCACCTTAAAAGGCACATGATAATTCACAATGGTGAACGCCCATACAAATGCATCAGTTGTGGAAAATCTTTTAGTCGATCATCCCACATTGCAAGGCACATGATAATTCACAATGGTGAACCCCCATACAAATGCACAAGTTGTGGAAAATCTTTTAATCGATCATCCCACCTGAAACAACACATGAGAATTCACAATGGTGAGCGCCCACACAAATGCATCAGTTGTGGAAAATCTTTTAATCATTCATCCAACCTCAAAAAGCACATGATAATTCACAATGGTGAACGCCCAACTTGACCTCCGCTTCCGGTCCGGTATGAAGAGGACGCAGGCGTCACATGCTCGCCGCTTCTTCGACCGGGCCACTGTCAGTTGCTTGCTTTTTTTTTGGTGGTCGTGCGGATTTTTTGGCCATTGAGTCTGCCCTCTGCATAGCCCCAGCTCTGCTCCCTGCTTCGCCTGCCCGGCTCCTCCGCCTGCTCGCTGTTTCCTCGGGCACGCTCTCGTGGGTTGTGACCATCGCAGCGGTTTGGTGGCGGTTTCCCGCCGTGATCTTGATTTGTAGCGGCGGTGGTCGATTGCCGCTGCATTTGCCGCTTTGCCGTGATCAACCTTGGCCTCGTGATCGTCTCTTTGCTCCTGCCTGCCCTCTGCTTGGTCCCGGCTCTGCTCCTGGCTTCACCTACCTGGCTCCTTCGTTTCCTCGGGCCCGCTCCTGTGGGTTGGGACAATTGTTTCACCTCCTCAACCTTGGCCCCGTCTCGTCTCCGCTCCTGCCTGGCATGGCTCTGCGGTACTCTGCCGCAAGGCTCCTTCTGCTCAATACCCGCTCCACCCCATCATGCATCTCTGCCATCAAATCAAATGGGCTCCTCCGACGACCCAGGTACATTCACCGTGGCTCCGGTTGTAAGTTTGTATATTTGCAATCAGGTCACTCCATCCCCGTCCTCTGGTCGGCTCAGCACACTCTCACTCTTCGTCCCAGCGCACCTGGTCACAGCAACGCACACAATCGCACCTCCTGCCTACGAACCCGAGCTAAATCACCTGAATTAATCCCTGCTGTTCAAAACAACATCAAGCTCACCCTGTTCAACGCCCGGTCCCTCAACAACAAATGCCTCATCCTGAACGAATACATCCTGGATAACAAACTGGACTTTCTCTGTCTCACCGAAACCTGGCAACAACCTCTGGACTACTACACACTCAACCTCACCACACCCAATGGATATTCCTACGTCAATAAACCACGCTCGGTGGGCCGAGGTGGTGGAATTGCCGTTATCCACCATCAAGACATCAGGACCCGCCTCATCCCCATCGCCTCATCCTCATCATTTGAACACCTGGCTTTTAAACTCTCTGATCGCACGCAGTCAGTTATGGCTGTCGTCTACCGCCCTCCCAAACCACACCCATCATTCCTGTCTGACTTCTCCTACTTTCTGACCCAGCTATGTTCCCTCTCCCCCTCAATCCTCCTCCTTGGTGATTTCAATATCCACATGGACTCCACTGACTCCACAATAACCACTGACTTCAATGATTTACTCACCTGCTTTAACCTCACTCAACATGTCAACTTTCCTACCCATATCCGTGGTCACATTTTGGATCTTGTCTGCTCCACTGGATTAATTTTGCACCATCTCTCTCTGGCTCCGACCTCACCCTCTCTGACCACTTAGCTATCACTATGACCATCAACATCCCCACCCCAACACCAAGACATTATCGCACTATCAACTTCCGTAAGCTAAACGCTCTTTCACCTACCTCATTCTCATCCACCCTCTCTGAAAAAATGTCCACTTCTCCCTTCGTTGACCTCCACACCCCTTCCGACCTCACTGACTACTACAACCACACTCTCTCCTCCTGCCTTGACCAGCTTGCGCCTGTAAAAACCAAAACAGTTTCTTTCACCCATTCTGCTCCCTGGTTTACCCCTGAACTCCGCCTGATGAAAACTCGTGCTCGCCAACTTGAAAGACTCCGCAATAAAACAGGTCTCACAGTTCACTCCCAAGCCTACAAGGACCACCTACAACACTACAAAGATGCCCTCTCCCGCACCCACTCCTTCTACTACTCTCAAATTATCCACTCTGGCTCCGGAAACCCAAAAGCACTCTTCTCGACAATAAACAAACTCCTCCGCCCCCTGAACACCACCACCCAGTCATTCACAGTAGACAACTGCATCTCCTTCCTCTCTTTCTTCCAATGCAAAATTGACAACATCTACAACAGCTTGACCACCGCCGCACCCGCTCCCCCTCCAACCACCTGCCCCCCCTTGTCCTGCCATCCCCTGTCTCGGTTCTCCCCAATCTCCCCTACTGACCTCTCTGAACTCCTCATAGGAATGAAAACTGCCACCTGCACTCTTGACCCCATCCCCTCCAGCTTTGTCAAGGCCTCCCTCCCTGCTCTCTCTCCACTTATCATTGCAACAATAAACTCCTCCCTGTCTACAGGCATAGTCCCACCTTCCCTCAAAATTGCTGCTGTTACCCCCATTCTAAAAAAACCTGGTCTAAACCCTGACACCCTAAACAACTTCAGACCCATCTCCAACCTACCCTTTCTGTCAAAAGTTTTGGAACGCGCTGTAGCCACTCAACTCAAACATCACCTCTCTGCCAATAACGTATGAAACATTCCAATCCGGATTCCGCTCCAACCACAGTACTGAAACTGCTCTCCTCAAAATCACCAACGACCTTCTCCTCTCCTCTGACGCTGGCAACCTCAACATTCTCGGCCTCCTCGACCTCAGCGCTGCCTTTGACACCATCGATCACACCATCCTCCTCACCCGACTTGAATCCACCTTTAACGTTACCGGCACTGCCCTCTCTTGGATTAAATCATACCTCTCTGACAATCTCCATCTCCATCAATAACTGCAAATCCCCCACTGCTCCCCTCCCCCAAGGTGTCCCCCAAGGTTCAGTTCTTGGCCCCCTCCTCTTCATCCTTTACCTGTCCCCCCTCGGTCACTTAATCCGCCGTCATGGTCTCCAATTCCACTGCTTCGCCGATGACATCCAGCTTTTCATCTCCACCAAGTCCGTCTCCACCGACACCCACTCTATCCTGACAAACTGCATCACTGAAATAAAATCCTGGCTTCAAATCAACTTCCTCAAGCTTAACTGTGATAAATCTGAAATAATCATCATTGGCCCAAAAACGCTCACAAAATCCACCCATAACTTTGCCCTCAACATCGACGGTATCCCAGTATCCACCTCCCCTCACATCCGGAATCTTGGCGTCATCTTTGACCAAACCCTCTCCTTCGACAAATACACTAAACAGATCACAAAGTCAGCCTTCTTTCACCTGAAAAACATTGCCCGTCTCTGCTCATCCCTCTCCTCCACGGCTGCAGAAACCCTCATCCACGCCTTCATCACCTCCCGTCTGGACTACTGCAATAGCCTCCTCTATGGTTCACCCTCAAAAATCACCAATAAACTCCAATACATTCAGAACTCCGCTGCCCGTCTACTCACCCATTCCCGGACCCGTGACCACATCACCCCCGTCCTTTACAAGCTTCACTGGCTCCCCATCCTCCAGAGAATCCAGTACAAAATCCTCCTCTTGACATACAAAGTCCTCCATAACCTGGCCCCATCCTACCTGACTGACCTCCTCTCCAGACACACTCCCACCCGCAACGTACCAACCTCCTGACCTCCCCCCCCCCCCCCCCCCCCCATCCGGACCAAATTCAGATCCTGGGAGGACAGGGCCTTCTCCATCGCTGCTCCCACCCTCTGGAACTCACTACCTCACACCATCAGAGACTCCTCCTCACTCGCCACATTCAAAACATCACTAAAGACCCACCTGTTCAACACTGCATTCAACATTCAACCCACAGCATTTAACCCCTGACTATCTCTTCTCCTTCTACCTCCTTTTGCTTTAAATATTTCCCTATTGATTCTTGTCTTTTTGCAATTGTTGTTTTCATGTATTGTTATGCATTATGTTTTGCACTCTGTCAAAGCACCTTCGGGCTTCTTGAAAAGCGCTATACAAAATAAACTAGAACGGGCACTCGGTAGAGCGCATACCTTCGCCGCAGCTACTGTTCTGTACTTGGCATGGGAGTGTAGGGAACAGAACAGTGAACAGTTTGGTGCTGATTTCATGCAAATCGGATAAGAATTGACCGAGTTATGACAAATAAAAATACGATTTTGACCTTTTCGTGACCTTGACCTTGACCTTTGACCCGATTGCTCCCAAAATCTAATCAAATGTGTCCCGTATAATAACCAATCATCCCACCAAATTTCATGCAATTCGGTTGAACACTTTTTGAGTTATGCGAATAACATACACACACACACACACACACAGACATACAAATAAATACACAGCGATCAAAACATAACCTTCCGCTTTTGCGAAGGTAATGAATTATTATTATTAATAAATGCACAAGTTGTGGAAAATCTTTTAAACGGTCATCCCACCTGAAACAACACATGATAATTCACAATGGTGAACGCCCATACAAATGCATCAGTTGTGGAAAATCTTTCAATCAATCATCACACCTTAAACAACACATGATGATTCACAATGGTGAACGCCCACACAAATGCATCAGTTGTGGAAAATCTTTTAATCAATCAGCCACCCTTAAACAACATATGATGATTCACAATAATGAACGCCCACACAAATGCATCAGTTGTGGAAAATCTTTTAATCAATCAGCCACCCTTAAACAACACATGATGATTCACAATGATGAACGCCCACACAAATGCATCAGTTGTGGAAAATCTTTTAATCAATCATCCCACCTTAAACAACACATTGTAGCGGCTACCGCTGGGTTTACACAATTGCCTTGCACCTACCGAGGACGCGGAGCGATCACCATGCCGGGCTCGTCCAGGACGCCCAGGCAGGCCCGTGCTCAACTTGCCAGGCCTCGGCCGGGACGCCCGGCCACGCCCGCTCTCGACTTGCCAGGAAGCCCGGCCATGCCCCCTCTCGCCTTTCCCGGGCAAACGCTCCGGGATAATGTGTGTATATATATTGCTGTTTTGTGACAATAAAGAAACTCGGACGAATTCCAGCTTTTTGTCGCGTCCATTCTTCCGATTACGTGGGAGCACAGCTCCTTCATTGGTGACCTACCGACATGGACATGGCAGTTGCCCTTAAACTGCCTACCTACTGGGAGGCTCACGCGGCGGTTTGGTTCGCCCAGGCGGACTCCCTGTTCACCCTGCGAGGCATCACGGCCGACGACACCCGCTTCCACCATGTGGTAGCAGCGCTCGGTTCAGCCACCGCGGCCCGCGCCCTGAGCCACCTCGAGAGCCCGCCAGCCGCTGACAAATACGGCGCGATTAAAAAGCTCCTCCTCGACGCTTTTGCCCTCCCATCGGGGGAACGCGCACGGCGCCTGCCCGAGCTCGGCGACACGCGCCCGTCCGAGTGAATGGACTACATGCTTTCGCTGCTCGTCGAGCACTCTCCGGCATTCCTGTTGCGGGAGTTGTTCCTCCGTCAGCTGCCTAGCCCGGTACGCCTCATCCTGGCGAGCACGACGATCACGGATCCCCGCGCCCTCGCCAGGGAAGCCGACAAGATCTCCGCGGCAGGCCAATGCATTGCAGCAGCGACCTGGGGCCCACCGCCGTCCGACGCAATGCCCATGGCGCCCGACCACTCGGCACGGTCGACGACCGAACTGCTGAAGCAATTGGCGGCCGCAACGCCGAGCCGACCACCTCCAGCACGACGACCGGGGCCTCCACCTGACCAAGCGTAGTGTTACTATCATGCCAGGTTCGGACAGAAGGCCCGGACATGCCGACCCCCGTGCACCTTCGGCAGGCTGGGAAACGGCCGGGCCGGCGTTCATTACCAGCCATGAGCGCCTGCCACATGGGCAACTTACTTTTCATCACGGACAAATCGTCCGGACGGCGCTTCCTGTGCGACACCGGCGCCCAACTGAGCGTCATACCCGCCTCCGATCAGGACAGGCAGTCCGTGGTTTGCGGCCCCTCCTTGGTTGCGGCCAACGGATCGGCCATCCTCACCTTCGGCCCACGCAACGTCACCCTCTGCTTCGGCGGCCAACGCTTTACTTGGACTTTTGTAACCGCCAGCGTGCCCATGGCTCTGCTAGGCGCCGACTTCCTCTGCGCACACGGACTGCTGGTGGACGTCCAACGGCGTCGCCTCATCAACGCCGAGACCTTCAGCTTCCTGGTATGCACATTGAGCAGCTCCGCTCCGACCGAGCTGGCATGCGCCCTCCCGGCGGCGAACGAGTTTGCTCGCCTGCTCACGGAGTTCCCGGCCCTCAAGCGGCCGTCGCAGTACGACATGGGATCGAGCACCACATACCAACCACAGGCCCGCCGGTCTATGCCAGAGCCCGCCGCCTCGACCCAGCCAAGCTCGCCGTGGCCAAAGCCGAGTTTGACGCTTTGGAACACCTCGGCATCGTGCGGCGCTCCGATAGCGCGTGGGCTTCGCCACTACACATCGTCCCAAAACCAGGGGGCGGCTGGCGCCCATGTGGCGACTACCGCCGCCTTAACGACACTACCACCCCTGACAGGTATCCGATCCCACACATCCAAGACTTCTCCGCCCGTCTGGCAGGACGGGTCATTTTTTCAAAAATCGATCTCATACGGGGATATCACCAGGTACCTGTCAGGGCGGCCGACGTCCCTAAAACGGCCGTCATCACGCCGTTCGGCTTATTCAAATTCCTACGGATGCCGTTTGGCCTCAAGAACGCGGCTCAGGCGTTCCAGCGCTTGATGGACGGCGTGCTGCGTGACCTGCCGTTCCTCTTCGTTTACCTGGACGACATCCTCATCACCAGCACGTCCCGGGCCGAGCACCTCCTCCACCTCCGAACACTGTTCGGGCGCCTCAACGAGCACGGCCTCATCGTCAACCCGGCCAAATGCTACTTCGGCACGATGGCCGTTGATTTTTTGGGCCACCACATCACCAAGAACAGGGCCGTGCCGCTGCCAACCAAGGTCGAGGCCATCACCACGTTTCCGCGTCCCCGGTCCATAAAGGCCCTGCAGGAATTCTTGGGAATGGTGAATTTCTATCACCGCTTCGTGCCCCGCGCTGCTCAAATCATGCGGCCCCTCTACGAAGCCCTCCGGGGCAAGCCGGCCAAGCACGACATCGTCTGGTCCGCAGCAATGGACGCGGCCTTCCAAAGCTCAAAGCGGGCCCTCGCCGACGCAACACTGCTCGCTCACCCGGTGCTCAACGCTCCCATCGCCCTCACCACGGATGCCTCCGACTACGCGGTGGGTGCCGTACATGAGCAATGGGTGAACCGGGTTTGGCAGCCACTCGCTTTTTTCAGCCGGCAGCTCCGGCCGAACGAGCTCAAATATAGCACATTTGACCGTGAGCTCCTTGGTCTACACCTGGCCGTTCTCCATTTCCGCCACCTCCTGGAGGGCCGACCCTTCACGGCGTTCGTCGACCACAAGCTGATGGTTTACGCAATGGCCAAGGTCACGAAGCCGTGGTCGGCCCGCCAACAGCGCCACCTCTCCGCCGTGTCGGAACTTACCACGGACATCCGGCACGTCGGCGGCAAAAACAATGCCGTGGCCGACTGTCTTTCTCGGGCCAACGCGAACGCGGTCCACCTCGGCGTGGACTTCGCGCTTATGGCGGCGGACCAAACCACCGACACCACGGTGCAAGCCCTCCGGGCGGCGAACACAGGCCTCCGCCTGGCCGACATCCCCTTCGCGGACACTGTCCTGCTCTGCGACGTCTCCCAAGGCCAGCCTCGCCCCATCGTGCCCGTTACCTGGCAACGCCGCATCTTCGCCTCCCTCCACGGCCTTTCCCACCCGGGCCGGAAAGCTTCCCAGAAGCTGGTGTCGGCGCGATTCGTCTGGCACGGCCTTCGACGGGACGTCCGTGATTGGACCAGCACCTGCACAGCCTGCCAACAGGCCAAGGTCCACCGACACACCCAGGCCCCGCTGGCACCTTTCACCGTGCCCGAACGACGTTTCGACCACGTCAACGTGGATCTGGTGGGCCCCCTCCCCCCATCATGGGGGTTCACACACATGCTCACCATGGTGGACAGGACCACCAGGTGGCCGGAGGCCGTTCCCCTCGTCTCCACCACCACCGCCGACGTGGCGCAGGCTTTCATCGCCACCTGGGTCGCCCGCTTCGGCGCACCGGCGGACATCTCGTCGGACCGCAGACCGCAGTTCACCTCCGAGCTGTGGGGCGCGGTCGCCCGCAACCTGGGGGTCAAGCTCCACCGTACTACGGCCTACCACCCCCAAACCAACGGGTTGTGCGAGCGATTCCACCGCTCCATGGAGGCCGCGCTCATGGCCGGCCTTCAAGACGGCGGTTGGGCCGACCGGCTGCCGTGGGTCCTTTTGGGCCTCCGCACGGCCCCCAAGGAGGACCTCCGGGCATCCACCGCCGAGCTTGTCTTCGGCCAGGCGCTACGCGTACAGGGCGAATTCGTGCCCGACGCTACCAGTCCCTGGTCCGCAGCTCACCAGCGCTCGGACATCCAGGAGGCCGCCCGACGGTTTGCCCCCGTGCCAACATCCCACCACGGTGACCCCCAGTCCTACGTCCCCCCAGCGCTTCGCACAGCGGAGTACGTTTTTGTGCGTCATGACGCACATCGGGGGCCACTCCGGCCGCCGTATGACGGGCCCTTCCGGGTCCTGCGACGGGACGACAAGTCGTTCGTCATCGACATCGGCGGCAGGTCGGACCGGATTGCGGTGGACCGCCTCAAGCCGGCGCACGTGGACATCGACCAACCGCCACGGTTGGCCCTTCTGCCGCGGCGAGGCCGCCCCCCGTCCACGGTGCCCCCCACTCGACCGCCCACCACCACACCGGACCCCCCCCCCCCCCCCACGACCCGCCAGGGGTCGCTTCTGCCGGGTCATCAGGACCCCCCTCAAATTGACCCTGCCGGTGCAAGTCGATTCTGGGGGGACGTGTGTAGCGGCTACCGCTGGGTTTACACAATCGCCTTGCACCTACCAAGGACGCGGAGCGATCACCATGCCGGGCTCGTCCAGGACGCCTGGGCAGGCCCGCGCTCAACTTGCCAGGCCTCGGCCGGGACGCCTGGGCATGCCCGGCCACGCCCGCTCTCGACTTGCCAGGCTGCGTCCGGGACGCCCGGCCACGCCCTCTCTCGCCTTTCCCAGGCAAACGCTCCGGGATAATGTGTGTATATATATTGCTGCCCGATAAACGGGCTTTTCAGAGTACCCGAGTTGTTTTGTGACAATAAAGAAACTCGGACGAATTCCTGCTTTTTGTCGCGTCCATTCTTCCGATTACGTGTAGGCCATGGGGCATACCATTAAAATCCACTTTTTCGTGCAACAGGAATGGGGATTACTTAAAATTGCTATAGATGGGTTGGGGATGTGCTCCTGAACAAGAAACACCATGTCCCCAGACACCAGGGGTGCTCATTAATTTTTAACGCGCACTTGATGAAAATGCAAGTAAATATATTGTTGCGAATATGGAATTTGGCCTCCATATCCGCTTGTAAATATTCCCCTATTTCCCCAATACTCCCCAACTATCCCCAATCCCCCATTCCCTAGTCCCATTGTCTGTAAACAACACTCTGTAGAACCGACCTTCCCCTTTTTCCCCCATTAAATGTCGTGCCCAGGTCCACCGCACCACACGTAGACAACTTTCGGACATCTTGCTAGTTATTCTTAGTCTATGTCAGTTAAGGACTCGTTTCCATTAATTCCGACTCTTCGTTGCACCAGAATGTGATTATATGGCACCAGTAGTGAGTTTAGGACCTTCCCATACCTCTTCCCATCTTCTTCCCCAAACAACAACAACAACAACAACAGAGGGGCACGGCGCTGCGCGGGGGGGGAGTGTGCGTCCTGACACCGGCTCGGTTAGCCGCCATTGACAATGCGCTCCGGACCATGCGCTCCACGGGGTTACCACAAAGGGGCTGGCTGTCAGTTCCTCGTCAAGGGCGGAGCCTGGTAAACCCCCCGCACGCACCCAATGAGAAGCAACGTGCCGATTCCACGAGGCGGAGCTAACGAGCCGAGGGCGTGTCACTCCCCGCCGGATATGCGCAGCGACTGACCGGATGTGACGTCAGATGCGCCCCGAGCTTGAGCAGACAAGACGCCATCCGAGCGCTGCGACCTCCCCGCATCTCTAGACCGGACCGGGTCGATCCTGCCCTGAGCCCAGGTGCACCTGGAGCCATCGATACCCGCCTTTCCTTGCCATCAATCCCCGTGTGAGTCAGCCTTGTCCCGTTTATCTGTCGTCTGTTGGGGTGAATATAAGATTGTGTTTAAGTGCCCACCTTACTATGCTGTCCCTCTGGTAGTTGTAATCTAACCTTCCGAACGAATATAACCTCCTCCGGAGGTCT
Source organism: Myxine glutinosa (assembly GCF_964187855.1). Classification (NCBI taxonomy): domain Eukaryota; kingdom Metazoa; phylum Chordata; class Myxini; order Myxiniformes; family Myxinidae; genus Myxine; species Myxine glutinosa. The sequence continues at coordinate 94,682,002 of NC_136265.1, forward strand.
TTGAGAACTGAACCCTGGTGTCGTGTCATTTGAATCCCAGCCGTGTGTCATTTCCCTCAATTGACCTAGCGTAGCGCGACTAGTCAACGTTCGAGTATAATCGGGTGAGTTTTGTTAGGTCGCGGTCTTACACCACCGCTCGGTCTATAACATCTAACCGCGATCTATAACAATTGGTGTCGAGGAGTGGAATTCGAACCCGGGACTAAATTTATTAGGCCCAAATTTGTAACAATTAGAATCGATTCGGAGCGCGTTTCCCGCGCGAAATTATAACGGCGAAATTTGATTTTGTTATACGGAAATAAAAAACCGAATTTTGAAAGTTGCGCTATGGCAGACCAAGACAGCTGGGGTCCGGTAGGGGAGAGTGAGGCAGGGTCGGTCCAGGACCAAATTGAGGGACGCGAGGAGAGCGAAGCAGTGAGGGCGGCAGGGTCGCAAAATAGCGTTGTCACGCACGAGGTGGCCACGGCGTCCACGCCCGCGACCGTGGCAGCGCCCCTGGCGGATTTGAACCTTTTTTTAATACAAATGAAGGCCCTTATGGCCCAGAATAGCGAACGGTTAGAACAAAAGATGGGGTCCAATAGCGAGAAATTGAGGGAGGACATGGGGTCCAATAGCGAGAAATTGAGGGAGGACATGGGGTCCAATAGCGAGAAATTGAGGGAGGACATGGGGGCCCAGATCGGAGGGTTAGGGAGTAGAATAGAGGGATTAGACAATAGATTAGGGGAAATACAGGAGGGGTTAATGGGGGTAGAAAACAGAATGGCCGCTCAAGAGAATCAAATGGAAGGGATGCAAAAAGGGTTAGAGGGTTTAGAAAACACTATGGAAGGCAAATTGAGGGACATGAGGGACCAAGCGGAAAGGGAAATTAACCAAATGGGGCAGCAGATAGAGGGGGTCAGAATGGGGGTAGAAGCCAAACTGGATGCTCACAGGGAGGAAATGGAGCAGATGAGGGTGGCATCTGGGCAGGAGATGCAAGTGATGGGAGAGGAGATCAGAAGAGGTGTGAGTGAGGAGGTCGGAGGAGTGCGCGAGGAGGTGAGGCACTGTAAGGAGCGCATGGAGAAGGAGGTGAGAAAGGGGACTGTAAAATTGCAAAGTGGTATAGAGGAGTTGACGCTGGGAGTAGAACAACTGACAGTGGGACAAAAGGAGTTGGGGGACCAGGTAAAGAAGAACACAGCGGTAATAGAGGGATTAAAATCGACACAGAAGGAGATGAAAAAGGACGTAGGGGTAATTAAAAAAGAGTGTCAGACGGTACACGAGGACCTGACGAGGAAAATGGACAAGGTGGTAGAGGTGATGGAGGTTAAAGAGCGGGAGGTGCGGGAGCACATAGAAAAAAATAAAGTGGAGTTAGAGGAAGAACTAAAAGGGGCGCATGAAGAGATGAAGGAGATGAAGCAAAAATTAGAAGAAGTGGAAGAAGGGGTGAGCGAAATTAAGAAGCGACGGAGAGAGGATAAGAAAGAGATAAAGGAGGAAGTAAAAGAATTGGTCCAAAGTCTGTGTTCGGATCGTGATGATGTGCTCATTAACCGGATGAGGGATTCGCAGGTGATGGAGGAGAAGCGAAGAGAAAGAGGACCCGGTGTAAGTGGTGACCAATATGGTCGTGCGTATGATGCGCCAGGTGATTTAATAAGCTTGGGGGTCGAGATAGACCCGGATGTTCGTGAGAGGCCACGAGTGAGGTGTATGGCTGGTCCGGAGGGTATGGAACGAGAGGTGCGAGGTGTGGGTGAGCAAGGTTGTGGTGGTATGGAATGGGTAGCGGGTTGCGGAGGTGTGACCCATGCATCGACACCAACAGGGGTAGTTGTTGGAGGGACCGGGGAGGCACGAGAGCCCCTTGGGGGTAATGTACTGTGGGGGCCCGGCCGGTTCGGCCCCGCGCTGACCCCGCAAGGGGCGACGCACGGGGTCCGGCAGGCGGGCAACGACTCGCAAACGAGATGGTCCCACAAGGTCCCACTCGCGCCGTATGACGGCAAGAGTGATCTACGCGCGTACCTGGCGCAGTTCGACTGTGTGTGTAAGGGCAACGGTTGGGGTGAGGACGAAGGTGGAGTACACCTGGTGGCCGCATTGCGCGGCGCGGCGGCGGAGGTGCTGACGGCATTACCAGCGGGTGCTCTCACCCTGCCAGCCCTCCGCGACGCCCTAATTAATCGATTCGGCATAGAACAGCAGAGCGAGCTTGTTAAAGCTCAGCTCGCGCTGCGAAAGCGCAAGCCCCAGGAAGCCATTGGGGAACTTGCCCACGACATTCGCCGCGCAGTGGGGATCGCACATGCTAGCATGGCAGCGGATTCCCAGGAAAGCCTGGCGCTGGACCATTTTATCCAGGCCCTCCCGGACATTGAGCTCCGGCAACAGCTCGCCATGTGGCGCCCGCAGACTCTGAGCCAGGCGGCTGACGCTGCGGCCCGTTGGGAAGCAGCGAGGCCCCTGGCCCGGGGGGGCGAGCGTCTCGCAATGGCGGTTCGCCAGGTGGGACCCCCGATGGAGGGCGGACCCCTTAGGGGGCCCGCCCACGACGTGGGTCCTGACCTGGCGGGCATGGTCCGGAGGCTGGTGGACCAGCGCCTGGCAGGACCTGGACCATGGCAGGCGGCCCCGGAGGTGGCCCGCGGTGGACCACGAGCGGGTAATCCAATTCGGACCTACAGGGGGGGGAATTTGGAATTCCGGAGGCAAGCACCTTATCAGGTGAGGTGCTATACCTGCAACCGCCTGGGTCACCTGGCGCGGCACTGTCGAAACGCGCGCCGGGATGATCCCCGGCAGTTGAGGTCCTCAACTCCGCCCAGGGGGGAGCGGGTTAGCCGACCCCAGACACCCCCCCGCCAGACCCCGGGAAACTAGAAGGTGTCGGGCACGTAGGGCGGTGTTCGGCAGCAGAGGATGGAGGAGAGCCCTCATTGACGCGACAGGTCATTTATTGTGGCCAAATTGGAACCGGTAGCCTGACAATTAGATGCAAAATTGCCGGCGTGGGGGTAGACGCCGTAGTGGACACAGGAGCTAGCGCCACGATCATCAGCCCTGTGGTCCTTGATTCGAGTGCAGGTGGCTGGGATAAGATCCAGCGCCTGCAAAATTATAGTTTGCAGCTTGCTACCGGGGTAACGGTCCCGATCATAGGGCGTGGTTCTGTGACCCTCAAGTTAGGGTCGGTAAGGAGGGAGATAGATGTTTGGGTGGCGGAGGTGTGCGACCCATGTTTAATAGGGTTGGACCTGTTGACTGCCAGCGGTTGTAAAATCGACTTGTGCCGGGGGATCCTGCAGGTGGGAGTAGAAGAGCTGCCGTTAGGGGGAGTGAGCACGGCCGAGAGAGCGGAGCTGGAGGCTTCCGAGGCCGTGACCATCCCCCCAAGGGCCGAGGCGATAGTGCCGGCCCGGTGGGCAGCTCACCCAACATGGCAGGAGTCCTGCGGCCTGGTCGAACCGGTGGCAGCGTAGTCCATACCGGGTTTAATCGTGGGCCGCACCCTTGTAAAAACGGACGGACCGGTAGTGGCCGTCCGAGTAATAAATATGAGTACAGAACCACGCACTATAGTAAGGGGCACGAGGGTAGCTGGCTGCACCCCAGTTGAGGAAGTCGCGACAGTGAGGGGCGAGAACGTCCAGCCGAGCCGACCCCGGGGGGAGCCTTCAATAACAAGTAGGAATTGGCCCGATCCCATTTGCAAGATGGTAAATCGTAGCAGCGTAGAGTTGGGAGGTACCCAGAGGGAGGCCTTACACAAACTGGTTGGGTCCCATTTGGACCTCTTCTCCCTGTCCACCGAGGATATTGGACGTACGGGCCTGGTGAAACATCAGATCCACACCGGTGAGGCCCGGCCTATTCGTCAGGCCGCCCGACGGCTCCCTTGGAGCAAGAGGGCGGAAGCTGACGAGCAGTTTGAAAAAATGCTCGACGCAGGTGTGATCGAGCCCTCGGGAAGTCCTTGGATGTCACCTGTTGTGCTGGTCAAAAAGAAGGATGGGACCACGCGGTTCTGTGTGGACTATCGCCAGCTAAACAACGTGACACTCAAGGACTCATATCCCCTGCCAAGGATTGATGACACCCTCGATGCCGTTGCGGGCTCAAATTGGTTCACAACTTTGGACCTCAAGAGTGGGTATTGGCAGGTGGAGATGGATAGGGCAGGGAAGGAGAAAACGGCATTTTCCACAGGTAAGGGACTGTATCAGTTTACTGTGATGCCGTTTGGTTTGTGTAACGCCCCCGCCACCTTTGAAAGATTGATGGAGCATGTACTGGGCGGCATGCCATGGCAATCATGCCTGGTGTACCTGGATGACGTCCTGGTACATGCCCAAACGTTCCCCCAGGCAGTAGCTAATTTGGACCAGGTGTTCGGGTGCCTCAGACAGGCAGGGTTGAAGCTGAACCCGAGTAAGTGCACTTTGTTTGCAAGAGAGGTGGCCTATCTAGGTCACGTGATCGGCCGCGAGGGGGTAAAAACGGACCCAGACAAAATTAAAGCGGTAGAGGAGTGGCCCGCACCACGTACCATCAAGGAGGTGCGGGGATTTTTGGGACTCTGCTCCTACTACCGGCGCTTTGTGGCGAAATTTGCGGAGTTGGCCCGTCCCCTCCACCGGCTTACGGAGAAGGGGACGCGATTTAATTGGACACGGGAGTGCCACGAGGCCTTCCAAAAATTGAAGGGGTGTCTAACATCCGCACCCCTTCTAGCTTACCCCACTAGCGACGGGGCATTTACCCTGGACACGGATGCGAGCCAGGAAGGATTGGGCGCAGTTTTGTCTCAGACACAGGAGGGCGTGGAGAGAGTGATTGGTTATTATAGTCGGGCCTTAAGTAGGCCCGAGAGAAATTATTGCGTCACTCGCAAAGAGTTATTGGCTATGCTGGCTGCCATGAACCATTTCCACCCGTACTTGTACGGGCGGAAATTTTTGGTTAGAACTGACCATTCCTCCTTGCAATGGCTCCTTCGGTTCAAGGAACCAGAGGGCCAAATTGCAAGGTGGTTGGAAAAGTTGCAGCAGTACGATTTTGATGTGGCCCATAGGGCCGGGAAGGCCCATGGTAATGCGGACGCACTCTCTCGGCGTCCTTGTCTGGGGGAAAACTGTAAATTTTGTGCGAGACACGAGGAGAGGGAGCAATTGGGCGATTCGGACCCGACCCTCGTTGTCCGGGCAACCCGGGTGAGAGGGCCAATTTTGCCACTAACCGTGGACGAAGAATTTGGAGAGTTGGCTTGGAGCACGGCCCAGCAGGAGGATCCTGTTCTGGGGCCGGTGTTCCAATGGGTCAAATTGGGGAAAAGACCAAAGGGGGAAGAGGTCACCCCCCTCGGGGCGCAAACAAAGGCGTATTGGGCTCAGTGGCAGACCCTGGAATTGAAAGGCAACATCTTGTATCGCAAGTGGGTGGAGGTTCCCTCTGATCGAACTTCCTGGCTGGTGATAGTCCCTGACAAATTCAAGAACGTCATATTGCAACAGGTGCATGGTACCCGCTCCGGCGGCCATTTGGGCAGGACAAAGACAATATCTCGGGTCCGCCGGAGGTTCTATTGGGTGAATATGGGGCGCGACATACAGGACTGGTGTCGGAGATGCGACGCCTGTTCTGCCAAAAAGGGACCAGCACGGAGGATGAGGGCCCCCCTTCAATTACATCAGGTGGGGGCCCCCCTTGAGCGGGTGGCTATGGATATTCTAGGACCGCTGCCCCGCACCCGCCAAGGTAATAAGTATATCCTCGTTGTAATGGACTATTTCACCAAGTGGCCGGAGGCCTACGCCCTCCCCAACCAAGAAGCAGGGGTGGTAGCGCAGGCCTTCGTGGAAGGATTTGTGTGCCGGCATGGGATTCCACAGGAGTTGCACACCGACCAGGGACGAAATTTTGAGAGCAAATTGCTAAAAGATGTGTGCAGTCTCCTGTCAATTCGGAAAACCAGAACAACGCCTTTAAGACCTCAATCTGACGGGATGGTGGAAAGATTCAACCGAACTCTAATCCAACAACTGGCACTGTTCACCGCCACCCGTCAGGATGACTGGGACGAACATCTCCCTTACTTGCTCATGGCCTACCGAACCAGCCAGCACGGGGCCACCGCATGCAGTCCAGCGTTGCTTATGTATGGGCGGGAGTTACGGGCTCCCGCCGACTTGCTATGCGGTCCCGTGCCAGACACAGTGGTTAACCCGCCGAGGGAGGGGTACGCACGTCACCTAGAGGAAGGCATGGAGCTAGTCCATGCCTTCGCCCGCCGCCAACTCCATCTGGCGGGGGAAAAGATGAAGCGCAGGTACGACGACCGGAGCCAGGGGAGTCAATACGCTCCGGGGATGAAGATTTGGTTCTTTAATCCCCGGAGGCGGAAGGGAAGGTGCCCAAAACTCACCTCCCCCTGGCAAGGCCCAGGAGTCGTCCTGTCGCAAATCTGTGACGTGGTCATTAAGATCAAAATGGGGCCACGAGCCCTCCCTCGGATCGTCCACGCCGACCGGATAAGACCTTACACCGGCGAGCAGGCGCCCCCGTGGATTGCCTCGGCTTTAGATGCCGAGGCGGGACCCAGTACCTCTGAATAAGGGGGGCTTATTAGTGCCAGAGGACTGGGGGATTGAGGAGCGATGGGCCCGGTGGGTAAGGGTGGCATCCTTGCCACCCTTCCCATAGTGGGGGCAAAGGAGCAATAGTTTATGGGGTTGATGGCAGTGAAAACTAGCCCGGGTGGGTTAGGTTATATGGATAGGGCCCTAGAAGATGACATTAGGTGACGTTAAGTTTAGTTAGTGACTGATACCTGTAGTGGGGACGCAGGTAGATTAGTATGGATGATAATGACGTGGGAGCGCAATAGTTTAAAGGGACGACTGGGAAGCGCAAGTTTCAGAAGGGAGTAGTTAGCTGAGATGATGCCGTGTGTGTGTGAGAATTGAACAGGTGTGATTGCACAGGTGTGCAACTGGACAGGTGTGTGGAGCAGTGTGTGAGTAGTGAGTGTTGTGGATCAGCGCGAATGCGCTTGGGGAGAGAAGGGTGCAGGTGGCACCAGGTGTGAGAGCACAGGTGTGCAAGTACAGGTGTGTGGAGAGAGTTGGAGTAAGTGGTACGGAGTGGTGTGCATGGTGCGAAGGTGTGGATGGGGGAAGAGTGGACCCCTTTCACGAGTACCCGGGGCGGGTAGTGTAAGTGTTAGGTAGAGGGTACAGGTAAATTGTGGTTGGATATTGGCATTTGTGGTGCGGTTGCAGAATGGTATTGTGGATGGGTGCATTAGTGTTGTGGAAATGGCTGGGCGTGTAGCCTGTTAGTGTGTGTAGTTGGTTGGGCACTCCACCACTGTGAGGATGTCGGCCAGGTGAGGCCGCAGGTGGGCTCTGGGAGCCGGTAGTTGTGAGTGGGTGCCTGAGGATCCCGGGTGTGGATCGGGCAGCCCAGTGCCAGAGAGGGCACGGAGTGGGGAGAGCGCCAGAGGGCCTTCCCCAGGTAGATAGGTTAGGGTAAGGAGCAGGTAAGCTCGGAGGCAACTACAGTGGTGGAGGTGTGCAGGTGGGTAGACCCGCTGGGAGAGGTACACGTCGCAGCCCAGAAATTGTGCGAGGGCACCGGGAGATGAATCGGGGGAGTGAGACCCCAAATTGAAAAGCACCACAGTTTGGCCAATGGGAATTGGTTTTTTAGAACCCATAGTGTAAGAGGGCCAATGGTTTGGCCGGAGAAAGACCCCGGGTAGTGTAAAGTTGTTAAAGTCATTTAGGAAATAGTTAGGATTGATGAACCTGTCGCACCATACGCAGCCACTTACCTGTGGTGATGATGAGGACTCCACACCTGTGTTTTCTTTGTTTTGTTGCAGGAAATGAGATTGCTGTGGATTTGTGAGACGCATCACGACGTGGATGAGACATTGGGGTGATTCCATCTCTCCCTCCTTAGGAGGGACTGATGATGAATTGGTGATGGCAAATTTTGATGTTGAGTTGGAGATGGCAAATTTTGATGAGAGTTGGGAATAGCAAATTTGATTGGTTAGGAGGGAGAGAAGACGAATTTGGTATATGGGAGGAACGGGGAAGACAGTAGGGATGTTTGTTGATTTGTAAAGTAGATGTTTATGGGTAGTGTTGTGTTTTGTGGATACAGTAAGGGGTAAGGGAGGGGCCATGTAGGTTACCTGGTGGGGTGGGGGGGCGTACGGTAGGAACGTACCTGTCTCACCTGGTTCCCATGTGCCCCCAGTGTGCATTACCTTGCATTGCGTGCACCTTTGTGCCCTTACCACCTTACTCACTTGTCTGCTTCTTTTGTCTCCCACCTCCGAGGATCTGGCTTTGGGGTAGAGAGAGAGGAGAGAGAGGTGCTGGCTACGCAGTTGTGGGCCTGCACTTTCGCTGCTTGCTGCTTGGATCGATACACCATACGGACCGCAATGTTTGTGGCCACCCACAATGGACCGCAGTTCTTTTGCGGCCAAGCACCACCCGTGGAAGGACCTATGGGTCAACGTGGCACCTATGCCAAACAGGTGAACCACTAACAGTTGGCCCCCTGACGGCCACAATATAGAAATGGACGCGGGTGGCGCCTTTCTTTATTTTTGAAAGAATTAAGAAGGCCAAGTGCACCACACGAAGGCAAGACCAGCGGCAGAACATCGGCCGGCTGCGACACCACACAATGATTCATAAACACTTTATTGGTGCACCGGATGGTGCTCACTGTGTGAGGGGGTGGTGCTTGATGCTTGGAAGGGGTGCTCTGCACATTATTAAAGGCCGTAGGCCACAGAGCGCTCGTGGGTTGGTGTATCGATGCTGGCATGCGTGCTCTCTCTATGCATAACATCTGCATGTGTTCCTCCAAAAACAGGTCCTGGATCGTAGTGTAAATATCAGCGTAGTCTTGTGTAAATAATGCTCCCTACCGGCTGTATGTTTAGTTTGAGGATTCTTTCCGGATTCGGTTATCCTGTGGGTGTGTTTCTGTGAGGAGAAGGGTGCAACGTCGCAGGGGGACATATTTACTCATTTGTGAATATCTGTAAAACTGTCGCACTCAGGGTAGAGTTAATAGTAGAGGGAACTACATTGCGTGCCACACTAAAGTAGGTAAAAATTTATCGGGTCGGGACGCCCCGAGGGTAGAGAAGGGTGCAATGTTGCGAATATGGAATTTGGCCTCCATATCCGCTTGTAAATATTCCCCTATTTCCCCAATACTCCCCAACTATCCCCAATCCCCCATTCCCTAGTCCCATTGTCTGTAAACAACACTCTGTAGAACCGACCTTCCCCTTTTTCCCCCATTAAATGTCGTGCCCAGGTCCACCGCACCACACGTAGACAACTTTCGGACATCTTGCTAGTTATTCTTAGTCTATGTCAGTTAAGGACTCGTTTCCATTAATTCCGACTCTTCGTTGCACCAGAATGTGATTATATGGCACCAGTAGTGAGTTTAGGACCTTCCCATACCTCTTCCCATCTTCTTCCCCAAACAACAACAACAACAACAACAACAGAGGGGCACGGCGCTGCGCGGGGGGGAGTGTGCGTCCTGACACCGGCTCGGTTAGCCGCCATTGACAATGCGCTCCGGACCATGCGCTCCACGGGGTTACCACAAAGGGGCTGGCTGTCAGCTCCTCGTCAAGGGCGGAGCCTGGTAAACCCCCCGCACGCACCCAATGAGAAGCAACGTGCCGATTCCACGAGGCGGAGCTAACGAGCCGAGGGCGTGTCACTCCCCGCCGGATATGCGCAGCGACTGACCGGATGTGACGTCAGATGCGCCCCGAGCTTGAGCAGACAAGACGCCATCCGAGCGCTGCGACCTCCCCGCATCTCTAGACCGGACCGGGTCGATCCTGCCCTGAGCCCAGGTGCACCTGGAGCCATCGATACCCGCCTTTCCTTGCCATCAATCCCCGTGTGAGTCAGCCTTGTCCCGTTTATCTGTCGTCTGTTGGGGTGAATATAAGATTGTGTTTAAGTGCCCACCTTACTATGCTGTCCCTCTGGTAGTTGTAATCTAACCTTCTGAACGAATATAACCTCCTCCGGAGGTCTTGAGAACTGAACCCTGGTGTCGTGTCATTTGAATCCCAGCCGTGTGTCATTTCCCTCAATTGACCTAGCGTAGCGCGACTAGTCAACGTTCGAGTATAATCGGGTGAGTTTTGTTAGGTCGCGGTCTTACACCACCGCTCGGTCTATAACATCTAACCGCGATCTATAACAATATATTCATCAACTATACGTTACTGCATTTTCTTTTATTTCTGGATAGTTTGAGGAGTAAAATGAAAAAAATTGATTGTGATATTGTTTCTAGACCTCCTTTTCACTAAAATACACCAATAAACATGATATTTTTGTATCTAGATAGTCATAGCGATAAGTTGAAAATGAATCCAATCTGAAAATATGGTCCGCCGCAGCTGAAACACATGTTGTGCCGCAAATAAATCATTTTTATTTTACTTTTTTTAAATTAACTTCTCACTTCTACCTTCTATGATCAGTTCATCTTCTTTGATTTGAAGAATGGCAATGAGTGGCAGTTGACGGCTGACTCCTTTTACTTTTTAGAAGATTCATTTTCAACTTATTTATTTAAAACAGTACAACATGTATACATTACGCATGTCATGGAAAGTGCTTGCATGATTAACAGTGTTTAAGAGTACTGTTACTTTTGCTTCGTTTCCATGTTCAATACATAATGTATACATGCCAGGATAAGGCAGACAGACATAAATAATTGAGACAATCAAATTTGTTTATGATATCCATTACATTATAATTTACATCATTGTTCAATTTACAGCTTTCAAGTTTGAGAAATTTGTACTATTAACTATATTCACAGGTATAAGGTCGAAATCATGAACACAGGACTTTCATTTAAAAAATGATTGTACTTAAGAATAAATTAATTTTAAACATGTCAACCACACATAGAATGACAATCAGTGAAAAAATCACTGATCATCCAGGATTCGAACCTGGGAACCTGCGCTTTACTAGTGCGACGCCCTAACCAACTGAGCTATACGATCAGATGGAGAAGAACGGATGATTTTAAATCAATAGGTCTTCAGTTCTAGTCCCGTTCCTCTAACATCCTCTCATCTGAGAAGCGTATTGATTTAAAATCATCCGTTCTTCTCCATCTGATCGTATATTTCAGTTCAACTTCAACTTCAGGTTAGAGCATCTTACTAGTAAAGCGGAGGTTCCCAGGTTCGAATCCTGGATGATCAGTGATTTTTTCACTGATTGTCATTCTATGTGTGGTTGACATGTTTAAAATTAATTTATTCTTAAGTACAATCATTTTTTAAATGAAAGTCCTGTGTTCATGATTTCGACCTTATACCTGTGAATATAGTTAATAGTACAAATTTCTCAAACTTGAAAGCTGTAAATTGAACAATGATGTAAATTATAATGTAATGGATATCATAAACAAATTTGATTGTCTCAATTATTTATGTCTGTCTGCCTTATCCTGGCATGTATACATTATGTATTGAACATGGAAACGAAGCAAAAGTAACAGTACTCTTAAACACTGTTAATCATGCAAGCACTTTCCATGACATGCGTAATGTATACATGTTGTACTGTTTTAAATAAATAAGTTGAAAATGAATCTTCTAAAAAGTAAAAGGAGTCAGCCGTCAACTGCCACTCATTGCCATTCTTCAAATCAAAGAAGATGAACTGATCATAGAAGGTAGAAGTGAGAAGTTAATTTAAAAAAAGTAAAATAAAAATGATTTATTTGCGGCACAACATGTGTTTCAGCTGCGGCGGACCATATTTTCAGATTGGATTCATTTTCAACTTATCGCTATGACTATCTAGATACAAAAATATCATGTTTATTGGTGTATTTTAGTGAAAAGGAGGTCTAGAAACAATATCACAATCAATTTTTTTCATTTTACTCCTCAAACTATCCAGAAATAAAAGAAAATGCAGTAACGTATAGTTGATGAATATATATTTACTTGCATTTTCATCAAGTGTGCGTTAAAATTTAATGAGCACCTCTGGTGTCTGGGGACATGGTGTTTCTTGTTCAGGAGCACATCCCCAACCCATCTATAGCAATTTTAAGTAATCCCCTGCGTTGTTGCACGAAATTGTCAAATTGAGCACATTTTAGCCCTATGCCCCATGGCCTAGTGGGAGCACAGCTCCTTCAACATGATGATTCACAATGATGAACCCCCACACAAATGCACAAGTTGTGAAAAATCTTTTAATCGATCATCCCACTTTAAACTGCACCGCAAGACAGAGGAGAATTAACTGTACCGCGAGCCTGAGGAGAATTAACTGTACCGCGAGCCTGAGGAGAGGAGCTCACGTTTTTGGTGAGAACTGTTATTCTGAGGAGATTGGTCTTCCTGAGAAGGAGAGCTTTGAGGAGGTCATCCTGCCTGCTTTGGCCTTGGTGTTATCATCCTCCACCATTGCCTGTTGATGGTCCTGTTCGTCTCCTCATCATCTCTTCGTCGTCCTGCTCATCTCATGACCTGCTCCGTGCCCATCCTCTCATCGCCTGCTCTGTGCCCATCCTCTCAACCGCTGCCACCAGAGATATGTCGCCATATTGTGTCCCTCGCCCCATCTGTGCTTGTGACTTGACGCCTGAGTTTTTATCGGATTTATTTTACTTTATTGTATACTTCCTCAAGTATAGTTACTCAAGTTACTTCCTCAAGCCCAATAATAACGTATAGTTATTATTGATTTCATTCTCTGTTTATTTGATCTGGATTAAACCCGTTTGGTTTTATTCAACGCTTTATCCCTGTGTGTACACTGGTTAGAATAGGTACACCATATCCCTGCGTGTTGTAAGAGGCGACTAAGAGGGGTGGCGTCAGGAAGGGCATCCGGCCATAAAAACATTGCCTCAAAAAGAGAACCATGACAATTACAACTACATATGGGCAGGGTACAGCCCGAAGTGGAGATCGGTTTCTGAGGTTTGGGACATGGAATGTAGGGACAATGACAGGGAGATCAGGAGAAGTGGTGGAAGTATTGGTCAGAAGAAGCGTGGACATATGTTGTGTGCAAGAGACGAGATGGAAGGGAAGTGGTGTGAGAATGGTGAAGGGTAGGCAGGGACAGAAATACAAGTTTGTGTGGCAAGGGTGCCCGAAGGGCGTGAATGGTGTTGGTGTCCTGTTTTCTGAGGAGTTTGTAGACAGTGTGGTGAGTGTGACTAGAGTGACTGATAGGTTGATGATGGTGAAAATGATGATTGAAAAGCTCTTGGTGAACGTCGTCTCGGGATATGCTCCGCAGGTTGGTCGGAGCGATGAAGAGAAGGACAAGTTCTGGTGTGCGACAGAGAATCTGATGGAAAACGTGAAAGATGAGGAAGTTGTTGTGGTAGGAGGAGACCTAAATGGACATGTGGGAAGGAGTATGGACGGTTTTGAGGGAGTTAATGGGGGTTACGGATATGGTGTGAGAAATGGAGAAGGTGAAAGGATTTTGGAGTTTGCTGATGGAGCTGATTTGTTGATTTGTAATACTCAGTTCCAGAAAAAGGATAATAAGCTTGTTACATACATGTCAGGTGGGTCGACGACAACCGTTGACGACCTGATGGTGCGTCGGCGAGATAGGGGGCACCTCTGGGACACAAAGGTTATCCCGGGGGAGGAGGCTGTTTCACAGCACCACTTGGTTGTCTGCGACATAAGCGTGAAAGGTGCGAGGAGAGCTCGGCGGGTGAAGTACCAACCGAGAATGAAGGTGTGGAGGTTGAAAGAGGTGACGGTAAGGGAGGCATAAAAAGAGAGGCTGAGTCGGGTAGAGGATGATGTGGTTGAGCTTGAACGTGGTTGGACGTCAATGAAAGATAGTCTGTTGGGAGCCATTGGTGAGGTATGTGGATGGACAAAAGGACCACCGAGGCACTCGGAAACATGGTGGTGGGATGATGAAGTTGGAAAGAGGATTGATGAGAAGAGGAAGAAGTTCAAGGAGTGGCATGAGGCGAAGGGTACGGGAGCAGAAACAGCAGAGCATGAAAGTTATAAGGCAGTCAAGAAGGCTGCAAAGAAAGAGGTCGCAAAGGCGCAGGAGGTATGTAGGAAAATGTTCGGAGAATGCTTGGATTCGGAAGAGGGTCAGAGAGCGGGATTCAGGATTGCAAAGCAGATAGCGAAAGAGAGGTGTGATGTGATGGGGGTGAGTTGCTTGAAGGATGAAGTGGGACAAATCATTGTGGACCGAGATGGAATTAAAGGAAGATGGAAAAGATATATGGAAATTCTGTTGAATACAGAGAATGAATGGGATGGCAACATAGAGAGTAACCCAGTTTTAGGACCGGAAGAGAAGATAACTGAGAAGGAAGCTGAGGAAGCGATAAAAGCAATGAAGAGTAGAAAAGCGGGAGGGCCGACGGGAGTTGGAGATATACACAAAGAATTAAGTTAAGCACCCCCCCCGTTTTTTTACAACCTCGCACATTACAAGTTTGTTGTCGTCAAAACAGTGTAATATACCCATGATATTGCTATATTTTCTGGAGAAGTGATATTATGGTCACATAAAAACATAACAACCATGCCGTTTTCAATATTTTATTCTGAATAATTTAAGGTGAAATCTTTTGGGAATTTTAGGCATATTTTCACCTCAATTTAAGTATGGAGCTATAGGTCCATCACGGACAGTGTGGATGACGTTTATGTTTTCTAACGTACAGTCATTGTTCTGAGAAGACCTCTAGCGATCTTTGCGTCAATAACGTGTGTAGGACCCACGTGATCGGATCACTGACTCAACCCTACGTCTCATAGACCCTGTAAGCCGTCGTATGCGTTGCTGTGGCAGGTTGTTCCATTCCCGATGTAATGCACGTTCCAATTCATCCAGATTGGCTATTGGAGGGACCATCTTCGCAATTTGTCGTCCCAACATGTCCCAAACGTGCTCGAGGGGGTTCAACCTGCCACAGCAACGCATACGACGGCTTACAGGGTCTATGAGACGTAGGGTTGAGTCAGTGATCCGATCACGTGGGTCCTACACACGTTATTGACGCAAAGATCGCTAGAGGTCTTCTCAGAACAATGACTGTACGTTAGAAAACATAAACGTCATCCACACTGTCCGTGATGGACCTATAGCTCCATACTTAAATTGAGGTGAAAATATGCCTAAAATTCCCAAAAAATTTCACCTTACATTATTCAGAATAAAATATTGAAAACGGCATGATTGTTATGTTTTTATGTGACCATAATATCACTTCTCCAGAAAATATAGCAATATCATGGGTATATTACACTGTTTTGACGACAACAAACTTGTAATGTGCGAGGTTGTAAAAAAACGGGGGGGGGGGGGTGCTTAACTTAATTCTTTGTGTATATATTGAAGGCAGCAGGAAGTTGGGGTGTGAAGAGAATGACAGAGATCTGTAATCTGGTGATGAAAGAGGCCGCATTCCAGTGCATTGGGAACTGAGTGCCCTTGTCCCTCTATACAAGGGGAAAGGTGACCCTCTGGAATGTGGCTCATACTGAGCGATAAAGGTATTGGAGCATGGAATGAAGGTATTGGAAAGGGTGTTGGGAAGAAGTTGTTTCTAGGGTTTATTGATCTGGAGAAAGCATTCGATAGGGTTCCACACGAAGTATTGACATGGGAGGAATGGTTGATCAGAGTAGTGATGGCAATGTACAAAAGAGCGCGCACAGCTGAAAGGAAGAAGGACGGGAACAGTGGTGAGTTTAGGTGAAGGTGGGAGTGCATCAGGGGTCGGTACTAAGTCCACTACGATTTGTAGCTGTGATGGAGGTGCTGGCTCAGAACTTAAAAGAGGGTTTACCGTGGGAGTTCTATGCAGATGATCTGGTGTTGATTGCGGAAAGTATGGATGGACTGAAGGAAAAGATGAACAAGTGGAAGGAATGTATGGGTCTGAAGGTGAATATAGGAAAGACAAAGGTGATGGCAAGTGGTAAAGCATGTGGTGAGGTGGAAAGAACTGGGAAGTGGCCATGTGCTTTATGCAGGAAGGGTGTCGGAGTGAACTCCATTCAATGTACAATGTGCGCTGAGTGGGTTCATCAAAAACCTAGTGGTCTGAGAGGGTCATTAACCAGTGTGGCAGCTACATTCAAATGTAAGGTGTGCACAGAGGGAGCTGCAGATGGAGGAAATGTTGAGTTGGATATTGGAGACGGCATGAAGCTGGAAGAAGTGAAAACATTTTGCTACCCCGGAGACATGCTGAATGGAGAAGGTGGATCAGACTCTGCAACGGTTGCTGGAGTGAGATGTGCCTGGAAGAAGTTTCGGGAACTGAGTGGCGTGCTGATGAGGAGGGGAGTGTCGAAGCTGAAGGGAAAGGTGTATGCTGCATGTGTGAGAAGTGTTATGATTTATGTGAGCGAGACATGGGTAATGAACGTAGAGCAGCAACGAAGGCTGGAAAGGGTGAAAATGTGAATGGTTCGGTGGATGTGCGGAGTATCGTTGAGAGAGAGGAAGACAAATGATGAATTGCGAAAGATGATGGGAAGAGAGCCTGTGATGGCTGCTCTGAAGAGGAACAGGTTGAGATGGTTTGGTCATGTGTTGAGGAAGGATGAAAGTGACTGGTTGAGAAGAGTGATGGAAATGAATGTAGAAGGAAGTAGAGGACGGGGAAGACCGATAAAGACTTGGCTAAAGATGGTGGAAGAAGAAATGCGGGCAAGAGGGTTAACAAGGAGAGATGCAGAAAATAGGGCAAAATGGAGAAGATTGTCATGGGGACCGCAAGGCTAACCCCTGCTCTCGCAGGGAAAATGGCCTTAAAATGCATGTTGTTGTTGTTGTTGTATCCCACCTTAAACAACACATGATTATTCACAATGATGAACGCCCATACAAATGCATAAGTTGTGGAAAATGTTTTAATCGGTCAGGCAACCATAAAACACACATGATAATTCACAACAGAGAATGACTGTTCAAATGCTCAGTTTGAAGATAATCTTTTCAGTCGGTCAAGCCACCTGAAAAACATGTGGAAATTCACAATGGAGAACAAGGAAATTAGCAACAAAGAGAATGTCCATGCGAAATTTGTGTAAAATCCTCCATTAAATCATGTGAGCTCAAGAAACACTTTTTATTTTACCTTTGAGGAAGAGATAGACACAGAAGAGGACAAACAATGGATGTGGGGAGGAATGAGTCATAGAGCATCCGTAGGGTGGACAAGGTGGATGCACAAGGCAAACAATTTTTGAATCGGGAATAGGACCGGGCCCAGAACAATTTGGAGAATTTTTTTTTTCATCGTTTGAAAAACTGCACCTGAAAAAGCAGGTGAAAATTTACCTGAGAAGTCACACAATACAATGTCCACACTGATGCCCAATTTCCAAAAAGTCTCAATCATCCTGCCTTAAAACACATGAGCACATTATCTGGGGGATGATTGTCTCTTCTGCCTACTGAAGAAGAAGAATTTCTTTTCATCACGTGGTGAATTTGAAATATTTATTGATACGTGCACAAGTTATTAATATGTGCACGGAGAGAAGTAGATCATAAATCACAATACACAGAGTACCAATCAACCCAAAACCGCTGTTCACTTCTCTAAGGTTCGGCAAAATAACATGGTTTTTATATAAAAGAGGAGAGCAAAGGAACAGGCAGTGCCTGGCTAAGCTCAAAGGCTTATGTTTGACAGGCATACACTGCTGAGGACATCCAGGAAATTAAAAAGATAAGCATATTGTTGCGGTTTTTAGAACCCTCCACTTTGTAAATATTTGTAATAATCCCCTGTAAATATTCCCATTTTTGTGTAAAGATCAAAGGTCGCACCCTAGTTAGGTCATATTGCAACACGTAGAACACCATAGGATCTTCTTTCGTTATTTCATTAGTATGTGTTCTAGTTAAGGATCTGTTTCCAATAGTTGAGTCTGCGTTGTATTAATTAAATAAGAGTAGGCCCCAAAGTTCCTTTCAACATCAGTGCGAGTGGTCTTCTATCCCGCAAGCCGCCATAAGCCACGTGGCAGAGTTGGAGAATAAGGGAGGAGCTCCAGGAATAAGGCGTGGCCCCTCAACGCACCATCAAGGGGCGGACCGGTGAGCCCTCACGACCAATCAGGGCCGAGGCTGCTCACCGATGGGCGTATCCAAAAAGGCAAGCGGCTTAATACGCGATCGGCCAATATAAGTGGGCGCGTGGGACTACTTAGAGAGATGAGTGATACGGGAGAGGACGGCAGACGCGGAAGACCCGAGAGTGGTGAAGGAGTCCCTGCTTGCCGTTGTCACAGACCATTGGAGGCGCACAACTGGCCGAAGGCTAATGGTCAATTTATTACGTACGCCGCATCCCAGTCTCCCCCCCTCCCCCTCCCCCCACCCCGCGATATAATTGTCTGCTCACGTTAAATGCCACGCGAAGCTGCCGGCCGCTCGTTGCCGTGGCACAAGCCAACACCCGGAGCGTGGACCGGAGCGCGAGGTCGGATCCGGACCTCACCGCCTACCATCGACGCCTACCTACCACCTGCCCGGACCCTTCTCTTCCGTCCCACTAGCCCTGCCATTCCATCCTTTCGTGTAAGTTCGTTTGTTCTGTCCTGGGAGTGATAATATAAGAGTGTATAAGGTTTGCCCTGTGTATCTGCTTCTTCTTCTTCACTGTACATTCCCTTTCGTTTCTTCCTTGGTTTTGGTTTTGTACATAATTAATAAACCTGTGTTCTTCCTTCTTATTCTTTGGGTTTCCTCTCATCCGGTCGCTTTAGTGATTTCTCCATTGATATACGTGGCACGATTTGGCCGACCGTTGTAATCGGGTTTAGTCTTTTGTTAACGGCTCGGATTTCGGACTGCTAACCACTCGGCAAACTCCATCTTGTCCGGGTCCGAGCAGGGAATTATATCCCTGCTTTGCGGAGAGATTGGCGAAGGTATCTGGGAACCCCTTGACCAATCACCCTGGCCAATCTCACCCCGCAAAGGAGCGTGTAATTTCCAGGAACGGAGGATTGGCCAGTGTAAAAGACAAGGGGATTACCCCCCCCCCCCCTTGGTAGGGGGAGCGCCGACCCCCGGTTCCGCAACAATATAATATGTCTTCGAGTAGTTATCCAGAGAGCTTGGGAAATAAATGGAGTAAAAAGTTCTTGCAATTCATCCAATAAGAGTGGTTGGTGAACAGGTTTTATGACTGAGGAGTGGAGTAGGCATACATCGTTATCCCCTTGCAGGTGTCAGATCAAAAGGCTTTCCCAAGGCTGATTACTCAAAGGAATGTGTTTTGCCCAAAACCCCAGGTTGAATGCCTCACAAGATATTTTATTAATAAATGTCCCTCTAATATATTGTTATGGAAACGGACCACGGCACTCCCCTTAGGGGGGGGGGGCGTTAATCCCCCTTCTATTTGCACTGGCCGTCTCCGCTCCTGAAGCCGCCCCACTCCCTCCACGAGGCAGGTGGGCAACCTCGTTCGAGACCGCGGACAAGATGTTATTTTGCTGAGCGGATTAGCAGCCCGCGGCTTGAACCATTAGCAGTACTAAACCCGATTCTGAACGTTGGCCAAATCGAGCCACAGGTGTTCAATGATGGAAAACTCGAAAACGAATGGATGTGAGGGAAAGAAGGCAAAGGTAGGAAGAACAGGAATTTATTACTAACTATTGTACAAAACCAAAGAGACCAAGGAGGAGGAAAGAAACGAAAATAATTTACAGAAGAGGCAGACACAGTGCAATTCTACTAATCTATACAGTCTTACTTATTCCCAGGGACAACACGGACAAACAGACGACAGTCAGACTTACACGAGGATGATGACAGGAATGGCAGGAGGTGGGTGGCTGGATGGATGAGGAGGTGGGACCACAGGGCTGGAAGGGTGCGGGTCCGGCTCGTGTCAACGGCAAGGCTCGAGGTGAGCAGCCGCCGACCCTCCTCAATCTCGTTCGTACGGCGGCGTTGCTTCGCGGCAGCGGGTCGAACTGCCGTTAAAGCTAAACGCCTTCTCAAGTCAACTCAGCTGCAGTGGACTCAGCTGCGGTGGATTCAGCTGCGGTGGACTCCTCACTCATCTCTTAAGCAGTCCCTCCCAACTTCCTTTTATAAGGCGCGTGGCGATCAAACCGCTGGCCTTTTAGAAACGCCCATCGGTGAGCTCGCCTCGGCCTGGATTGGTCGTGAGGGCTCACCGATCCCACCCCCTTGATGAGGCGTTGGCAAAGCCACGCCTTGTTCCTGGCGCTTGGCTGACTCCTCCCACCTTCTTCTCCGAGATGACCTCGCCGTAATGGCGGCATATGTAGTTGGCAATGCGATTGGCAATGACGCAGTTGGAAATGGAGGTTTTGGGCAATTGAAAGGGGATCTATTTTATTTCATCTGGTGCAATACAGTCAACTAATGGGAAACAGAGCCTTAATCTAACATAGAATAAAGAGATAACTATTTAGATGGGCTTCTGATTTTCTACGTGCATGCGATGGATTAACTAAGGGGACGACCTTTGATCTTTACACAAATTGATGGAGGTATATACAAGAATCATGACACTATTTACAGAGGGTGATATTTACAACAATTACAGGATTCTCAAATCCATTACAATATTGATACGGTTTTGAGATTTGTACATATGACATCATTAAAGGTTAAAGGTTTGCCCCCCATGGTTAGTCAACAAGCAACACGTAGGCCCACTTAGAGTATAAGTTATGTCATAGTATGTGTAAGAATAGGCCATTTCCTTAGTAACATCTGCGTTGTGTAAAGCCATAAGTTTAGGTCCTTTCATTTTGCGCCCCCCCCCCCCCCCCCGATTACATCTATGGGCATAACTGATCCCGCGCCCCATTTGGCATCCCTCAATCTGTTATGCTTTGGGCTACCCGCAGCAGTTTGTTACGCTTTGGCTGCAGCGTTAGCTGCCCTTTGTTCGCTCGAACTAGCCGAGTAACACGAGGTAGGCCTAAGAGGGAGGAGCGCGGGGTCGGGGTGTGGGGGCGTCGAGGAGCACGTCAGAGGCGATGACGGTAAGGGCAACCAGCCAACCAGGGCTCTAAGGGCATGGCGTGATAGGGCGTGGTGAAGAACGTCTGGTGAGTTCCAGAGGGTTCTAAGGGCGTGGCACTAAAACCCTTTGCGCGAGGCCCCCACCTCAGTTATGAGAAGGGAGAGGACTCGACTTACAAGAAGGATTTATGAGAGAGAGCTGCAGTGAGGACTTGCATGAGAGAGAGCCCCTGATTGTATTGAACTATTACGTACGCAGCCACACGAGTGATTAACCGCCAGAGCCCAGCCCCTGCCGTTCGCCCCGTAATTATCCCGTGCGCGCCAACGACACGCAGAGAGCTCCTGCCGTCTCTATTTCGTCTACTTCGTGGTGCAAGCTGGGGACCGGAGGGAGAGCTGCCCGGACGCCATCCCTGGACGTGCTGACCTGTTCATCTACAATCCCCGTGTGAGTGTCTGTGTGTGAGACGGGCCCGTTTGTCTGGGGAATAAGTTAAGACTGTGATTAAGGACTCCACTGTGTCTTCTTCTTCTGATCATTGTACATAGTGTGAATAAATCTTGTTATTCCTTTTCTTCCTAATTTGACCGCTTCTGTGATTTCTCCATTGGGTAAGCGTGCCACGAATAAGAACCGCTTGGATCGGGGTCTAGTCCTTGATAACTTCTCGGATCACGGGTTCGCTACCGCTCGGCGTATCCACCAACATCCGTGATTCGTGCGGGGCTTATTTCCTCGTTTCTGGGCAGCGCGAGTAATTAGGTAATAGCAAATTCTTAGTCCTAAAACCCTATTTGGCGCTGTCCAGGGAGGGCGTCATAGGTCCCGGGTCCCGTCGGTCAGTCAAAGACAAGGGGACTAATCCCCCCTTGGTAAGGGGAAAAGCCCGGCGCAGAGATCCGCAACAATATTGTTGCGGTTTTGGGAATAAAGGCAACCCCCCTTTTGTTAGTTACACCACAACATGTAGCCTCGCTTAGTTAGTTATTTCTTATTAAATGTAAAGTATCGTCTCCTTCCCAGTGTTAGTATGCGTTGAGGCAGGCAGAGTAATGGTCGGCCTCATTGCAGCCTGAAGTGCCGTGTCTTGGGCCTAGGACAAGTCTAGCAGGCCCGAGGGAGGAGCTGGAGGGCGTGGCCGGTAAGCAGCGAACAGCCAATGGAGGCGAAAGGGAGTGGCCAGTAGGTTACAGCCAATGGAGGCTGAAGGGAGTGGCCGAGAGCGACCAATAAGGGGCTGTCACGACACGTGACCCCCGGCGGCCAGTGGAGCCCCGTGGAACATTCGAGTGGGGCTCAGCGGGGGCTATAAAACCCGGCCCGGACCCCCATTCTCTCTCTCTCTCTCTGGCCCGGGACTCTGAACGCTCTCTCTCTGCCCTGACGCGCTCTCTGCCTGGACTCCCTGCACATGCGCTCTGCCTCACTGACCTTGAGATACGCTCCTCGGATTCTTGTTACGTGCACGACTATGATCAACGCCCCTGCCGCGAACATCCTTGGGGGTATCCACCAAACGAGCCCGTCCGAGCAAACTGCACGAGCGGCCTCGCTTTGGGCACATTCCCCTCTTCCTCCCCTTCCCCGGACGAGTCTGAGGGCCCTTGTCTGGGAACGTAAGTAAGGCCGTTAAGATTCTCCACTGTGTCCCTTTTCTCTGAATAAATCCTGTGGTTCCTTTCCAACCTGGCCGACATCGTCTTTTCCCCATTGACCTAGCATTGCATGAATGAAAACCGCTCGATCGGGTTCCATAGTGTTAACGGCACGAGTTACGCGATGCACAAACTGCTCGGGCGTAAAATACCAGCGTGACTCGTGCGAGGTTCAGCCCCCGTTCTCACGGCTGCGTGTGTCGAAGGTACTCGGGTCGTGACCGTTAAACCTTCCGCGCGTTAGCTGTGGGTTCGGCGGCTGGAATTGCTCAGCATTCCGCCCCCCACGATTTTAGTGTGGGTAGCGGCCTTGTGGACTCGAAGCTCGAGGGGGAGCAGGGCTTAACCCCACCTCAGTACGTCGACGAGCGCGAGATCCGCAACAATATGTTTCATTTGTGATGTATGAAAAGTACGTCGTGAATTATATTCTCCAAAAGTGATTATAAGGATATGAAAATCCAAAAGGCCTGTTTCAGAATGGCCCAGCAGGGGGCTGTGTAAGTTTATTGGAACAGCCAGTTCGATTTCCTCACACCAATGATTTTTTTTTTATTCGATCAATGAAACAGTAATTGGTATAATTGGTTACACTTCCACAGTATAATTGGCTACACTTCCACAGTTTAATTGGTTAAACTTCCACAGTATAATTGGTTACACTTCCACAGAAAATTGGTTACACTTCCACAGTATAATTGGTTACTGTTACGTGGTCCCCTCAGTGCATACCAGGTCTCGGTGACCCCCGGACCGTGAGAGGACCTTCGCCAGCAAATAGTATTATATAGGCGCATTCGCCACGCAATCCATAGGAATTTCACCCAGGCGACAACTGATGTGCAAGTATATATTTCCAATGGTAATGATACCAAACACTTTCAAAGACACAACCACGGAGATTTTCCCCGAGCAATCAACAATACACAACCAGGCACAATCAATATTACAACCATGTGAACTCATCTACACAAACTCTAAGATGGCCATCTTAATCTTATACATTCCTCACGTGAGCCCCACTCCTGACTCCCTCCGTGGTCAATGTCTCTCCTCTCCGCACACGGGCGGTTGAACGAGCCCCGGGCGGACGTGCTCTAAACGTGCCGTCTCGGACTGGGGCCGCGGCTGCAGCGCACCTCCTTGCCAAGCCACGGGGCAAACCCAGCGCGGCGTCCAACGTGCGCGAGGCCCCAAGTGCGACTCTTACGCGTCCTTGTAGATGGGCAAAAACCCAGCGCGGCTTCCGACGCGAGCGAGGCCCAACGTGCGGACCCGTACGCGTCTTTGTAGACGGGGCAAAACCCAGCGCGGCTTCCGACGCGAGCGAGGCCCAACGTGCGGACCCGTACGCGTCTTTGTAGACGGGGCAAACTGTCCCGGACGCTTGGTTTCGTGCACGAACTCACAGTGACTGGACGTGTCCAAAGGTATTTACCGCCCAGGTAACTCCTCTCGCCAGACGTTTCGCAACGGCGCGTTTTCCGCGCAGCGTAAGGTCGATTCCACCTTCTCGTCGTCGCGGGGCGAGGAAGAAGAAGCCTTCCTTTCCCTCGTGTCTTTTCTCCTCCCTTTCCCGTCACTTCCGCTTCCGGCCACTTCCGTTTCCTGCCACTCTTTCAGAAGGGCTCCTGACCCTCCAACCACAACAACTACACAACAACTTAATATACTACACACGGAAGCAAACACCTGCATGGTAATTCACATACATTCACATAAATATGTAACACTCCCCCCCTTCAAGAAAGAAAGTTTGAACCCAGCGAAAACTTTCTTTGCCGGCCAATTTGGAGAAATAAACCAGATAACTCAACCCCCCCACATTATCAATTCCCCCCGGGCACAGTTATCACTTAAAAATAAAGCCAGTTAAGCCACTCGATAGCACTTTTCCGGGAGGCCAAGCCGAGTATTCACTACATGGATGCCTTTAGGAACGCGGAGTTCACGGTTAGTCCGTGCAGGAAAGTTCTCTACATGGGCGCCTTGAGGAACGTGGAGTTCACGGTTAGTCCGTGCAGGAAAGTTCTCTACATGGGCGCCTTTAGGAACGGCGTTCACGGTTAATTCGTGTAGGAATCTTGGCTCGGCGGCTCCGCCGCCTTCAGTGCTTCAACTTCTCGGAACGTCCCTAATAATTAGGGTGGGACCACTGGTCCCTGTAGTCCCCTGAATACCGGTCTTCTTCTCGGCCACTACTTTGCCAATTCTTCCTTCGGGAGCGGCCGTAACTCAGGGAGCCTCCATAATAATATTGACTGCGGCCACCACCAAAACTACCGCCCAGTTGTCCTCTCCTGTAGACCTCTCGACGCCTACGAAATGCCTTCCCTACTGTTATGGTCCGACCCTCCAAATCCTTGCCATTCCAATTCTTCTCTGCCTCTCTGGCGTCTTTTGTGCTGGCAAACGTGACAAAGCCGAACCCTCTTGACTGTTGCGTTTCCCAGTCTCTTACCAACCGCACTTCCACCAGCGGCCCATATCTGTTGAAGACAGAGGTCAGAACTTCTTCCTCTGTTTTGAAGTTCAGTCCCCCTACAAATAACTTGGCACTTTTGTCACCATCCCGAGCTGGTGTGGTGTTATTTTCCCTGCTGGGCTCTTTCTCAACCCTCAGGTTACCATAAACTTGACCCCCGGCCAAATCATTCCCGAGAACCACAGATACACCCTCTACAGGAAACGTGGCTTGTAAACCGACGGTGACCGGTCCTGACACCAAATCGGACTCCAACTGGATGACCTGAAGGGGAGCACTAACACCGCCCCCGATCCCCTGTAAACGAACCCTATCCCCCGTTGCCGTCTCCTCGGACCATGGCAAAATGCCTTCAAGCATTAAAGATTGATGGGCCCCTGTGTCTCTCAATATCCTAACCGGTCTCCGGTTAGTCGAGGCTCCATCCAGTGACACAAACCCCTCGGAAACAAATGGTTGGTAACCCTCTTGATGGCGATTTCTTACGCTAGCCATCGCATTCGGAGTTGTAATAGTCGGACTCCGCTCTGGGTTGTCCCTTTTCATGAGGTAACAACTGGACATCAAGTGTCCAGGTTTTTTGCAAAACGCGCAAGTAGGCCCGGAGGAAAAACTCGGGGTCTGCCTCGGGCCCCCCGAACTATAAGTTTGTCTTGGGCCCGCATCCCTCTGATTTCGAACCGGTGGGGTATCATAGTTGTCCCCATAATCATCTCGAGGCCGCCGCCATGTATGGTCGTTCTCCGCACCTGCTGTTCCCCACCTCCCCTGCGGAGATCTAGGCGAGGAGTTAGGTTCGTGGACCCCTATTCGGTGGGTTAAGGCATAATCATCTGCCATGGTGGCTGCGTCCCACAACTTTGGTACCTTCTTTTCCTGCAGGTACACTTTGATGTCCTCGTGGACACACTGCTGGAATTCCTCCACCAGGATCAAGTCCCGCAATGTCTCGAAGTCTTTCCCGACTCCTTTTGACTCACACCACCGATCAAACATGTTTTCTTTCACTCTGGCAAACTCCACATGGGTCTCACTCTCCCTCTTCCTGGCATTCCTGAATTTTTGCCTGTAAGCTTCCGGAACCAACTCATAGGCCTTGAGGATGTGCTTCTTCAGTACCTCATAATCTGCACATTGGTCCATTGGTAGCGCCGAATAAATTTCCTGAGCTTTCCCCACCAGCACACTTTGTACGAGTATGGTCCAGGCCTCCTCCGGCCAGTTTAATTGTCGAGCCACTTTCTCAAAGTGTGGGAAGAATTTCGCGACTTCCTTTTCACTGAACGGTGGAACCAGCCTCACATGTCTGCCCACATCCCAGGTTTTCTGGTGAGGTGTCGACCCCGTCCGCAAGGGTGGTGCCTCTCCCCGTTCTCTCATTAACTCCAGCTCCTTGACTTTGATTTCTTGCTGCAGCTCCATGTCACGTTCCTTTAATTCCCTTTCTTTCCTGGAGTTCTCTTTCCACTCTCCTTTCCTCTGCTTGTTTCTCTTCTCTCCTCTCCTCTGCTTTCCTTTCTTCTTCTGCTAACCTTTCCTGGAGTTCTCGTTCCACTCTCCTTTCCTCTGCTTGTTTCTCTTCTCTCCTCTCTTCTGCTTTCCTTTCTTCTTCTTTTAACCTTTCCTGGAGTTCTCGTTCCACTCTCCTTTCCTCTGCTTGCTTCTCTTCTCTTCTCTCTTCTGCTTTCCTTTCTTCTTCTTTGATCCGTTCCTGGCTCCGTAATTGCAACTCCAGTTTCCGGAGCTCCACGTCTTCTGGTTCTTCGGGTAGCCACTCCCAGGCTAACTCGTCCCATGTTCCTAATCCCACCATAGATTGTATCACCGTGGCCTGCAACTCTGCCTTCCTCAAATTAGTTCGGACCTCCAAGTTAAAATGTTTGGCCAATTTCAAGAGATCCGACTTTAGCAACGCTCGGAACTGTGCCTCACTCGGGGTTACCCCAAAGTTCTGTGCCACAAACGCCATGGTGCCTATCGTTAACACCTGTTAACCTTCACCCCAAGACTTTCCCCAATTTCCCCAAAAAAAAAAATATTACCAATTAATAATTAATTAATAAATTTTAATTACCAAAAATATTATTATTTTATTATTTTATACACTTTTAGATCCCGGACGTAGACCCAATTGCGAAACCGCAAATCGTAATTTGGACGAGCCCCCAATTCTGTTACGTGGTCCCCTCAGTGCATACCAGGTCTCGGTGACCCCCGGACCGTGAGAGGACCTTCGCCAGCAAATAGTATTATATAGGCGCATTCGCCACGCAATCCATAGGAATTTCACCCAGGCGACAACTGATGTGCAAGTATATATTTCCAATGGTAATGATACCAAACACTTTCAAAGACACAACCACGGAGATTTTCCCCGAGCAATCAACAATACACAACCAGGCACAATCAATATTACAACCATGTGAACTCATCTACACAAACTCTAAGATGGCCATCTTAATCTTATACATTCCTCACGTGAGCCCCACTCCTGACTCCCTCCGTGGTCAATGTCTCTCCTCTCCGCACACGGGCGGTTGAACGAGCCCCGGGCGGACGTGCTCTAAACGTGCCGTCTCGGACTGGGGCCGCGGCTGCAGCGCACCTCCTTGCCAAGCCACGGGGCAAACCCAGCGCGGCGTCCAACGTGCGCGAGGCCCCAAGTGCGACTCTTACGCGTCCTTGTAGATGGGCAAAAACCCAGCGCGGCTTCCGACGCGAGCGAGGCCCAACGTGCGGACCCGTACGCGTCTTTGTAGACGGGGCAAAACCCAGCGCGGCTTCCGACGCGAGCGAGGCCCAACGTGCGGACCCGTACGCGTCTTTGTAGACGGGGCAAACTGTCCCGGACGCTTGGTTTCGTGCACGAACTCACAGTGACTGGACGTGTCCAAAGGTATTTACCGCCCAGGTAACTCCTCTCGCCAGACGTTTCGCAACGGCGCGTTTTCCGCGCAGCGTAAGGTCGATTCCACCTTCTCGTCGTCGCGGGGCGAGGAAGAAGAAGCCTTCCTTTCCCTCGTGTCTTTTCTCCTCCCTTTCCCGTCACTTCCGCTTCCGGCCACTTCCGTTTCCTGCCACTCTTTCAGAAGGGCTCCTGACCCTCCAACCACAACAACTACACAACAACTTAATATACTACACACGGAAGCAAACACCTGCATGGTAATTCACATACATTCACATAAATATGTAACAGTTACACTTCCACAGTATAATTGGTTACACTTCCACAGTATAATTGGCCACACTTCCACAGTATAATTGGTTACACTTCAAGAGTATAATTGGCTACACTTCCACGGTATAATTGGTTACACGTCCACAGTATAATTGGATACACTTCCACAGTATAAATGGATACACTTCCACAGTATAATTGGATACACTTCCACAGTATAATTGGATACACTTCCACAGTTTAAATGGTTACACTTCCACAGTATAATTGGATACTCTTCCACAGTATAATTGGATACTCTTCCACTTTTCTCTCATATATTATAACACCCTTTTCTTCTTTTCCTACAAAAGGATGCTTTCGTCTTGCTCACCAAATCTATTCATTCCAAAAAATATATATTGTGGTGAAAATGTAAGTTGAACTCAGGTGTGATGCTCACTTAAACCACTGGGCGGTGTCTATAAGACCTCGGGACGTCCGCGACTCGAGGCCACTCCTGCGACTTTATACAATGACATGTAGAATTGAATGGTACGTACCCACTTATATTCTAGGCTTGCTTGCATTGACTGATATATCCAATCTTTCTCATATGATGCCTTGATCCTGACATATATGTTGCATGGTGTATTTTACAGGATGATGTTATGATCTAATTGAAAGTAAACCTATCTATGGGACGAGTTGTGGATTTGGTTGATTTTCACAACACTTAATTTCAATTATGATCTTCGGAAATGGCGGGACACGAGTCTTGCGATGGCCGGATGAACGCAGATCACAGACGAGCGTTCCCGACATTCTCCGTGCTCCTGCGAGGCCCACCTCGGAGAAGAATGACCGGCGGAGGACCCGTCGAGCTAGCTCCAGCTACGGAGCTCCGACTACTCTCGCCGCCGGTCTGCCTCAAAAGGACCGGATGCGATGGGGACCTCGCAAGCCTTTTGCGGGACCGCGTCGTCAAAACGCAAACTGCTCTCCTGAGGCCCGAACGCCGGAGCAGGCATGACGGACTCCAGCAAGGCGCCTGCTGAAGGAGGCCACTGGGAAATGTCCTGGGCCGCAACCCCGTCGGAACGACGGACCCGCTTGGCGCCGACGGTACGAGTCTAGCCTCGGATGCTCGAAACGCTAACGGCTCCGTCCGAGAGAATCATCCTAGATTTGCGTGCCTCGGCCCGAGATGAGATTCCCACGCGAGTGATCACGACTCCCATGTCGGCCATGCCTCCACACGGCCGGCACACTCCGACCACTCGCTACTCGGTGGAATGGCCTCCTCCGCACGGGCCGGACACTCCGACCACTCGCTGCTCGGTGGAATCGCCTCCTCCGCGCGGGCCGGCACACTCCGACCACTCGCTGCTCGGTGGAATCGCCTCCTCCGCACGGATCGCGCACTGCTCGTCGGGATCACGCCGTGCCTCACACGGCCGGCTCACCCTGACCACTCGCTTCTCGGCGGAACCACCTCCTCCACGCGAATCGCGCACTGCTCGTCGGAATCACGCCGTGCCTCACACGGCCGGCTCACCCTGACCACTCGCTTCTCGGTGGAACCACCTCCTCCGCGCGAATCGTGCACTGCTCGTCGGAATCACGCCGTGCCTCACACGGCTGGCTCACCCTGACCACTCGCTTCTCGGTGGAACCACCTCCTCCGCGCGAATCATGCACTGCTCGTCGGAATCATGCCGTGTCTCACACGGCCGGCTCACCCTGACCACTCGCTTCTCGGTGGAACCACCTCCTCCGCGCGAATCGTGCACTGCTCGTCGGAATCACGCCGTGCCTCACACGGCCGGCTTACTCCGGCTGCTCGGGCACTGCGCCCTTCGCGGGCACCACTCTGCGAGGCCGGCGATTCTGATCGCGGCTCGTCGAAATCCCACCTACGCGCGAATCGCGCGCTGCCCCATCGCGGGCACAACCCGATCAATCGCTGCACGGTGGAATCACCTCCTACGCGCAAATCGCACACTGCGCCCTTCGCGGGCACCACTCTATGAGGCCGGCGATTCTGATCGCGGCTCGTCGAAATCCCACCTACATGTGGCTACTCAACGAGGCCGGCGAACTCCGCTGCCCGGAATCGCCTCAATGGAGGCTCGCTTGGCACCATGCGAGGACTCGTCGCAGCACGGATGAGTTTCTAAGGACGTCGAGCGGGACCTTCATAGCCTTTCACGACACTCGGGCTTATGCTTATGATAGATGATCGTATACCATGTGTATTCTATATGACTAACTATGTCTAAAACTCCGGACAAAACACGGCCCGAAAGCTAAACAAACGAGACGCTACTTCAGGGCGTGATATGTATTCGATCCTTTGACCCGAAAGCTAAACAAACGAGACGCTACTTCAGGGCGTGATATGTATTCGATCCTTTG
Organism: Myxine glutinosa; assembly: GCF_964187855.1. Lineage (NCBI taxonomy): Eukaryota > Metazoa > Chordata > Myxini > Myxiniformes > Myxinidae > Myxine > Myxine glutinosa. The sequence goes on from NC_136265.1 coordinate 94,712,819, forward strand.
ACCCGAAAGCTAACAAACGAGACGCTACTTCAGGGCGTGATATGTATTCAATCCTCTGACCCGAAAGCTAACAAACGAGATGCTACTTCAGGGCGTGATATGTATTCGATCCTTTGACCCGACAGCTAAACAAACGAGACGCTACTTCAGGTCGTGCAGTCTATCGCTGCCAAGCATGCTCGCCCTCTCGACTCGGCGTGCTCGCCCTCTCGACTCAGCGTGCTCACCCTCTCGACTCGGCGTGCTCGCCCTCTCGACTCGGCGAAGCCACACTGGTTCAACGGGCCGAGCTCAACTTTCGGTTTCCCTCGTACGCGGTGCGCCCTAGATAATACTTTTCGCTCGTCGGCCGGGTTCGTATTCCGTACACCGATCTCGAGCCCGCTCGAATGCTGCTGCCCAATGGACGCGAGAGTTTAGATTTCGGAGTGCTACTTTACTCCGTCTGGGGATACCGCTCAGCTGGAACTCGCCATCAAACCCGCCCGCACGCGCCCGAACCAATTGATGACGTCATCGACTAAATCACGCGTTTGCTTTACAGCACCATTTAACTGTTTCCCGCGCTTGCGTCATCAGAGTTCGTCTACCTGGGTACCTCTACAGATAGCAGAAATACTCAATCTGACCGCCCCTGCCCGAAAGTGCGTGTCATAACGTGGCGGCCTTCGAGGGCGACTAGCCAACATCGCGGACTTATGCCGTTAATCGATAAGGCACGGGGCATTTGGGGGTGCACGGTGACCCCATGAAACGGTGACATTGAGCGTTGCGCCCGACTCCCTCGTCTCCTGAGCAAGCCACGTGGGCACCGGCCCGCCGGATCGCCCTTGACTCTGGGCTTGTTGCTTCTAGGACAGGTCTCCTAGCTCGCCTCCACACATTTCGAGACTGCGAGACGCCTCGCCCGGCCGCTGCCTGATTGCGTTCCCTCTGACCCAGACTGTGAAGGTCGCTCGACTTCGGTGCGCGATGCGCAGCTGTTATCTCACACTTCACAACGGGGGGGGGGGGGGGCGGGGGGATGGATGAGTGAGGGGGTGAGATGATGGTCCATCCATCCGGGCCATTCTCTTGGATGTCGATCTATCCATCCGGGCCATCCTCTTGGATGTCGATCCATCCATCCGGGCCATTCTCTTGGATGTCGATCCATCCGGGACGTTTTCCATTTCTCGATCTCGACGTTTTCTCTCCGGGACAATCCCTCCGGGACGGTAGCCGGTATAGCTGATCTTCTCCGATCCTCTGCGCGCTGTGCTGCAGGTCGGGAGATTCTGCGCGCTTCGCTGGGAAGGCGCGTTTCGGTCGTTTTGTGCGTCATCGTAACTGCCATGCCGGTCGTTCGGGCAGCCTACGGAGGGCACTCGTGGCAAACGTTTGCTTGAAACTATTTGCCGGAGCTTGCAATGCGTACGCGCTGCCGTCAGAGAGCGCTCGAGTCTCGTGATTTCAAAACAGGGGGACTCCGGGGTATCGCGTAACTCTCGTTATGGCTCTCGGCGGTTCTCTCCCTCGGCAATTCCATGACATGGATCTAATGTGGATCGACCATGTACCCTTGGGAGCCAAGGCAGGTACAGACTGACTGTAATGGACTTACTGTAATGGCCTCCTGTCATGTAATCTTACTTACTGTTACAACTCCTAGGCCGGTACAGACTTACTGTAATTGACTTACACTGTCATGGCCTCCTGTCATGTAATCTTACTTACTGTTACAGCTTACTGTAAAGAGGCTTACTGATTTACACTTCTTCCACATCGACACATCTTCCTGTAATGTGTTGCCTTGCGACGAATAGACATGGCTTACTGGTTTACACATCTTCCACATCGACACATCTGCCTGAAATGCGTTGCATTGCGACGAATGGACATTCGCTCTTCGACAAGGTACACCTTATGTAATGAGTTGCATATCACAAAGGTACACCTTATCCAGCACATAGGCCTGTGAGACTAGACTATTGTGACCCACAGGCTCATCGTCTGCCAGTATCAGACATGTTTGCTAACCAGGCTATGAGTGCGCCTAGAGAACATCTGCCGTCCCTCCCTTCGCCTGATACACCCCTGCCTGAAGCGGTGAAGGCCCTGAGGTGCCCCTCCGACACCTGCCTCCAGCGGCTACTCCGAAGCAGGGGACTCCGGATTTGGGGACGACGTACCCGGTAGTTTCCGAACCTGTGCTGGCAGGGTAATTCACCACACTGACCTCTACGGATGGACCGACTGACCTGTACTACTGATAATGGATTTGTTTCGTATAGCGCTTTCCAGGAAGCCCAAAAGACGCTTTGACAGTGTGCGAAACATAACACAATGGCGCAAAGACAAGAATCAATAGGGATATTTCTTTGACACCCTAATAATGATACAATGACTTCCTCTACCTATTAATGCTGACGCGCGCTCGCTTCCTGCCTAGTGGCAGCATAGTTCTAACGGCGGGGAGAATGTGGTGAAAATGTAAGTTGAACCCAGGTGTGACGCTCACATAAACCACTGGGCGGTGTCTATAAGACCTCGGGACGTCCGCAACTCGAGGCCACTCCTGCGACTTTATACAATGACATGTAGAATTGAATGGTACGTACCCACTTATATTCTAGGCTTGCTTGCATTGACTGATATATCCAATCTTTCTCATATGATGCCTTGATCCTGACATATATGTTGCATGGTGTATTTTACAGGATGATGTTACGATCTAATTGAAATTAAACCTATCTATGGGACGAGTTGTGGATTTGGTTGATTTTCACAACATATATAAGACCATCTCTTACAGTTCCTCCTTTCTACATTCCCTAAACTATCCAGAACTCCACCCCTCCTTCAGTGTCCTCAAACATATTTTTGACTCGAAGGTCTCAAACTCATTTTGCAAAAAATTTTCGTTTCCCATGAATCGTACACTTTTCAAAATCCAATCTCACCCCTCCCCTCCAAATCCTCCCCATCACCCATCCCTTTCAAATCTCCCCCCTTGCCCCTTCCCTCCCCTCCCTCCTAAACTCCCCCCACACCCCTCCCCTCCGAGACTCTCCCTCACTCCTCCCCTCCTAGACTCCCCTTCCACCCCTCCTCAAAGCATCCTCCCTGCTTCTTCTCCCTTCCAACTTTCACCTTCATCTCCCCCAACCTTCTGCCTCGCTCTTCCCCCTCCTCAAATAACACCTCACTGTGCATCACCCAATATCCATCAAACCTTTTGTCTGCCCCATTCTTCCCTTTCTCCAAGCTATTCTGAAATCTCTGAAATCTCTGACACACCTTCAACAGCTCTTCCTCCTCTTCCACATCTTACCCTACCCCTCCCCCCCCCCCCCCTGTTCTGGACCCGATGCTCCCCCTTCCTCTTCATTAACGGTATGGACCTCAAACATCCGGGGCCTCCGCTCAAACTTGACTGATCTCTCCATACAGGTTGCTTCTGACAAACCAGATGTGATCTGCTTAACAGAAACTTTCCTCCTTCATGATGTCTCTGATGCCTTGGTATCTCTCCCAGGTTACTCCCTCCTCCGGTATGATAGACCTGAGCCTCGTCCTGGAGGTGGGATTGCTATCTTTATAAAAAACTCTCTTCCTCACTCGCACTCCACTGCCCTCTCTCCACCTCACCCCCAGGAATACCTTTGGCTACGGCTTCCCCTTCGCTCCCACCTTTTTTTCATATGTGTGTTGTACCGTCCACCAAACAGCGATGACTCCATCTCCATCTCGCTGTCTGATAATATGGACCAACTTCTATCTACCCATCCCAACTCTCTCTTCCTCATATGTGGTGATTTCAATTGTCACCATGCCAGTTGGCTGGGTGTGGGTACCTCTCTCACCAGCCATGGCTCTTCAGCAAAGGACTTCTGCGACTCACTGGGACTGACACAATCTGTCAATTTCCCGACTCGGATCTCAGTCAACGGAGCATCTTCTCTTCTGGATTTGGTTATGACAAACTTCCCTGAAAATGTCTGCTGCTCTTCTTCTGCTCCAATCGGCTCATCTGATCATGTGCTTGTCAAAGTGGACATCTCTCTGACCATTCTCAGCGAGCCTCCTCAGCATCGACGAGTCTGGCATTTCACTCAGGCCAACTGGCACGGTCTTCAAGCAGCCATCAATCATCTGGACTGGTCTCCCATCTCTACCGCCTCTGACATCAACTCATCCTGTGAATTCTTTCAAAGTAAATTGCTCTCTCTCATGCACAGATTTATCCCATCTCGTCTTCAGTTGTCATACCCTTCCTCCCGTCCATGGTACACGGAATCTTGTGGTGAGGCTGTTGCCCTGAAACAACTTGCTTTCGTCTCCTGGAAAGCAAATCCAACGGAAGGAAATCTCATTTCCTTTCACCAAGCCCGAAACAAGTGTGTGTCCACCCTCAGGAGAGCCAGGAAACAATATCTCACCGTTCTCAAGACCGAACTCTCTTATCTGTCTCCCTCTTCCAAATCCTGGTGGCGTCTGGTCAAATCTGTTTCTGGTGTTTGTTCCCCCTCCATCCCCTCCCTCACCTCAAACGGCTTAACGGCTGACTCCGCACGTGAAAAAGCTGAATGCCTCAACTCTGTGTTTGCCTCTAAATCTTGTGTCCCAAACCCATCCCTCTCTGTACCCACCGTACTCAGTCGTACCCAGCTGCTCCTGGACTCTGTGTCCTTTCCTCCTGACAAGGTGGAAAAGTTTCTGTCAACCCTCGACTCTGATTCTGCAACTGGTCATGACGGCATCAGCCCACGGGTCCTAAAATCATGTTCTTCCGCTCTTTCACTCCCTCTTTCTGTTCTCTTCACCCTCTCTTTTGCTCAATGTCATCTGCCATCTGCTTGGAAATCAGCCAACATCACCGCTTTGCACAAAAAAGGTGCAAAAACAGATCCCAGCAACTACAGACCAATCAGCCTTCTCCCAATTATCAGCAAAGTCATGGAATCCATCATTGCTTCAGATATGAAATCTTTCCTCTTCTCCAATGGCTTGATCTCTGATCATCAATTTGGTTTCAGACCTGGTCACTCTACTCTGGACATGCTGCCCTCTGCTTTCTCAACAATGGATGGAGGTCCTCAACGCCAAACAGGAAATTAGAGCTGTCTCCCTTGACATTTCACGTGCCTTCGATACGGTCTGGCACCCTGCTCTGCTCACCAAACTCTCCTCCTTTGGTATCCATGGAAATCTCCACGCATGGCTGGCGGACTTCCTCTCTGGTCGTAGTCAACGTGTGGCCTCTGAATGGGTTTCTCTCATCTCCTCTTCCTGTTCAGGCTGGAGTTCTCCAAGGTAGTGTTCTGGGCCCTGTGCTTTTTCTGGTCTTCATCAATGATCTATCTGACTCTCTTGAAAATCCTCTCTATCTCTTTGCTGACGACTCTACTCTCTGTCGCTCCATTCCTCATCCCTCAGATCGGCAGTCTGCAGCCTCCTCACTCTCTGCAGACCTGGACAAAATCACAGACTGGGCAAACAAATGGAACATGTCTTTCAATCCTGATAAATCTCACACTATTATGATGTCTCTCCGAAAAGACCGAATGGAAAACCCTCCCATCCACTTTCTGAATTATCCTCTCCAAGAAGTTCTGTCACTCAAGCTTTTGGGTCTCACTATTTGCCATGATCTTTCCTGGGAAAACCACATTTCAAATCTGGCCTCCAAAGCCAGTCGCCGACTGGGCATCCTCCGTCGTGCGAAGTCCTTCCTTGGCACACCTGAGCTCTGTGTATTGTGCATCAGTGGCACAGCCACACTCTCAGCAATGACACAAACCAGCAGGGGGCACTGCATCAGCGGCACAGCCACACTCTCAGCAATGACACAAACCAGCAGGGGGCACTGCATCAGCGGCACAGCCACATTCTCAGCAATGACACAAACCAGCAGGGGGAACTGCATCATCGGCACAGCCACACTCTCAGCAATGACACAAACCAGCAGGGGGCACTGCATCAGCTGCACAGCCACACTCTCAGCAATGATACAAACCAGCAGGGGGCACTGCATCAGCGGCACAGCCACATTCTCAGCAATGATACAAACCAGCAGAGGGCACTGCATCAGCGGCACAGCCACATTTTCAGCAATGACACAAACCAGCAGGGGGCACTGCATCGGCGGCACAGCCCCATTCCCAGCAATGACACAAACCAGCAGGGGGCACTGCATCAGCTGCACAGCCACACTCTCAGCAATGATACAAACCAGCAGGGGGCACTGCATCAGCGGCACAGCCACATTCTCAGCAATGATACAAACCAGCAGGGGGAACTGCATCAGCGGCACAGCCACATTCTCAGCAATGATACAAACCAGCAGGGGGCACTGCATCAGCGACACAGCCACATTCTCAGCAATGACACAAACCAGCAGGGGGAACTGCATCATCGGCACAGCCACATTCTCAGCAATGATACAAACCAGCAGGGGGCACTGCATCAGCAGCACAGCCTCGCTCTCAACAATGATACAAACCAGCAGGGAGCACTGCATCAGCAGCACAGCCTCGCTCTCAACAATGATACAAACCAGCAGGGGGCACTGCATCAGCAGCACAGCCTCGCTCTCAACAATGATACAAACCAGGAGGGAGCACTGCATCAGCAGCACAGCCTCGCTCTCAACAATGATACAAACCAGCAGGGGGCACTGCATCAGCAGCACAGCCTCGCTCTCCACAATGATACAAACCAGGAGGGAGCACTGCATCAGCAGCACAGCCTCGCTCTCAACAATGATACAAACCAGGAGGGAGCACTGCATGAGCAGCACAGCCTCGCTCTCAACAATGATACAAACCAGGAGGGAGCACTGCATCAGCAGCACTGCCTCGCTCTCAACAATGATACTGTAGTGGTTACCGCTGGATGCACACAATCGCCTTGCACCGGCCAGCACACGGGCAGACGCGCCTCTCCCGGGCATGCCCGGACTCACTGTTCCCGGGCACGCCCGAACCTCCCGGGCACGGCCGGTCTCGTCTTTCCCGGGCATGCCCGCTCTCGCCTTTCCAGGGCTCGCCCAGAGCGTCCGGGCATGCCCGCTATCGCCTTTCCAGGGCTCGCCCAGAGCGTCCGGGCATGCCCGCTATCGCCTTTCCAGGGCTCGCCCAGAGCGTCCGGGCATGCCCGCTATCGCCTTTCCAGGGCTCGCCCAGAGCGTCCGGGCATGCCCGCTATCGCCTTTCCAGGGCTCGCCCAGAGCGTCCGGGCATGCCCGCTCTCGCCTTTCCAGTGCTCGTCCGGGGCGCCCGGGCACGCCCAGCCTCGACTTGCCAGGCCGCAGCCAAACACGCCCGGGCAGGTCCAGACTCGCCTTTCCAAGGCTCGCCCTTGACACCCGGGCATGCCCGGTAAAGCTTTTGCCGGGCAAACTTCCCAACATAAATGTGTATATATATTGCTGCCCGATAAACGGGCTTTTGTCAGAATACCTGAGCTGCTTTGTTTCAATAAAGCAACTCGGACGAATTCCGTCTTTGGTCGCGTCAATTCTTTCGACTCGCGTTGGAGCGCAGCTCCTTCACTGGTGACCTACCGACATGGACACGGCAGTGACTCTTAAACTGCCTACCTTCTGGGAGGCTCACGCGGCTGTTTGGTTCGCCCAGGCGGACTCCCAGTTCGCCCTGCGAGGCATCACCGCGGACGACACCCGCTTCCACCACGTCGTGTCAGCGCTCGGTTCCGCCACCGTGGCCCGCGCCCTGAGCCTCCTCGAGCACCCGCTGGCTGCCGACAAGTATGACGCGCTGAAGACGCTCCTCCTCGATGCTTTCACCCTCTCACCGGCGGCACGCGCACGGTGCCTGCTCGACCTGCCCGAGCTCGGCGACACGTGCCCGTCCGAGCGCATGGACTATATGCTCTCGTTGCTCGGTGAGCACTCTCCGGATTTTCTGTTCTGCGAGTTGTTCCTTCGCCAGCTGCCTCACCCGGTACGCCTCGCCCTGGCTGGCACGTCGATCACCGATCCCCGCGCCCTTGCCAGGGAAGCCGATAAGATCTCCTTGGCGGGCCAACACATCGGCGCGGCTACCTGGAGCCTGCCACCGTCCGAGACGACGCCCGAGCACCCTGCGCGGTTGGAGGCCGAACCGCCGGTGAAACTGGCGGCCGCCACGCCGCACCGACCACTTCCGACACGACGGCCGGGGCCTCCACCTGACCAGGCGTGGTGTTATTACCACGCCAGGTTCGGACACAAGGCTCGGACGTGCCGACCCCCGTGCACTTTCGGCAAGTCGGGAAACGGCCGGGCCGGCGTTCATTCCCAGCCATGAGCGCCGGCCACTCGGGCAACTTGCTTTTTATTCGGGACAAAGCGTCCGGGCGGCATTTCCTTTGTGACACCGGCGCCCAACTGAGCGTCATACCCGCCTCCGAGCAGGACAGGCAGGACGCCGTTTGCGGCCCCTCTTTGGTCGCTGCTAATGGCTCGGCCATACGCACTTTCGGCCCGCGTGACGTCACCCTCTGCTTCGGCAGCCAGCGCTTTCAGTGGACCTTTGTGACCGCCTGCGTCCCCATGGCTTTGCTGGGCGCCGACTTCCTCTGCGCGCACTGGCTGCTGGTCGACGTCAAACGTCGTCGCCTTGTCAACGCCGAGACCTTCAGCTCCCTGGCGTGCACGATGAGCAGCTCTGCGCCGACCGAACTGGCGTGCGCCCTCCTGACGGCGAACGAGTTCACTCGCCTGCTCGCGGAATTCCCGGCCCTCACACGGCCGACGTTTTCGGCCGTCGCAGTGCGGCATGGGATCGAGCACCACATACCCACTACAGGCCCGCTGGTCTACGCCAGGCCCCGCCGCCTCGACCCGGCCAAGCTCGCCATGGCAAAGGCCGTGTTCGACGCGTTGGAGCACCTCGGCATCGTGCGACGCTCCAATAGCGCGTGGGCCTCACCACTGCACATCGTGCCAAAGCCGGGGGGCGGATGACGCCCGTGTGGCAACTACCGCCGCCTCAACGACGCTACCACCCCCGACAGGTACCCGATCCCGCACATCCAGGACTTTTCCGCCCGTTTGGCGGGACGGGTCATATTTTCCAAAATTGACCTGATACGGGGATACCACCAGGTACCTGTCTGGGCGGCCGACGTCCCGAAGACGGCCGTCATCACGCCATTCGGCCTGTTCGAATTTTTGAGGATGCCGTTTGGCCTCAAGAACGCGGCCCAGGCGTTCCAGCGCTTAATGGATGGCGTGCTGCGCGACCTGCCAGTTCTTTTTGTCTATCTGGACGACATCCTCGTCGCCAGCACGTCCCGCGCCGAGCACCTCCGAACACTGTTCGGTCGCCTCAGCGAGCACGGCTTAATTGTCAACCCGGCCAAATGCCACTTCGGCACGACGACCGTTGACTTTTTGGGCCACCGCATCACCAAGACCGGGGCCGTGCCGCTGCCGACCAAGGTCGAGGCCATCACCACGTTCCCGCGTCCCCGTTCCATCAAGGCCCTACAGGAGTTCCTCGGCATGGTGATTTTTTATCACGGATTCGTGCCCCGCGCTGCTCAGCTCATGCGGCCCCTTTACGAGGCCCTCCGGGGCAAGCCGGCCAAGCATGACATCGTTTGGTCCGCGGCCATGGACGCGGCCTTCGCGAGCGCAAAACGGGCCCTCGCCGACGCAACGCTGCTGGCTCACCCGGTGCTCAACGCGCCCATCGCCCTCACTACGGACGTCTCCAACTACGCGGTGGGCGCCATCCATGAACAATGGGTGGACGGGGTTTGGCAGCCACTCGCTTTTTCAGCCGGCAGCTCCGGCCGAACGAGTTAAAATACAGCACGTTCGACCGCTAGCTGCTCGGTCTATTCCTGGCCGTTCGCCATTTCCGACACCTCCTGGAGGGCCGCCCGTTCACGGCTTTCGTCGACCACAAGCCGTTGGTCTACGCAATGGCCAAAGTCACGGAGCCGTGGTCGGCCCGCCAGCAGCGCCACCTTTCCGCCGTGTCGGAATTCACCACGGACATCCGGCACGTCGCCGGCAAAGACAACGCTGTGGCCGACTATCTTTCTCGGGCCAGCGCGAACGCGGTCCACCTCGGCGTGGACTTCGCGCTCACGGCGGCCGACCAGACCACCGACACCTCGGTGCAGGCCCTCCGGGCGGCGGACACGGGCCTCCGCCTGGCCGACATCCCCTTCGAGGGCACCGTCCTGCTCTGCGACGTCTCCCAGGGCCAGCCTCGCCCCATCGTGCCTGTTTCATGGCAGCGCCGCATCTTCGCCTCCATCCACGGCCTTTCTCACCCGGGCCGGAAAGCTTCTCAGAAGCTGGTGTCAGCGCGTATCGTCTGGCACGGCCTTCGATGGAACATCCGTGACTGGGCCAACGCCTGCACGGCCTGCCAGCGGGCCAAGGTCCACCGCCACACCCAGGCCCCGTTGGCACCTTTCACCGTGCCTGCACGGCGTTTCGACCACGTCCACGTGGACCTGGTGGGTCCCCTGCCCCCATCGCGGGGGTTCACCCACCTGCTCACCATGGTGGACAGGACCACCAGGTGGCCGGAGGCAGTGCCCCTCACCTCCACCACCACCGCCGACGTGGCGCAGGCGTTCATCGCCACCTGGGTCGCGCGCTTCGGCGCACCGGCGGACATCTCGTCCGACGGCGGCCCACAGTTCACGTCCGAACTTTGGGGCGCGGTCGCCCGCTCGTTGGGGGTCACGCTGCACCGCACCACGGCCTACCACCCCCAAGCCAACGGGTTGTGCGAGTGGTTTCACCGCTCCATGAAGGCCGCACTCATGGCCGGCCTTCAGGACGACGGTTGGACCGACCGGCTGCCGTGGGTCCTTTTGGGCCTCCGCACGGCCCCCAAGGAGGACCTCCGGGCGTCCGCCGCCGAGCTCGTCTACGGCCAGCCGCTCCGCGTCCCGGGCGAGTTCGTGCCCGACGCTACCAGTCCCTGGTCCGCCGCACACCAGCGCTTGGACCTCCAGGAGGCCGCCCGCCAATTTGCCCCCATGCCAATGTCCCGCCACGGTGGCCCCCAGTCCTACGTCCCCCCGGCGCTTCGCACAGCGGAGTATGTCTTTGTGCGTCATGACGCGCACCGGGGGCCACTCCGGCCGCCGTACGACGGGCCCTTCCGGGTCCTGCGACAGGGCGACAAGTCCTTTGTCGTCGACGTTGGCGGCCGGTCGGACCGGATCTCTGTGGACCGCCTCAAACCGGCGCACATGGACGTCGACCGACCACCACGGTTGGCCCTTCCTCCGCGGCGAGGCTGCCCCCCGTCCACAGTTCCCCCCGCTCGACCACCCACCACCACGTCAGACCCCTCCCCACGACCCTCCAGGGGTCGCTTCGGCCAGGTCATCCGGACCCCCCTTAAATTGACCCTGCCGGTGCAGGTCGATTCTGGAGGGGCGTGTGTAGCGGTTACCGCTGGATGCACACAATCGCCTTGCACCGGCCAGAACACGGCCAGACGCGCCTCTCCCGGGCGTGCCCGCTCTCGCCTTTCCAGGGCTCGCCCAGAGCGTCCGGGCATGCCCGCTATCGCCTTTCCAGGGCTCGCCCAGAGCGTCCGGGCATGCCCGCTATCGCCTTTCCAGGGCTCGCCCAGAGCGTCCGGGCATGCCCGCTATCGCCTTTCCAGGGCTCGCCCAGAGCGTCCGGGCATGCCCGCTCTCGCCTTTCCAGTGCTCGTCCAGGGCGCCCGGGCACGCCCAGCCTCGACTTGCCATGCCGCAGCCAAACACGCCCGGGCAGGTCCAGACTCGCCTTTCCAAGGCTCGCCCTTGACACCCGGGCATGCCCGGTATAGCTTTTTCCCGGCAAACTTGCCGACATAAATGTGTATATATATTGCTGCCCGATAAACGGGCTTTTGTCAGAATACCTGAGCTGTTTTGTTTCAATAAAGCAACTCGGACGAATTCCGTCTTTGGTCGCGTCAATTCTTTCGACTCGCGTTGGAGCGCAGCTCCTTCAATACAAACCAGGAGGGAGCACTGCATCAGCAGCACAGCCTCGCTCTCAACAATGATACAAACCAGCAGGGGGCACTGCATCAGCAGCACAGCCTCGCTCTCAACAATGATACAAGCCAGCAGGGAGCACTGCATCAGCAGCACAGCCTCGCTCTCAACAATGATACAAACCAGCAGGGGGCACTGCATCAGCAGCACAGCCTCGCTCTCAACAATGTTATAAACCAGCAGGGGGCACTGCATCAGCAGCACAGCCTCGCTCTCAACAATGATACAAACCAGCAGGGAGCACTGCATCAGCAGCACAGCCTCGCTCTCAACAATGATACAAACCAGCAGGGGGCACTGCATCAGCAGCACAGCCTCGCTCTCAACAATGATACAAACCAGCAGGGGGCACTGCATCAGCAGCACAGCCTCGCTCTCAACAATGATACAAACCAGCAGGGGGCACTGCATCAGCAGCACAGCCTCGCTCTCAACAATGATACAAACCAGCAGGGGGCACTGCATCAGCAGCGCAGCCTCGCTCTCAACAATGATACAAACCAGCAGGGAGCACTGCATCAGCAGCACAGCCTCGCTCTTAACAATGTTACAAACCAGCAGGGGGCACTGCATCAGCAGCACAGCCTCGCTCTCAACAATGATACAAACCAGCAGGGAGCACTGCATCAGCAGCACAGCCTCGCTCTTAACAATGATACAAACCAGCAGGGGGCACTGCATCAGCAGCACAGCCTCGCTCTCAACAATGTTACAAACCAGCAGGGGGCACTGCATCAGCAGCACAGCCTCGCTCTCAACAATGATACAAACCAGCAGGGGGCACTGCATCAGCAGCACAGCCTCGCTCTCAACAATGATACAAACCAGCAGGGGGCACTGCATCAGCAGCACAGCCTCGCTCTCAACAATGATACAAACCAGCAGGGGGCACTGCATCAGCGGCACAGCCTCGCTCTCAACAATGACACAAACCAGCAGTCACAGGCTGCACCGATGACCCAACAACAACTAAACACAAGTCAACACTCAAAAACAACCACATGTCCACAATCTTCGGAAGGTTCTCAACTCTCAAGTGACGTCCCATCACCATCGGTGTTTCACCGAATATCAAGATTCGGAATCAATCTTCTCCCCAAGTCTTCAAGACACCTTGAGGAAGATGCATCCTCCAGCTTGGTATGTCGGATCTCCTTTTTTCCCTCCTCATTTTCATTCAGAGTTTAATATTTTTGTGAATAAAACTTATAAATTGGAAGTAACGATCTGGTAATACACGATAGGGGTGAGTTAACGATTGAGAGGGATTCCATGGAAGTAACATGGAATAGAAAGGTTACAAGATTCGTGCATTTAAAGAGGAAGAACTTTTTTTTTTACAAGGTGAGTCGTTACCGTGAGTAGAGGAAGAGTTGTGAAGATTTCGGGTTTTACACATCTTCGTGAGCAGAGGAAGAGTTGTGGAGATTTGGGGTTCAAAACATCTTCGTGAGTAGAGGAAGAGTTGTGGAGATTTGGGGTTTAAAACATCTTCGTGAGTAGAGGAAGAGTTGTTGAGATTTCGGGTTTAAAACATCTTCGTGAGCAGAGGAAGAGTTGTGGAGTTTGGGGTTTAAAACATCTTCGTTAGTAGAGGAAGAGTTGTGGAGATTTGGGGTTTAAAACATCTTCGTGAATAGAGGAAGAGTTGTGGAGATTTGGGGTTTAAAACATCTTCGTGAGTAGAGGAAGAATTGTGAAGATTTCGGGTTTTAAACATCTTCGTGAGCAGAGGAAGAGTTGTGGAGATTTGGGGTTTAAAACATCTTCGTGAGCAGAGGAAGTGTTGTGGAGATTTGGGGTTTAAAACATCTTCGTGAGGAGAGGAAGAGTTGTGGAGATTTGGGGTTTAAAACATCTTCGTGAGCAGAGGAAGAGTTGTGGAGATTGGGGGTTTAAAACATCTTCATGAGCAGAGGAAGAGTTGCGGAGATTTGGGGTTTTAAACATCTTCATGAGTAGAGGAAGAGTTGTGGAGATTTGCGGTTTAAAACATCTTCGTGAGTCGAGGAAGAGTTGCGGAGATTTGGGGTTTAAAACATCTTCGTGAGTAGAGGAAGAGTTGTGGAGATTTGGGGTTTCAAACATCTTTGTGAGTAGAGGAAGAGTTGTGGAGATTTGGGGTTTAAAACATCTTCGTGAGTAGAGGAAGCGTTGTGGAGATTTGAGGTTTAAAACATTTTCGTGAGTCAAGGAAGAGTTGTGGATATTGGGGGTTTAAAACATCTTGGTGAGTCGAGGAAGAGTTGTAGAGATTTGGGGTTTTAAACATCTTCGTGAGTAGAGGAAGAGTTGTGGAGATTTCGGGTTTTAAACATCTCCGTGAGTTGACGAAGAGTTGTGGAGATTTCGGGTTTTAAACATCTACGTGAGTAGAGGAAGAGTTGTTGAGATTTGGGGTTTAAAACATCTTCGTGAGCAGAGGAAGTGTTGTGGAGATTTGGGGTTTAAAACATCTTCGTGAGGAGAGGAAGAATTGTGGAGATTTGGGGTTTAAAACATCTTCGTGAGTAGAGGAAGAGTTGTGGAGATTTGCGGTTTAAAACATCATCGTGAGCAGAGGATGAGTTGTGGAGATTCGGGGTTTAAAACATCTTCGTGAGTCGAGGAAGAGTTGCGGAGATTTGGGGTTTAAAACATCTTCGTGAGTAGAGGAAGAGTTGTGGAGATTTGGGGTTTAAAACATCTTCGTGAGTAGAGGAAGCGTTGTGGAGATTTGGGGTTTAAAACATCTTCGTGAGCAGAGGAAGAGTTGTGGAGATTTGGGGTTTAAAACATCTTCATGAGTAGTGGAAGAGTTGTGGAGATTTGGGGTTTAAAACATCTTCGTGAGCAGAGGAAGAGTTGTGGAGATTGGGGGTTTAAAACATCTTCGTGTGTCGAGGAAGAGTTGTGGAGATTTGGGGTTTAAAACATCTTCGTGAGCAGAGGAAGAGTTGTGAAGATTTCGGGTTTTAAACATCTTTGTGAGCAGAGGAAGAGTTGTGGAGATTTGGGGTTTAAAACATCTTCGTGAGCAGAGGAAGAGTTGTGGAGATTTGGGGTTTAAAACATCTTCGTGAGTATAGGAAGAGTTGTGGTGATTTGGGGTTTAAAACATCTTCGTGAGTAGAGGAAGAATTGTGAAGATTTCGGGTTTTAAACATCTTCGTGAGCAGAGTAAGAGTTGTGGAGATTTGGGGTTTAAAACATCTTCGTGAGCAGAGGAAGTGTTGTGAAGATTTGGGGTTTAAAACATCTTCATGAGGAGAGGAAGAGTTGTGGAGATTTGGGGTTTAGAACATCTTCGTGAGTAGAGGAAGAGTTGTGGAGATTTGCCGTTTAAAACATCTTCGTGAGCAGAGGAAGAGTTGTGGAGATTGGGGGTTTAAAACATCTTCGTGATTCGAGGAAGAGTTGTGGATATTGGGGGTTTAAAACATATTGGTGAGTCGAGGAAGAGTTGTAGAGATTTGGGGTTTTAAACATCTTCGTGAGTAGAGGAAGAGTTGTGGAGATTTCGGGTTTTAAACATCTTCGTGAGTTGACGAAGAGTTGTTGAGATTTCGGGTTTTAAACATCTATGTGAGTAGAGGAACAGTTGTGGAGATTTGGGGTTTAAAACATCTTCGTGAGCAGAGGAAGTGTTGTGAAGATTTGGGGTTTAAAACATCTTCGTGAGGAGAGGAAGAGTTGTGGAGATTTGGGGTTTAAAACATCTTCGTGAGGAGAGGAAGAGTTGTGGAGATTTTGGGTTTAAAACATCTTCGTGAGCAGAGGAAGAGTTGTGGAGATTAGGGGTTTAAAACATCTTCGTGAGTAGAGGAAGAGTTGTGGAGATTTGCGGTTTAAAACATCTTCGTGAGCAGAGGAAGAGTTGTGGAGATTGGGGGTTTAAAACATCTTCGTGAGTCGAGGAAGAGTTGCGGAGATTTGGGGTTTAAAACATCTTCGTGAGTAGAGGAAGAGTTGTGGAGATTTGTGGTTTAAAACATCTTCGTGAGTAGAGGAAGAGTTGTGGAGATTTGGGGTTTAAAACATCTTCGTGAGTAGAGGAAGAGTTGTGGAGATTTGGGGTTTAAAACATCTTCGTGAGTAGAGGAAGCGTTGTGGAGATTTGAGGTTTAAAACATTTTCGTGAGTCGAGGAAGTGTTGTGGAGTTTGGGGGTTTTAAACATTTTCGTGAGTCGAGGAAGAATTGCGGAGATTTCGGGTTTTTAACTTTTTCGTGAGTAGAGGAAGAGTTATGGAGATTGGGAGTTTTAAAAATTTTCGTGAGTAGGTTAAGTGTTGTGGAGATTTCGGGTTTTAAACATCTTTGTGTGGAGAGGAAGAGTTATGGAGATTGGGAGTTTAAAATTTTTTCGTGATGAGGTTAAGTGTTGTGGAGATTTCGGGTTTTAAACATCTTCGTGAGTGGAGGAAGAGTTGTGGAGATTTGGGGTTTTAAACATCTTCGTGAGTAGAGGAAGAGTTGTGGAGATTTCGCGTTTTAAACATCTTCGTGAGTAGAGGAAGAGTTGTGGAGATTTGGGGTTTTAAACATCTTCGTGAGTAGAGGAAGAGTTGTGGAGATTTGGGGTTTTAAACATCTTCGTGAGTAGAGGAAGTGTTGTGGAGATTTCGCGTTTTAAACATCTTCGTGAGTGGAGGAAGAGTTGTTTGGCCCTGAGTAGGTCTTTCCTTTCGTTCAGTTTCATTCCATTACAAGGGAGCAACTTATCTTCTCCTGCATAAATTTCACTTTGTTCACGGCAATAAGAAAATCGAAGTGTCGGGGGTCTTTGTTTGGGGAGTCAAAGTGGGTCCAGGTTTGACTCCCCGAAATAGGTATTTGCTTTCTACTCTGAAACTCACACACAATTCCGATGAAATTTAACCACAACCTTCACCACCCGTGATGAACCAAAGTTTGTTCATGGCATTAAAAATAAATCGGGCCGTGAGAGGGTCTACGGGGGGTGGGGAGGATTGCCCCCCAAAATAGGTATTTGCTTTCTTCTCAGAAACTACACATGCAATTCCGATGAAACTTGACCACAACCTTCATCACCTATGATGTACCAACGTTTGTTCCCAGCATTTAAAAAAATCGGGGTCTGAAGTGGTCTATGGGGGAGGTGGGTTGGGGGGATGGGGGAAGTGGGGAAGTTGCACCCCAGATTAGGTATTTGCTTTTTCTTCTCAGAAACTACACACGCAATTCTGATGAAACTTGACCACAACCTTAATCACCCATGTTGTACCAAAGTTTATTCATGGCATTCAAAAGAATCGGGCCACGAGGGGTCTACTGGGGGTTGCCCCCCAAATTAGGTATTTGCTTTCTTCGAAGAAACTGCACATACAATTCTGATGAAACTTGACCACAATGTTCCATTTATCACCCATGGGGGGGGGGGGGGGAGGCTGAGGGGTAGTGGGGATTTTCCTTGACGTTTGCAGGGTTTTCGTCGACGTTTGTGGGGTTTTCCTCTGCGGGGTTTTCCTCGACGTTTGCGGGGTTTCCCTCGACATTTGCGGGGTTTCCCTCGACGTTTGCGGGGTTTCCCTCAACGTTTGCGGGGGTTTCCCTCAACGTTTGCGGGGTTTCTCTCAACGTTTGCGGGGTTTCCCTCGACGTTTGTGGGGTTTCCCTCGACGTTTGCGGGGTTTCCCTCGACGTTTGCGGGGTTTCCCTCGACGTTTGCGGGGTTTCCCTCGACATTTGCGGGGGTTCCCTCGACGTTTGCGGGGTTTCCCTCGACGTTTGCAGGGTTTCCCTCGACATTTGCGGGGTTTCCCTCGACGTTTGCGGGGTTTCCCTCGACGTTAGCGGGGTTTCCCTCGACGTTAGCGGGGTTTCCCTCGACGTTTGCGGGGTTTCCCTCGACGTTTATGGGGTTTCCCTCCACGTTTGCGGGATTTCCCTCGACGTTTGCGGGGTTTCCCTCGACGTTTGCGGGATTTCCCTCGACGTTTGCGGGATTTCCCGTGAATTGTGGACTACGAGGAAACGATCTCCCCTATTCTACCAATCTACCCGATGGCCATTCTATCATTCTATCATTAACCCTCTGATCACTCGATCAGTCTACCCCCTAATGACCAGTCTACCCTCTCTGAACGTAGAGATCAACTCTCTGTCCATTCTTTCATTGATCCAAACAAATATTTGTTTATGTGTGGGAAATAATTTAATTCTCTTACCACTCTCTTCACCATCTCATCCAACTCACCAGTATTTAAATTAATTCTCTTATTTGTTTTGTGAACTTTTTTACCAGTTGCCTTTTCAATAAGACTTATTTGATATTTTTCACATTCATTTTGTTTTCCATTTATATACCAAGGCTACCATACTCGAACCTTTTCTAATTAATAGCTCACTTTTGAGAAATGACGTTGTTTCACTTGGATAACTTCCCAGAAGTCCTCATTGTCTTATTTCCTGTTTTTCACACACACGCGCCCTAAGTTTCCCAAATGCTGACAAGCCGTTCACTTCCCCGAAATGCATTTTGTTCATTATAAAAAGCAGTATTCAGTTCAATTTTAAACATTGCGAACGAAGATGAGCTTGTCTTATTCCAATCTTTCCTCTGATGAAGAATACTCACCAGGACATTGGTAAGTTTCATTCAGAATTAAACACTGTTAATGAGAGCTTTGTATGTGATTAATTATATCACGAATTATTTATTTTTCCTCTTTATTACAGCAATTCAAATATTGTGAATATCCTGGCAGAATTTCAAGTTGTTTCTCAAGAGTTCCACAACGAACTGAATACGGGTTTGAATAACCTACCTCCGAGATGGAGGGCTCAGAATATTCACCCGACGAATGAAATCAATGTTTCACCGTTCTTAGAAGATTCATGTGAAAGGTATGATACAAAATAAAAAACGAGATGTGCGTGTGTGTGTATGTGTGTATGTGTGTGTGTCTGTGAATAAAAGAGAGAGATCGAATTGTGAGGAACAGAAATGAAAAAACGAGATTGTGTGTGTGTGTGTGTGTGTGTGTGTGTGTGTGTGTGTGTGTGTGTGTGTGTGTGTGTGTGTGTGTGTGTGTGTGTGTGTGTGTGTGTGTGTGTGTGTGAATAAAAGAGAGAGATCGAATTGTGAGGAACAGAAATGAAAAAACGAGATTGTGTGTGTGTGTGTGTGTGTGTGTGTGTGTGTGTGTGTGTGTGTGTGTGTGTGTGTGTGTGTGTGTGTGTCTGTGAATAAAAGAGAGATCGAATTGTGAGGAACAGAAATGAAAAAACGAGATTGTGTGTGTGTGTGTGTGTGTGTGTGTGTGTGTGTGTGTGTGTGTGTGTGTGTGTGTGTGTGTGTGTGTGTGTGTGTGTCTGTGTGTGTCTGTGTGTGTCTGTGTGTGTGTGTGTCTGTGAATAAAAGAGAGAGATCGAATTCTGAGGAACAGAAATGAAAAAACGAGGTGTGTGTGTGTGTGTGTGTGTGTGTGTGTGTGTGTGTGTGTGTGTGTGTGTGTGTGTGTGTGTGTGTGTGTGTGTGTGTGTGTGTGTGTGTGTGTGTGTGATGTTTTGGCTGGCTTACTTCAGCGCAGTAATTTCTCTTTTTTTTGTCTGTAGTATTAACGTCGAAGAAGACACAGACGAGATTTTGTCTTGTCCAAAACGACCATCAGAGTCTGACCCTGGTAATTCATTATTCATCTCTCTGACTGGCACCAATAAACGGGAGCTGACATTTATTTATTCATTGTCAAAACGATGTATCTTTTAATAATTTCTCCTCATGTTTTTCTTTCTTTTTTCAAACAGAATACAACACCTGTTGAGATCGATGACCACAACCACGATCACGACCTCGATGACCACAACTTTGATTGGGATGATTATGATTTACCAAAGAGTGGTTTTTTACTCCCAACCTGTGATACCCTAAATTTTCAACTCAACGATCTTGACAAAAAGCTTGATCTTTTCGAGGTATGTGTGCATAATGCTCATTATTTAAAATCGTTGTTGTAATCGCAATGCTCATATCAATTCATAATCACAATGCTCAGATCCTCTCCTTGCTTCACCCCCCCCCACCCCCCTCTTGTCTGAAACAGAAACAGATTCAAAACCTGGAGACATCTGCTGTATTTGACTTGTGCTGGGAAGAAGCTGTTGGCTTGTGCTGGGAAGAAGTTGAATATATATCTCAAGAAAAATGTTTTAATAATATAAAGATTTTTTATGTTTTCACTATTTATATGTGGTTATATTTGTTTTGACTGCAATTATTTAATTCTTAATTACAAAAAGAGAATAAAGGAAAAAAGGAAAGGGAAGTGCGCCCCTGCCAAAGACCCTCCACCCCCCCTCATCCCACCCTGGCCCTCCTCTTGTGTGTGGGGAAGGTGGGGGTGGGATGAGGGGGGTGAAGGGTAAAGGGTGGGGGCGTACAAGGGGGTGGGGGATGATGGGTGTGGTCTGTGTGGGCGGGGGTCTGTGTGGGCGTGGTCTGTGTGGGCGTGGTCTGTGTGGGCGGGGTCTGTGTGGGCATGGCTTATGATTTTTTTTTATTTATTTTTTTATGTTACATATTTATGTGAATGTATGTGAATTACCATTCAGGGTTGCTTATCCGTGTGTAGTATATTAAGGGTTGTTGTGATTGGAGGGTCAGGAGCCCTTCTGAACAAGTGGCCGGAAAGGGAAGTGACCGGAAACGGAAGAGGAAAAGACACGAGGAAAAAGGACGAGTATTATTCTTCCTCGCCCCGCTCCGACAAAAGGTGGGATCGACCTTGCGCTGCGTGAAACAGCGGCGTTCCGAAGCCTGTCTGGCGAGAGGAATCACCGGGACGTGTACCTGCCCGGTGGAGACGTCAAGTGACGTGGGGCCGTGCATCGACCCCGCGTCTGGTATCGTCGCGGCACCGTCTAAACAGACGCGTGTGGGTCGCACGTTGGGGCCTAACGCGCCTTGCAAGCGGCGTGGGGTTTGGCTTGCTCTACCGTACCCGCTCCGCGTGGCCACGAGGGGCTGCAGTCACGGGGCCTGGTACAATACCTGCCCGGTGGAGAAACGTCCACCCGGGGTTCGTTCAACCGCCCGAGTGCGGAGATGCCGACCAGTATCTTGGTCAGGAGGGGCCCAGAGACATTGTGAGGAGCAGAGACCGAAAGGGGGTGTGAGTACTCACCGGGACACACATATATAAGATGGCCATCTTACTCATAGGGAATTGATTGTGGCTGGGAAATATTGTTGATGGTTGTGTATTGTTGATTGCTCGGGGAAAATCTCTGTGGTTGTGTCATTGGAATTGTATGGTATCATTACCATTGGAAATATATCCTTGAACATCCGTTGTCTCCTGGGTGAAATTCATATGGGTTGCGTGGCGAAAGCGCATATATAGTACAGCTTGCTGGCGGAGTTCCTCTCATGGTCCGGGGGTCACCGAGACCAGGTATTCACCGAGGGGACCACGTAACAATTACTAGTAATTAAATTAACTAATCTGGGTGGGGTGGATAAAAGTATGGATGGTTGTTGTTTAATAAATTATCAGTTTTGTTTTTTGTAATTCTTGAGTAAAATGAACCCAAGATTTCTTCCCCATTCATATCATATAATTTGTAAGTCCAAGGGACTGTATCCATTACATCAACGATTTTAAATAATTCATGGGTCCATTTTTTTGCATAACCTTTCTCAAAATGACTTTTCCATCTGTATATTCTTACAATATCACCAACTTTGAACTTCGGTTTTCTCAAATTAATCTCCTTTTCATATTCTAATTTTGTAAATGTTTCTGATGGTTTTGATTTTGTTGATGAATGAACTGTATTATTGTAATTATTGACAATATTCTGGATTAAATACACCCATTGTTGAGAACCGAGTTGTGTGAATTTTTTATATAGTTTCTCTTTCAAAGTACGATTAAAACGCTCAATAACAACTGCTTTTCCTTCATTAAAGGTGCTGTATAATTTAATACCCTCCCCCTTAAGAAATTTCATAAATATTTTGTTATAGAACTCTGTTCCCTCATCAGTCCATAACTTCTTTCGTTTCCTTTTATCCCTATCAAATATTAGCTTAAAGGCTAACATTAAAGTATCACCCCTTTTATTTTTTAAAGGAACAACCCAGGCAAATCTACTCCTCAAATCAATAACGGTTAAAGCATACCTGTATCCCCTATCATTATTCAATTCAATTAAATCGGCGGACCAGATGTGGTCGGTGTCTTTGGAATAAACCTTCCTTCTTTTAAACTTGGCGATTATAGGTTTGTGTAATTCTTCAGCCAAAAGCTCCTCAGTCTTGATGACATCATTAGAGCCTAATCGTTTTTTGAGGAATAACCAAGACCAAGTTTCAATTTAGCACTTATCATTTTTTTCACAATAAACCTATCAACTTTCTCTCTCAACGTAGGATTTCGTATCAAAGACAAATTATACAACATTTCTCTGTCTGCTTCATGTTTTTCATCCAATGTAGTGGAATTCCCATAAGCAATATCATGATTCATACACACTTCATCAACCCTATTTATAGGTTTAGACCAAGGTTTAGGATTGTCAGCCTCATCTAATCTTTTATCCAGGTTGTTCCAGGACCACAGAAAGAATATCCAGGTAGATGTAGATCCCCTGGAATTCCAGTTGTTGTAAATGTACTTCCTGACAGAAACTTTTGTATGTCTCCTCCACTTTTAGGAGAGATGAATTGGCACTTTTTAGAGCCACACACTTGACATATTCCTTTTTGATAAACTATTATTTTTAGCTTTAACATGAGGTATTTTTAGATTTCGTTTTCTTTTTACATTTGAGACAATAACTCATATTTATTTATGAGAAAAAGTCCTACATAGTACCAAAACCTTTTTGGTTTTCAACATATACATTTCTATCTTGATTTTTAAAACATAAAGAATCCTTAGGAATGTCTTCACTCTCTCCTCCATTTATTTACAAATAAAACAAACTAAAGTCAATAATACCAACATCATCAACGATATGACCTTTCTCTTCTTCATGTATATCTTCTCCCTGAACTAATCTCAGCAAATTTATAAACCAATATCTTCGTAACAACAACAACAACAACAGGCATTTTAAGGCCATTTTTCCTGCTAGAGCGGGGGTTATCCTTGCGGTCCCCATGACGATCTTCTCCATAATGCCCTATTTTCTGCATCTCCCCTTGTTAACCCCCTTGCCCGCATTTCTTCTTCGACCATCTTCAGCCAAGTCTTTCTCGGTCTTCCCCATCCTCTACTTCCTTCTACATTCATTTCCATCACTCCTCTCAACCAGTCACTTTCATCCTTCCTCAACACATGACCAAACCATCTCAACCTGTTTCTCTTCACAGCATCCATCACAGGCTCTATTCCCATCATTTTTCGCAATTCATCATTTGTCTTCCTCTCTCTCAACGATACTCCACACATCCACCGAACCTTTCGCATTTCCACCCTTTCCAGCCTTCGTTGCTGCTCTACGTTCATTACCCATGTCTCGCTCCCATAAATCATAACACTTCTCACACATGCAGCATACACCTTTCCCTTCAGCTTCAACGACACCCCTCCTCGTCAGCACGCCATTCAGTTCCCGAAACTTCTTCCATGCACATCTCACTCGAGCAACCGCTGCCGAGTCTTATCCACCTTCTCCATTCAGCATGTCTCCAAGGTAACAAAATGTTTTCACACCTCCCAGCTTCATGCCGTCTCCAAGATCCAACTCAACATTTCCTCCATCTGCAGCTCCCTCTGTGCACACCTTACACTTGAATGTAGCTGCCACACTGGTTAATGACCCTCTCAGACCACTACATTTTTGATGAACCCACTCAGCGCACATTGTACATTGAATGGAATTCACTCCGACAACCTTCCTGCACACAGCACACGGCCACTTCCCAGTTCTTTCCACCTCACCACATGCTTTACAACTTGCCATCACCTTCGTTTTTCCGATATACACCTTCAGACCTTTTGTCTCCATACATTAATTATCTTCGTAAGAGTCATTCATTCTTTATTTTCCTCTTCGGTGCGTTGAGATTGATTTATTTGCCGTAATACCTTCAATCTTTCATTAATCTCAGGAATGGTCATATTTTTTTATTTTTCCTCCCTCTCTCTTTCCTCTCTTTCCTCCTTCTCCTTTTTCTCTCTTTCCTCCCTCTCCTCCTTCTCCTTTTTCTCCTTTTTCTCCCTTTGCTCCCTCTCCTCCTTCTCCTTTTTCTCCTTTTTCTCCCTTTCCTCCCTCTCCTCCTTCTCCTTTTTCTCCTTTTTTCCCTCTCCTCCTTCTCCTTTTTCTCCCTTTCCTCCTTCTCCTTTTTCTCTCTTTCCTCCTTCACTTCTTCAACTCCTTCCTCCTCTCCTCAACTCCTTCCTCATCCCTTGCTACCCTTGAGTTTGAACCCCAAAGAATATTATACATATACTCATCTGGATTTTGAGATATTCTTGTATCTATAATTATTTTTCTCATAATAGGATACCAATAAGATTTGTTGATGATTTCTAAAAGAGTTTTATATTTCATAACTTTGAGAAGTTCATTTTTATTTAATATTTTTATCAGGTCTCTATTTGTGGGTTTAATAATATCAGTATAAGGCCAGTTTTTTATGACAAAATTTCCATGTATATGCTCCAAATCATAAGGTATGTCATACCGAGCACCCTTTTCTTGTAGGTATCCCTGAATACAAAAATTATAATTCTCTTGTAGTCTTCTTCCTGTCATTTATGTGTCAGAAATATATGTGAGATTAATATTATGGCAGGTAATACCACCCCATCTTCCCACTACCAAATCGGTTTGTATTCCTCGGCTTTTTTTTTTCTTTTTTTTTTTTTTTTTGTATACAAGATCGAGGCTCGTGAAAGAGCGAACATTAATCACACAGAAAGACAAACAGACACACAAAACAAATAACATCGGGAGCGGTAGACAAGATGGGGAGAGAGGGGGAAGGACACAAACACAACATTTGAGAGCAGGGACCGAGAGACATGGAGACATCGAGAGAACTGTGGGAGGGAGAGGGCTTTGGGGGGGGGCATGGGAAGGGGGGGGGGGTGGGAGAGGTATAAAACATATGGACACTGCCAAGACTTCCAGGAAAGAAGTTGGAATTTCAAACAAGGTGGATCTGGGGTGAATTAGTGGGGGTAGAAAAGATCAAGGTTTTGGATGGGGGAAGATAAGAGATGGTGGTGAACAGCTGTTTTGAAGACCTGGAGGGAGGAGTGTGATT
This sequence comes from Myxine glutinosa, assembly GCF_964187855.1. Taxonomy (NCBI): domain Eukaryota; kingdom Metazoa; phylum Chordata; class Myxini; order Myxiniformes; family Myxinidae; genus Myxine; species Myxine glutinosa. The sequence continues at coordinate 94,738,055 of NC_136265.1, forward strand.
GAAGTGAGTGTGGGAGTTTGTTCCAGAGGCGGGAGAAAAGAGGAATGAAAGAGTGAAGGTGAGCAGAGAGCCGAGATTTCGGCAGTTTAACCATCAGAGGGTGGCTGGCAGATCTTGTGCGACCTGTAGGAATATTTGGGGGACAGAGCACGCTTTTATGGTCACCGTAGCACGCTTTTATGGTCACCTTTTATGGTTCTATCCTTATCTCATTACCTTCCTTCTTTGTCATACAAACCATCGCGATGCTATCATATATTTTTTATTTCCTAACTCATGTATTTGTTGTTTGCTAATTGTACTTCCACATAACTCCTTGTCCTCACCAAGTGGATAATATTCTTCTTTACGAGACTGATTAAAATCATGTAGGTCTTCTAAGTTTATTGAAAAAAAAAACAATTATACCCTAAATCAGGCATATCATACCCCCATTTATTAATTCGCATATTAACTATATGTCCTTCTTTATAAAATTCAATTGTAAGCAGATAGTTAAATTGAATGAGGAAAGGTGTATGGTCAGTATAACCAGGTGTTGTGGTTGTAAATTTTACTTGTTTAACAAAACGTGCTGTTTTATTTAAAGATATATATTGTGATAAATCACTGAATCTAATTGTCATTCACTTCTGTAAGGTTTTTTTTTTGTTTGTTTTTTTTGTTTTTTTTTCTTCTTTTTTTGTATACTGAAGTGAAAGGCTCGAGGCTCGTGAAAGAGCTAACATTTACTTCACAAACAAATCGACCAGACAAACAAAATACACAAAAAGAGGGAGCGGAAGACAAGATAGGGAGAAAAGGGGAAGCACACAAACACAACATCCAAGAGCAGGGAGATGTGTGGAAGGGAGAGGGCCTGGGGGGTGGAGGCATGGGAAGGGGGGGGGGGGGAGGGAGAAGTATAAAGCACAAGGACACCAAGGACTTCCAGGACAGAAGTTGGTATTTCAAAAAGTGGAATTGAGGTGAAATTAGCGGGGGTAGAAAGGATCAAGGTTTTGGATGGGGGAAGATAAGAGATGGTGGTGAACAGCTGTTTTAAAGACTTGGAGGGTGGAGTGGGATTGAAGAGAGTGAGGGAGTTTATTCCAGAGGCGGGAGAAAAGAGGAATGAAGGAGTGAAGGTGAGCAGAGAGTCTTGATTTTGGCAGTTTAACCAAAAGAGGGTTGCAGGCAGATCTTGTGCGACCTGTAGGAATATTTGCGGGACAGAGCCCAGAGAGAGCTGGGGGGGCAAGGCCAAAGAGGAGTCGGTAGAAGATGGAAAGACCACCAACCTGCCTGCGGTGAGTGAGTGAGAGGCCCTTGGAGTTAGCTTCATCGCGGGAGATTCCAATGATTCTGAATGCTTTGGTTTCAACAGCGCAAAGGCGAGCTAGGTGTGAGGCAGGAGCACCAGCCCAGAGGGGAGAGCAGTATTCCATTGAGCTGCGGATGAAAGCCTTGTATGTGGTGAGGAGCTCAGGTGTGCCAAGGAAGGACTTCGCACGACGGAGGATGCCCAGTCGGCGACTGGCTTTGGAGGCCAGATTTGAAATGTGGTTTTTCGACGAAAGATCATGGCAGATAGTGAGACCCAAAAGCTTGAGTGACAGAACTTCTTGGAGAGGATTATTCAGAAAGTGGATGGGAGGGTTGTCCAGTCGGTCTTTTCGGAGAGACATCGTAAGAGTGTGAGATTTGTCAGGATTGAAAGACATAAAAAGACTTTGGTTTGGATCATTGATTAATTTATAAGTATTTTTCATATTAATATTTTTTGTTATATTATATTTTTGTCGTTCAGCCTGTGCCTTTGTATAATAATTTGATAAATCAATATCCTGAGAGGATTCTCCAAAGATAGAGCCATCTTTTCCAACAAAAGTCATTTATATTAGCTTAAAAATGACATCATAAAAATGTTCATTATTGTTGAGTTGAAATAATACATATAAACATAATTGACCACAACATTTAGAATTAATTTCTTGAAATTAAAATGTTTGATAAACACCATTCTGTAAGAATTGTAATACTTCAACAGGTGGTGGCATACCGTAACTATCAAAATAATATTTATCCTGACTATTATGAATACAAACCCAATGAGAACCATTCTGTGTGTCTAAATTCATAATAATATTCTTTGTATTCTTGGACAACTTTGTTAATTCATCTCTCATACAGATTACCACATTATCAATTTTTAGTTTTTTACAATACTTAGCTAGTTCTATATTTGACGTTGTATTCTTTCCAAATTGTTTAAACCATTTATCCATTTATTTATGAGAAAGATACAATCCATTACCCCGTTTAGTTAGTTTAACACCCGCTTGAGCGATAGAGGAAAGCATATCTCCAACCAACAATCTAGCTTTATCAGGTAGACTTTCAAGTTTTTGAGCAAAATCTACAATTACACCACTTCCACTAATTTGTTTCTCCAACTCCTTGTTATGTCTTTCCAATTATTTTTGAGCTTTTAGTTGTGCCTTCCTTTCGTTAGCAGTTTTTACCGCTGCTGAAATACCACCAGTCAATGTTCCCGCTGCAAACCAGCAAATAAAGGAATTAGAAACGGGAGAAATCCTCCACTCGTTTCCCTTGTTGAATATTTCTTTAACATAGGTTTTGTCATTTTAATTTTCAGTGATCCAGCATCATTTTGTGTTTTCACCTGCTCTCTTGTGAGTAAAACATCAATTCTTACTGCTCCTTTTCTTTGAATTGTATTAACATTAATGATACAAGGCTTTTGATTTTGAATACAAGATGTTAATTTATTAAGATTGATTTGATTAACATATACCGGTTCTTTCCTACTCATTTATTTATGAGAAAAAATCTGTGTCATATTAATCATAACACCATTATCTGTATTAATCTGTAATTCTGTTTCTTCCAAAAGCAAACAATATGTATTAACCTCTTCACTCTCCCCTCTTTCAATGTAAAGAGAAGTATACACTCTATTAGACTTTATAGTTCTTTTTTGAGAACTCAGGTCAATTGCATAGATCGTATAAAGTTTTTGAAACGCAACCATATCCAAAATAGGATCATTATTACCGTTGCTTTCACACACCTTTTGGTTAGACTTGTCGGCTTCCGCATAATCATTTTTTTCCCAATCAATTTCCAATCTATCTCGCGGATAAAATGTGCCATCAAGAGAAACCCGAAGTTGTTTCACCTTAGCATTATCACTCAGCGCATTATTCTTTTCAGTACCGTCCTCTCCATCTGGTTTTTTAAAAATGAGCCATAGGTATCGTGGCTTTCCTTGTAGAACACCCAAATTCCAAGTGTAGGTAGTGTGTTCCAGTTTAACGTGTTGACATCTTCTTTTAAAGTATGATACATTTTGCGGGTCTTTGAGTTAAGTCTTCTATTCAACATCTCTTCTGTTTTAAGATTAGGAGTATATTCACTGACATACCAACACAAATCATTAATAACAAATTTATTATTGTCGCCAAAAGTATTTTCAACCCCAAAAAGCAACCTATTTACATTATCATTCCTTTGGATTTGAAATCTAATTTTAAGCCCATACAAAACTTTGTCATAATCACAAAATCCAAATATACCTTTCAGAGGTACTGCTACAGTAAAACTATTCTCTGTTTTTGTATCATCATTATACATTGCCTTCTTTGACTATAACCAGGGTCTGCGTTTGTACCCGTTGACATATCAGGAATAAAACCTTCAATAGCTCCCTTACCCATTCTATCACTAAATGAATATAGTGTAAATTTCATCATTTCAGATGTAGCAGAGACATAATCAACCGCTTCAACCTCATGTCCTCCAACCTCTAATAAATTATCTTTGTATTGACATTTATTAATTATTTTCATATTCATCAACTGATCTAAAATGCTGGATGTTTCATTAAAACAATTGTTGTTTCCAGCCTTCTTACTACCGAACAACAATAATAGCCCATTAACTAATTGTGATGGGTCATTTGGAAGAAAGATAACACCCGAAGCAAGCTTACTTAAAGCATCAATAATATGTTTCTCCTTCTCATTCTTCTTACTTTTACCAGCAACAGAAACTCCATAATCAAGTGCATTTAGGAACTCAATGTACTCTCTATCTTCCTCCCTTTCCATATCAAGTGGTTCATCAAAATATTTTGAAACGCTGAATCCGGAGTTTGTTAGAAGAAACATTAATCTTGGAGTTAATTCAACATTTGGTTGAGCAGAACTTAAGAACACCAATTTATCATTAAATATCAATACCTTTTCTTTCACAAGATGGAACTGTGCTGGTTCTTCTGTTGGAATGAGACCTGCTCTGGTTTTTGAACCCGCCGAATATTCATTGTTTTGAAGAGCTTCCACAATATAATTGGGGGGTTGATTTACCTCCTCAAGTTTCCGAAATAATCCTTCATCATCATATCCTAATTCTCCAAGTTCTTGCTCTGTCATTTGACTAAAATCTTTGAGCATTTGAAGTTTTTTCGGAGTAAATTCTACCATGGGAACTGTAGGTGAAATCGTTTGTTGAGTTTTTTAAAGTGGTTTAAAAAATTTCTCTTGTTTTCTTTCAAAGGCTCCTTCACCAGTTAGTTTCTGTCACCATTTCTTCTTTATCCCTTCCTGTTGCTTTACATCTTTTGAAACAAACTCTTGATGTTCTTTAAACTTTCTTGCTCTTTCTTCGGTATTCATTTTCTGTATTTATTTATTGAAAAATATCATTTAATGAATTGCAAAGGTCAATGGGAAAATTTTCCTTTTCTTCGTCTTTTTCGTAAATGTGTTGAAATAAATCCTTTTCTTTAAATATTTCATCAAATTCTTTGTTGGTATTAATATGAGTTGTTATTTCTTCTTCACTAATACTTGTATCTCTGCTTTTCATACGTTTGCGTTGCGTCTCCTCATCGATATCAAAACCGAATGATATAATCTTAACTCCATCACCACGCAAATGTTTAATAATTTGTCTCATTCCTTCAGGATTAGTTTCTAAAATCCCAAGACCATTAGATTTTACTTTATTTAACTCACTTTTACAATGTGAATATTTTGTAGAACCAAGAGAGACCTCCTCAAATATTTGACCTCCGTTCCTCAATTGCATATGTTCCTCCATTGAAATGTCATAATAATCTTTCCCTTCTACTTCTCCTGGTCGTATTGCCCTGGTTGTAGTACCTACAAAACGAATCATAGGGTGTTTAAAAAAAAAAACTTACAATCTTTTCATTTTTACTATTCAAGAGTTTAGATTTATGAAAGTTCTTTCCTGAAGCAGATTTACCCACAAGATTAATAACAATAGTTGTCATTTATGTGTGTAAAATATCAGTTGGTATCTCATCTTGTTTCACAACAATATATTTATATTTTCCAATCGTGTGTTTCATATAATTTTCAAATTCTTTTTTACTACATAACGTAGAGCAATTATCTCTCCAAAAATTATTTACATCTATTCAATTTAACTTAAATAAAATAAAAGTATGAGCATTGTTTCTTATTGAGCGCCGAGGGAGTTGAAAATATGACTGACTAAGATAAATACAACTCCAAGAAGAATGTCTCCCTCTTGTATAGTAGCTATCCATTACTGTTTGGTTTCTCTCATTAACACAATCATCAAAGATAACGAGGTTCTTTTTTGATTTATCTAAATCTTGAGGTGAAGGTATATCATCCGTATTATCACTGAGAATACAAGTTATGGGTTTTGGTTTCGGTTTCTGTGTACCACAAAATAATTGTATTATATCTTCAATATTATAATCATTTCGTTTGTTTTGAAGTTTAAATAAAACGATAATGTCTTCCTTTTTAAGACCCGCATTAAAACCCTGTGAGTTGATACTCAGGTTGAAAACTTGATTTTGTAAAAATTATGAAATTATCATAATCTAAAAAATTAGGGCCAAGGAGCATCTTTAAAAGCAAACAGGTTTTTCCACATCCGCTTGAACCAACTATGAGATATCTCAATGAATTTGGAAGATTTTTATGGTTATTAAATTTTATCTTATTTTCCCAAACGGGTAAAAAATCATTCATTTATATATTTGGAAAACAAGTCATCTAACTTTTTTTGAGCTATTTTAGAAACTCTATATTTTATCCTGAGTTCGGGTTTAATTTCAAAATAATTCATTATTATATTTATATAGTATCTTGTATTAACATTTCCATTAAAATTATTTTGAACAATAAATATCATTAAATCCTTATACATTTCCTCAATACAAATAGTCTCTTCCCTTGAAAGAAATGGTGTATTATCATCATAATGCTTAACATTCATCTCTCTTATTAATCTTGTAAAGTAATTCATTTTTGGTTCTAATTTAAAAGAGTTATATATATATTTTTATTTTTTATTATCATTAATTTAAATTAAATCACAGAAAATACATTATTTATATGAACCCTCATTATTAAGGCCTATTCTACCACAACAGCGGCAGATTTCTAAATTATCATATGGAGAGTCTGGAAATTCTAAATCTCCTTCAGAATTTATCATATTTAAACAGTAAATTTTTACTTAAACTAAACGCAAGTTTATTTGTTTATAAATACAATGTTTCAAAGCACAAAAGACAAATTTCAATCAATCTCTACTTCGGTGGAAGATATAGAAAAATATGTCAAAGATGTTAAATTGAACAAAGATAAATATGGAAATTTTTGGGTAAAACCAGTTATGGAAAATAACATGAGCCCCTCTATTTCATTGAAAGGAAGATGTCTAACTATACCTGGAAAGACATCCATTGAAGTAAATCTAACAAAAGTTTCTCCTCTACTCCTGGCAATTTATTCAAAGCTTGAAAAAGTGATCGATCGCGATACTTTGAAAAAGAATGATAAGACCATCAACAATACTCGTGGAGAAATTTGTATTTACTTTAATAATCCAAAGGGTGTAGATCTAAGTAAAATGAATGATGTTAATATTTCTGGTGAAATGTCATTTCGTTCTATGATAATTAGAGATTATTTTAAGATAACTTTCGATATAAAAAATGTCGTGATTGAATCCGTTAATGAAAGAAAGTATATTGGTATAGATGGAAAGGTTTTTTTCTGCTAATTAAATATGAGTCATTACAGCAGTGAAGATTTTACTATTTCATTGAACTCAGACGATAGTAATGATAGTATTTCATTGAACTCGGACGATGGTGATGATAGTATTTAATTTAACTCAGATGATAGTTATGATACTAATAGTTTGTGCTCAAATTATAGTTATGAGAGTAGCTTTATTGATGACTCCGAGTATGATTCTGAGTATTCATGTGATAGTTATGACTCAGATGATTCTGAGTGAAAAAGTGTTTTAGTTTAAGCACAGCGAGATATATATAAAACGGAGCTGTAAAGCTCAAAATTGTTTTATTTTAAGCACAGCGATATATATAAAACGGAGCTGTAAAGCTCAAAAGTGTTTTATTTTAAGCACAGCGATATATATAAAACACCACGTTTTCTCACGCTATAAATATGGTTTATTGTGATACTTGCGAGAAGGAAGTAAAATATTATAAACAACATATTCTCACTGCAAAACATACATACAACATTCTTCACAAACTTTCCCCTCTTCCACCAAAAACAAAATATTGTAAGGTCTGTAAAACAACCATCCTCAAGAAGGAGTTTAAAGCCCATCTTAAAACAAACAAACACTTGTCAAAATTGTTTACTATTAAGAATACTGATGGTGCTTTCAGAAATCATATCAGAATACGCATATTTGACTTTCATCCTCCTGGCCCCAACTCAATTGTTGAGGCTGTGGATATCATCAAACCCTCTGTGAAAGATTTTATTGAAAAGACTCTTATTGAGTTGAAATCAATCAAGTTCTATATGGGTATTAAAATGAAAATCTCAAAAGAAGATCCATTCACTGGTGATGTTTTCACTGATACAGCTTACATGAGAACAGACACACACTTTATTACAACATACAATCAGGTCAATCCCGTTTATGATCAACTGATCAAGCAAGAACAAGAACTTGAGCATACTATTACTGGAAGTGGTTTCAATATTGATGGAATACTGTTTATTGATATCCACGTTCTTAAATCTGACCCTCTTCACTCTGATTCATATATTGATCTACCTCCTGTGATTAAAAATAAAAAAGCTATTATTAATATTAAGAATAAGGATAATAAATGTTTCCTCTGGTCTATCCTAGCTCATCTTCATCCATCCAATCATCATGTTGAACGAGTCTCCCACTATAATAAATTTGAGAGTGAACTGGATGTCTCTGATCTTGATTTCCCTATGACACTTAATGACATCTCAAAATTTGAGAAGAAGAATAATATATCCGTTAACGTTTACGGATTGACTGAGAAAAATAAAGTACAGATTCTGAAACTCACTGATGATCATAAGTCTTGTCATGTTAACCTCCTATCATTTAACTCTGATGAGAAATCACATTATGCATACATTAAAGATCTTTCTAAATTGGTGCGCACACAAGTTAAGAGTGGAGGGAGTAAAGCATATGTTTGTGAACGGTGTCTTAATTCCTTCTACTCACAAGATAGGTTAGATAAACATATTGCATATTGTAGTGAACATGCATCAACAGTAATTAACATGCCTAAGAAAGGATCAAAAATTTCATTCAAGGATGAGAAAAAAACATTAAAACATCCATTTGTCATATACGCTGATTTTGAAAGCATCTTGGAAAATATTGACACCGTTTCATCAAACCCAGAGGAATCTTACACAAACAAATATCAGAAACATACTCCTTGTGTTTTTTGTTATTATATTAAATCGTCTGTGGATAAGAAGTATGATAAGTTGGTAAAGTATAGAGGCCCAGATGCCCCAGAGGAGTTTGTGAAACGACTAGAAAAAGACTGTGTTCAATTAACCAAGATAATGAGTGAAACCAATAAACCAATGTCCATAACAAAAGAAGAAGAAAGAGAATTTGGGCAGCCAAAGGCTGTCTGTCATATTTGTGAGGAGAAAATTGGTAAAGGTTTAAAGGTTAGAGATCATTGTCATCTCACTGGTAAATATAGAGGTCCGGCTCATCAAAGTTGTAATATTAATTATAAACTCCCCTCTTTCATTCCCGTCTTTCTTCATAGCAATGCTCATTATGATACGCATCTATTTATCAAGGAACTCTCAAAGACCTCTGGAAGTATCTCAGCAATTCCAAACACAGATCAGAAATATATTTCATTCACAAAAACAATTCATACCACTCCATTTACACAAGTCAGATTCCTGGATACTTATAAATTCATGGCATCTCCTCTTGCTACTTTAGTTAATAATCTCGATGATTTCCCATGTCTTTCAGAATATTACTCAGACTCTAGTCTATTGACACAAAAGGGAATTTACCTCCTATAATTATATGGATTCATTTGAGAGATTTGCTGAGACAAAACTCCCTTCAAAGGATTCATTCTACAACCAACTCAACCGTTCAAATATTTCAGATTCTGATTACCAACACGCACAAGATGTTTGGAGCCATTATAATATTAACGATTTGGGTGAATATCATGATCTATATCTGAAAACTGATGTTCCTCTTCTAGCTGATGTTTTTGAGGCTTTCAGAACAATCTGCCATCCTGGGTACAGGCTGGACCCTGCTCACTACGACACTGCCCCCGGACTGGCTTGGAGTGCGATGCTAAAGATGACCAAACAAGAGTTGGATCTCATAACGGATGTTGATATGCTTCTGATGATTGAGAAGGCAAAGAGAGGTGGCATTTCACAAGTGTGCTCAAAGAGATATGCTAAAGCAAATAGCAAGCATCTTCCTAATTATGATCCATCGGTAGAGAGCTCCTACCTGATGTATTATGATGCGAACAACTTGTACGGCTGGGCAATGTCTCAAGCACTTCCTTATGGTGGATTGAGGTGGTCAAAGGAAAAGCATTACAATCACATTCTAAAAAAGGTTCTTAACTCTTCACACCTTGATGATTCAGATTCTGGATATTATTTTGAAGTTGATTTGAAATATCCTGAGAAACTCCATAACCTCCACAAAGATCTTCCATTTGCTTGTGAAAAGGAAACACCAAAGAAAGAGTGGCTGAGTGATTATCAAAAATCATTTAATGTAAAGCCTACACAGAAACTGCTGACTACACTTTATGATAAGAAGAATTATGTTCTTCATCAACGCAATTTGAAACAGTGGGTGGAGGCTGGATTGGAGGTTGAGAAAGTTCATAGAATCCTCAAGTTTAACCAGAGTCATTGGTTGAAAGAATACATTGATTACAATACTAGGTGTCAAACTGAATCAAAGAATGATTTTGAGAAAGACTTTTACAAGCTGATGAACAACGCTGTATTTGGAAAGACGATGGAGAATGTCTGCAAGAAGCAAAATATTCGTCTATCAACATCATGGAAACAAGCTTCAAAATTGATCAACAGACCAAGCTTCTCCAGAGCAGAAATCTTCACAGAAAATTTTTGTGCTATACATATGATGAAAGAAAGTGTTGAAATGGACAAGCCAATCTACGTTGGGACTACAGTTCTTGATTTATCAAAGTCCTTGATGTATGATTATTATTATACTAACCTCAAACCAAGATATGAAAACAATGTGAGTTTGTTGTACAATGTACATGGATACTGACAATCCTAGAGATCAAGACTGATGATGTTTACTCTGATATGAAGAAGGATCTTGCTGTATATGATACTAGTAATTATACACAAGATAGCGAACTATTTTCATCAAAGAATAAGAAGGTTATTGGAAAGTTTAAGGATGAGATGGGAGGACATGTTATGGCTGAATTTGTTGGATTGAGGTCAAAGGCTTATGCTTACAAATATATTGTGGGTGGAATTGAAAAGACTGACAAAAAGTTAAAGGGGGTTAAAAAATGTGTTATTAAAGAGACTATAAATTTTGATGATTATTATAATTGTTTGAAAACTAAAAAGGGATCATTTAGGAAGATTAATGGAATTAGGAGTTATAAACACGATATATATACGGAAGAGGTAAACAAACAAGCATTGGGTGCCTATGATGATAAAAGGTACATTTTAAAGGGTGGAATTGATTGTATTCCATTCGGATTTGACAAAGTATAAATGATAGAAGATAGTTGTTATCAAACTAAAGAGTGGAGGAAAAGCCAAAATTGGTACAAGAATGGAAAACATAACGAATGTGAAAAGTACCAGATTGATTTGCTAGAAAAGTTAATGGGAGTTCCTATTGAGAAGACTGATCAAAGATTGAATCTTAAGATGGGAGTTCTAGAAGGAGGAAGGAAAAGTATTTCTGAATGGTCTGAGAACTTTGATGGGCACCACATCGTTGGAGGACAGACCATCTATTATAATCTCAAAATGATTTGTGGATCTGGTGGCGCACAGACTCGATCATTGAGGGAAACTTTTCACTTTATAAAAGCACAGAGACTGAATAGCGATCGGGTTCTGTTTGTGAATATATTAGACGGAGATGAATCCAGCAAAAGAATAGATGGATTAAAGAAAATGATGAATGACAAAATATTTGTTGGATCAATGAAAGAATGGGCAGAGAGTTGATCTCTACATTCAGAGAAGGTAGACTGGTCATTAGGGGGTAGACTGATCGAGTGATCATAGGGTTAATGATAGAATGATAGAATGAACATAGGGTAGATTGGTAGAATGATCGAATGATCATAGGGTTAATGATAGACTGGGTAGATTGATGATCATAGGGAGAAAAGAGAGCATTAGAAAAAATGACAAGATTTTGGGGTGGGAGAGAGGGTAGATGGGAAAACCCCATGTAAATAGATGGGATGGTCTAGTGGTCCAGGATCACCATTATTGATCTACTGACCTGATATTAAAATCCTATTCAAATTTCAAGTCAATCGGATGAAAATTGAGGATTTTAGAAATTCGAAAAAAAGTGGTTGACCTTTTAAAAAAATTATTATATATATTTTTTTTTTTTGACCTTTGACCTATGTTGACCTTTTGGCCGACGCTGATCTCAAAAATCGTTGGTGGTTGAATTCAGATAACCAATATGTAAATCCCAATCAAATTTCAAGTCAATCGGATGAAAATTGAGGATTTTAGAAATTTGGAAAAAAGTGGTTGACCTTTGGCCGATATTGACGTATTGACATTTTGACCTCAAAATATATATAGGATTTTGTCAGACCACGAACTCTACGATTTGGTGAAGTTTCGTGAAGATCGGTTTAATATTGTGACATGTAGGCAAGTATAAGCGAGCGAACAGACAAACACAAACACACAAACACACAAACTGGAGTGATCAACACACTTGCAATTTTTTTTTTTTTTTTACCAAGTAACAAACACAAACAAACACATAAACCGGAGTAATGAACTGTCAACCGCGTAACTGAGCTCGGTCGACCTGCAATCATAGCCGCTAGCATTCGCAGAAATGATGGTGTAGCTGCAGCAATTGAACTTACCAATCCAGTGGAGGAATATTAGCTCGAAATTGGCATGATGTGGGAAAATTTGGGGACAGAGATGAAAATTGGCTGAAATGACCTAAATACCCTATAAAAGCTTTGCAGAAAGTTCCCCATAATTCCTGGGGGTGGAAGGTACCTAATTTGCATATCTCCACGATGGCCGATACCGGCGAAGGTAAAATTTATAACTTTTGAACCGAAGAGGATAGAAGCATATTTAACATGTCTATTTCGACTAATTTTGGGGTGGAGAACTTATTTTTGAGGTTTATTGGTGGCTACAGGGTCATTTGGAGGTCCTTTTGGGTGGTAATGGGGTTATTTAGTGGTAAAAATATGCAAGTTATGGTAAAAAGTGGGTTACGGAGTCACCTCTGGCAATATCATAGTAATATCATTACACAATATCATATTATTGACATTGGGTAATTTGGCTTTATTTGGTTATCAGTTCTAACATAATATGTTTTCTTGTGTTGCAGGTCATGGAGGTTGGAGCGTGCTGTCTACTCTGCTCCCAGTCACTGGAGGGTGGGCGAAATGTCAACCGCGTCACTGAGCTCGGACGACCTGCAATCATAGCCGCTAGCATTCGCAGAAATGATGGTGTAGCTGCAGCAATTGAACTTACCAATCCATTGGTTGTGCACAGTGACTGCCGTAAAAGCTATACCCGTGAAACTAGTATTAAATCATATCTAAACAAACAGTGTGAAGAGACTGAAACTCCTATGGCAGCAACCCAATATTTACGTTCACAATCTGCTGAGTCCTTTGACTTCAAAAAAACATTGTCTGTTCTGTGGTTTCGAGGCTAAGGCTCCGAAGAAGTCATTGGGGCATAAACGTGAACACAATCCCATCTATCACTGTCGGACATTATAATTTGGTGAACGGATTGAGATCTGCGCAAAGGAGCTTGGTGATGGTGATGAAAATGCGAAACAGATTCTGATCAGACTAAGCAACATTATCGACTTCGTTGCAGCGGAAGGGCAGTACCACAATAACTGTCGCGTCAATTTATTCCGCAACAAGAAACCAAAATCGGAAAGAAAGGTCTGCCAGGATAAAGCATTTCATTGTCTGACTGAGTTCCTTGAGCAAAATGCCGAATGCCAGTGTTCTATTAGCACGCTTACAGATATCATGGAAGATCACCTTACTGAGGGAGGAGCAGGGTATCCAAGCAAAACATTACTAAGTTGAAAGCACACTTCAAAGAATCCATACTTGTAACTCACCTGCCAGGAAAGGATAGCATAGTAGTATTCAGAGCTGCATTCAGCAATATTGTACATGATAAGTGGTACAAAGACAACCGAGGTGATCATAGTTCCGAAAAAAAGCGGAAAAGCATCGAGGCTTGTATCCGCAGACATCCAAGAGATGGTCAATGATTGTGATATATACCCGTCGCCTTGTTCTTCAAGTATGATGGAGGCGGATACAGTTCCCGAAAGCCTTAACACATTGATTGCAGGTATCTTGAGTCAGACAGGCAAAAAGGTCTTCAATAGGGTAACTGAGAAAAAACGTTTATCTACAGAACAAATGATAATATCTGCAGTACGACCAAGGTCATATCTGTCACCATTTTTTATTGCACTTGGGGTATATTTATACAGAAAATATGACTCAAGAATGATGATCGACATGCTGCACACATTTGGGATGTGCTGTTCTTATGATAAGGTGAGGCGCTATCAAGCATCACTACTCGATGCAGGAACTCCATTTCCAGATAATGAGGAGGCATTCGTGCAGTTTATGTTCGACAACGCGGACTGGAATGTATCATCATTGGATGGAAATAAATCATTCCATAGTATGGGCGGGTTAAAGTGTACTACACCACGCAGTAATACATCCTCACCTCATGTCCTCAATGTCCTGCGACTCAAGCATACCCCATTAGCAGTCCACATGGGCAGCTATGGTCATGTGCCTATCAAGGTATACAAGAAACCTTCGAAGGCCGGTCCCAAGATTCTCCTAGCTCGGAAAACCGAACTCATCAAGTTCAAGTTGATGTCTGCAGTCATGGCAACTCGACATCTTGATTCACTGTGGCTCTCATCTGCAGTTCTGAGGATCCAGTCCATCCCCGGGTGGGGTGGCTTCAATCACATGGTGACAGAGAAGGAGAGTGTGTTCCATGTGAGTGATGTAGTGGCCCTTCCATTCATCAATCTAGACCCCAACAATCTCAGTACGGTATACACAGCACTGCTCTTCGCGTTGAGTGAGGCATCCAAATACAATCGTAACTACTGCATAGTCACGTTTGATCAGTCGCTGTTCATCAAGGCCGGATATATCATCGCTGCCAGCCCTGAACTGGCCAACGTAGTTGCAAGGCTTGCTGGATTTCATCTATTAATGTCTTTCATGGGTGCCACAGGTTTCATCATGGCAGGAAGCGGCCTGGAAGAGTTGTGGCGCACCATCTACGGCAGTGACAGCATCACCCATATGCTCAATGGGCATGCCTACTCACGTGCACTACGGCTTCATACAATTTCTGCCCAGGCCATCGTCACTGTCCTATTTGAGACTCAAGGTGCACTGGATGGTGTAGATGTGGCGGCGCTGAATCAAATATGGTCAGACCTCATAGCCGAGGAGATAGGGGTCAGTGATGCGATGTCGGACCCTGGAATAATAAAACTCACCAACACCATGAGTCAGCTGTACCAAACAGCCAGTCTTCAGAGTAGAACCGCCAAATTGTGGATACAGTATGTTGATCAGGTATCACTAATGAAGCAGTTTGTACGTGCTGAGCGCAGCGGGTACTTCTCTCTTCAGCTACATACCATTGCTCGAATGCAACCATACTTGCATGCTGCGGGGCATCTAGCATACGCGAAATCATCCCAGGTGTACCTGCAGGCAATGGAGGATTTGGAGGAGAAGATGCCATCTAAAGACTGGGAGAAGTTTGATGGTGATGGGTACTTCACTATTCGCCGCACCAGCAAGTTTTGGTCTGGTGTCTGGTCAGACATGACCATCGAACAAGTATTGATGAGGGCGATGAAGACCACTGGAGGGTTCACAGGTGGTCGGCGCGTCACTGACAGCACTCTCGCACAGTGGGTGGGCGCTGTACCCCTTTGTATACAGATATGTGAGGCTCTGGAGGAGCTTTCAGGCATGTGCTGTGAGCCATCAGACCAACACTCACTACATAAGGACCATGCTGATTTGGGGCAGGCTAGACAGACTCAAGATGATGCTGATCGAAAGAGGTTGGTTGGATGGCTCAAATCACACAATCTCTTTGAGTACAGAGACAAGTTGGTATCTATCTTCACTGGAGTTGAGGCGGATTCCAGTATAAACTGTGACAATGCTGTCACTATTGGCTCCGAACAGCACACGCAGATGATGGGGCAGAACTTTGCAGACTTGAAGCTAAAGAAAAAGAAAAGAGTTCAGCCATTGTCAGCCAGGTGCTCCACTGTCAAAGTGCGGGATGAGCCCTTGGTTGTCAATGAGCAGCAGATGCTGAACAAGATTCTGGCTGTTCTACAATCAAGCAACGACTTGAGAGATTTTGTTCAGTATGAATTTGTGAACTTCACCCCTGCTCTGTTCGATGCTGTGTCCATGCGTAAGACAGCAAAGGCTGCTCTGAATCGTATCCTTGACGTGAATTCACACCGAGTTGACTCAACAGTTATAGGCCCAGTTCCCATAGTTATAGATGGGGGTGACTTTCTGCACGCCGTTGTATGGAATACACCTTGTACATATGCAGATGTGATACAAAGCTATGTGAGCTATTGTTACATATTTATGTGAATGTATGTGGATTACCATTCAGGTCTTTGCTTATCCGTGTGTAGTATATTAAGGGTTGTTGTGATTGGAGGGTCAGGAGCCCTTCTGAACAAGTGGCCGGAAACGGAAGTGACCGGAAACGGAAGAGGAAAAGACACGAGGGAAAAAGGACGAGGACTTCTTCTTCCTCGCCCCGCACCGACGAAAGGTGGGATTGATTGAGCCGTGTGGAAAAGCGGCGTTCCCGAGCCTGTCTGGCGAGAGGAGTTACCGGGACGGATACCTGCCCGGTGGACGGCAAACTGTCGTGTGGCCGTGCACCGACCCAGCGTTTGGCGCCGTGCGCTACACCGTCTAAAAAGACGCGTACGGGTCGCCCGTTGGGGCCTACCACGCCTGGCAAGCGGCGTGGGGCTTTTGGCTTGCTTTCCCGTCCCCGCTTCGCGTGGCCGCGAGGGGCTGTAGCCGGGGTGCTGGGTACGATACCTGCCCGGTGGAAACACGTCCACCCTGGGTTCGTTCAACCGCCCGAGTGCGGTGACGCCGACCATCATCTTGGTCAGGAGGGGCCCAGAAACATTGTGCGGGACCGAGACCAAAAGGGGGTTGTGAGTACTCACCGGGACACACATATATAAGATGGCCATCTTACTCATAGGGAAGTGCTTGTGAATTGGGAATTGTTGATGGTTGTGTATTGTTGATTGCTCGGGGAAAATCTCCGTGGTTGTGTCATAGAAATTGTATGGTATCATTACCATTGGAAATATATCCTTGAACATCAGTTGTCTCCTGGGTGAAATTCATATGGATTGCGTGGCGAAAGCGCATATATAATACAGCTTGCTGGCGGAGTTCCTCTCACGGTCCGGGGGTCACCGAGACCAGGTATTCACCGAGGGGACCACGTAACAGAATTGGGGGCTCGTCCAAATTACGATTTGCGGTTTCGCAATTGGGTCTACGTCCGGGATTTAAAATTGTATAAAATAATAAAATAAGAATTTTTTTATTAATTAAAATTTATTAATTAATTATTAATTGGTAAATTTTTTTGAGAAATTGGGGTAAAGTCTTGGGTGAAGGTTAACAGGTGTTAACGATAGGCACCATGGCGTTTGTGGCACAGAACTTTGGGGTAACCCCGAGTGAGGCACAGTTCCGAGCGTTGCTAAAGTCGGACCTCTTGAAATTGGCCAAACATTTTAACTTGGAGGTCCGAACTAATTTGAGGAAGGCAGAGTTGCAGGCCACGGTGATACAATCTATGGTGGGATTAGGAACATGGGACGAGTTAGCCTGGGAGTGGCTACCCGAAGAACCAGAAGACGTTGAGCTCCGGAAACTGGAGTTGCAATTACGGAGCCAGGAACGGATTAAAGAAGAAGAAAGGAAAGCAGAAAAGGAAAGAGCAGAAGAAGAAAGGAAAGCAGAAAAGGAAAGAGCAGAAGAAGAAAGGAAAGCAGAAGAGAGGAGGGAAGAGAAACAAGCGGAGGAAAGGAGAGTGGAACGAGAACTCCAGGAAAGGTTAAAAGAAGAAGAAAGGAAAGCAGAAGCGAGGAGAGAAGAGAAACAAGCAGAAGAAAGGAGAGTGGAACGAGAACTCCAGGAAAGGTTAAAAGAAGAAGAAAGGAAAGCAGAAGCAGAGGAAAGGAGAGTGGAACGAGAACTCCAGGAAAGGTTAGAAGGGAGAAAAGCAGAGGAGAGGAGAGCTGCAAGGGACCTCGAAGCAGAGGAGAGAAAAGCGGAAAGGGAATTAAAGGAACGTGACATGGAGCTTCAGCAAGAAATCAAATTCAAGGAGCTGGAGTTAATGAGAGAACGGGGAGAGGCACCACCCTTGCTGACGGGGTCGACACCTAACCAGAAAACCTGGGATGTGGGCAGACATGTGAGGCTGGTTCCACCGTTCAGTGAAAAGGAAGTCGCGAAATTTTTCCCACACTTTGAGAAAGTGGCTCGACAATTAAACTGGCCGGAGGAGGCCTGGACCATACTCGTGCAAAGTGTGCTGGTGGGGAAAGCTCAAGAGATTTATTCGGCGCTACCAATGGACCAATGTGCAGATTATGAGGTACTGAAGAAGCACATCCTCAAAGCCTATGAGTTGGTTCCGGAAGCTTACAGACAAAAATTCAGGAATGCCAGGAAGAGGGAGAGTGAGACCCATGTGGAGTTTGCCAGAGTGAAAGAAAATATGTTTGATCGGTGGTGTGAGTCAAAAGGAGTCGGGAAAGACTTCGAGACATTGCGGGACTTGATCCTGGTGGAGGAATTCCAGCAGTGTGTCCACGAGGACATCAAAGTGTACCTGCAGGAAAAGAAAGTACCAAAGTTGTGGGACGCAGCCACCATGGCAGATGATTATGCCTTAACCCACCGAATAGGGGTCCACGAACCTAACTCCTCGCCTAGATCTCCGCAGGGGAGGTGGGGAACAGCAGGTGCGGAGAACGACCATACATGGCGGCGGCCTCGAGATGATTATGGGGACAACTATGATACCCCACCTGTTCGAAATCAGAGGGATGCGGGCCCAAGACAAACTTATAGTTCGGGGGGCCCGAGGCAGACCACGAGTTTTTCCTCCGGGCCTACTTGCGCTTTTTGCAAGAAACCTGGACACTTGATGTCCAGTTGTTACCGCATGAAAAGCGAAGACCCAGAGCGGAGTCCGACTACTACGACTCCAAACGCAATGGCCATTGTGAGAAATCGCCATCAAAAGGGTTACCAACCATTTATTTCAGAGAGGTTTGTGTCACGGGATGGAGCCTCGACTAACCGGAAACCGGTTAGGATATTGAGGGACACAGGGGCACATCAATCTTTAATGCTTGAAGGCATTTTGCCATGGTCCGAGGAGACGGCAACGGGGGATAGTGTTCGTTTACAGGGGATCGGGGGCGGTGTTAGTGCTCCCCTTCATGTCATCCATTTGGAGTCCGATTTGGTGTCAGGACCGGTCACCGTCGGTTTACAAGCCACGCTTCCTGTAGTTATCTGTGGTTATCGGGAATGATTTGGCCGGGGGTCAAGTTTATGGTAACCTGAGGGTTGGTAAAGAGCCCAGCAGGGAAAATAACGCCACACCAGCTCGGGATGGCGACAAAAGTGCCAAGTTATTTGTAGGGGGACTGAACTTCAAAACAGAGGAAGAAGTTCTGACCTCGGTCTTCAACAGATATGGGCCGCTGGTGGAAGTGCGGTTGGTAAGAGACTGGGAAACGCAACAGTCAAGAGGGTTCGGCTTTGTCACGTTTGCCAGCACAAAAGACGCCAGAGAGGCAGAGAAGAATTGGAATGGCAAGGATTTGGAGGGTCGGACCATAACAGCAGGGAAGGCATTTCGTAGGCGTCGAGAGGTCTACAGGAGAGGACAACTGGGCGGTAGTGTTGGTGGTGGCCGCAATCAATATTATTATGGAGGCTCCCTGAGTTACGGCAGCTCCCGAAGGAAGGATTGTCAAAGTAGTGGCCGAGAAGGAGACCGCTATTCATGGGACTACAGGGACAAGTGGTCCCACCCTAAGTATTAGGGAAGTTCTGAGAAGTTGAAGCACTGAATGCGGCGGAGCCGCCGAGCCAAGATTCCTACACGGATTAACCGTGAACGCCGTTCCTAAAGGCGTCCATGTAGTGACCTTTCATGCACGGACTAACCGTGAACTCCACGTTCCTCAAGGCGCCCATGTAGAGAACTTTCCTGCACGGACTAACCGTGAACTCCACGTTCCTAAAGGCATCCATGTAGTGAATACTCGGCTTGGCCTCCCGGAAAAAGTGCTATCGAGTGGCTTAACTTTGGATCTTTGATCAACCCCTTAACCTTCATTCACAAGAAACTGACGGTCAAAGTCAGAGGGTCATGAGATGGAGTTTGATTTGGCAGGGACAATGTCGTTGCTGGTGCTTAGTCCAGAGTGAGTAATCTGGAGGGGTTGTGGTGAAATTTTGGTTGCTTTATTTTTAAGTGATAACTGTGCCCGGGGGGAACTGATAATGTGGGGGGGTTGAGTTATCTGGTTTGTTTCTCCAAATTGGCCGGCAAAGAAAGTTTTCGCTGGGTTCAAACTTTCTTTCTTGAAGGGGGGGAGTGTTACATATTTATGTGAATGTATGTGGATTACCATTCAGGTCTTTGCTTATCCGTGTGTAGTATATTAAGGGTTGTTGTGATTGGAGGGTCAGGAGCCCTTCTGAACAAGTGGCCGGAAACGGAAGTGACCGGAAACGGAAGAGGAAAAGACACGAGGGAAAAAGGACGAGGACTTCTTCTTCCTCGCCCCGCACCGACGAAAGGTGGGATTGATTGAGCCGTGTGGAAAAGCGGCGTTCCCGAGCCTGTCTGGCGAGAGGAGTTACCGGGACGGATACCTGCCCGGTGGACGGCAAACTGTCGTGTGGCCGTGCACCGACCCAGCGTTTGGCGCCGTGCGCTACACCGTCTAAAAAGACGCGTACGGGTCGCCCGTTGGGGCCTACCACGCCTGGCAAGCGGCGTGGGGCTTTTGGCTTGCTTTCCCGTCCCCGCTTCGCGTGGCCGCGAGGGGCTGTAGCCGGGGTGCCGGGTACGATACCTGCCCGGTGGAAACACGTCCACCCGGGGTTCGTTCAACCGCCCGAGTGCGGTGACGCCGACCATCATCTTGGTCAGGAGGGGCCCAGAGACATTGTGCGGGACCGAGACCAAAAGGGGGTTGTGAGTACTCACCGGGACACACATATATAAGATGGCCATCTTACTCATAGGGAAGTGCTTGTGAATTGGGAATTGTTGATGGTTGTGTATTGTTGATTGCTCGGGGAAAATCTCCGTGGTTTTGTCATTGAAATTGTATGGTATCATTACCATTGGAAATATATCCTTGAACATCAGTTGTCTCCTGGGTGAAATTCATATGGATTGCGTGGCGAAAGTGCATATATAATACAGCTTGCTGGCGGAGTTCCTCTCACGGTCCGGGGGTCACCGAGACCAGGTATTCACCGAGGGGACCACGTAACAGCTATGTGCAAAAGCATTACCCAAACCGCCTTGTCATCGTGGTCTTTGATGGGTATGGTGCTCAACTCAGCACCAAGGTTGTCGAGCAGTCCAGGAGAGCCAGCAAGGTTACATCTGCAGCCATTGATGTATCACCACAGATCAACACATCCATAACACAAGCAGAGTTTCTGGGGAATGGAGCAAACAAGACATCGCTGATGAAGTTGGTCTCAACAGAGCTGAGGGCTGTTGGCATTCTTACCCATCAAGCAGAAGCTGATGCTGATAACCTCATTATCAGCACAGCTCTTGAGTACAGCAATGTCGATCTGGGGGTTCATGTTGTCTCCAAAGATGCAGATGTCATGATATCTCTGCTTCATCAGAAGCCATCCGGTGAGTCGATCATACTCATTAATCATCAATCGGGTGGGGTGGAGCCTAAGTATGTAGATATTGACAAGCGCCAAGTTTGTCTGGCCCTTTGAAGGAAGTGATTCTTTTCGCCCATGCCTTCACGAGGACTGACACGATATCAGCAGCATACCGCCGAGGTAAGGCTCAAGCGTGTCAGCTGCTGAGAAACAGATCCACTCTAAGAGACGAGATGTCCATATTCTATAAGAAGGACGCATCTCAGGAAGAAATCGGTGTTGTGGGTGAGTATTTCTTTCTTGCCTGGTATGGTGCCGAAAAATTTGCCTCACTGAACAATGCTCGGTTCTTCAAGCTTAAGCAAATGATTGCGAAGCAGTCTGTGACAAATGTCATGAACCTCGCTGTCCTCCCTCCCACATCTGGTTCAGCCAAGCAGCATAGTCTGCGGGCATATCTACAGATTTAGCAGTGCCAGGGTGTTAAGCTTGATTGTACCCAGTGGGGCTGGGAGATGCGGGCAGATCTACTTTGTCCAGTGGGTTCAGCAAACCCATCTGCCCCTGAGAGACTCCTGAAACTCATATTCTGCAACTGTAAAATGGGATGCAATACAGCCTCTTGCAAGTGCAGGAAGGCAGGTCGTGCATGCACACCAATGTGTGAAACATGTCCAGGAGAGAACTGTTATAATGCCCCAGTTGTTGAGGAGATTGATTAGATTACCTTAAATCCCCTTGTACTTGCACTTGCTTGCTTACTTACTTGCCTGTGTTCCCTTGGACGCACTAAATAATTGAATTGTTTTGTATGTTTTGTATGCTAAAAAACCACACGACAGCTTAACACAACTGTTACGTGCTCCTCCCCGACCCCCTGGTCACGGTGTACCTCCGAGCCCCGAGAGGAGCCACGGCAGAAAAATGTGTTATTCTGAGTCAAAAAGTAATATTGAAACCACATCAATGGTTATCAGCAAACGAATATTGTACTAACAATCACACAAGAATAACGATACAACAATAATAGCAATCAACGATACAATCAACACATCTTATGATGGTACCATCAGCTAGGATAAGATAACTCACTGTGCTCCATGTGAGTGAAAAAGAACGCTCCCCAATATCTATAGCTCAAAGGACATCCCCTCCAGCGAGCGTCAGAGCGATATCGAATCGAAACCCGAACCCCATTCAGATGACGGGTTCAGTCACACCGACAAAACAGCACCAAAAGGCGTAGGCGGCCGAATCGGTGCAAAAAGTCACGTGGTCCAAAACCGCGTAAGGCAAACTCACGGAGGAATGGGAAATCCAAAGGCGCCCTCCAGGTATAAACGTTCACGGTTCAGTCGGCGAACCGCAAATTCATTCAGACGACTGAATGGTGAAAAAGGCTGATGCAAAGCAAAAACCTTTTGCGATGAGCAAAGCGCGAGTGTCAAAATGGCCGACGGCTCGTACTTGAGTCGCAACGACCCGGCGATGATTCTTCAGAATCCCAACGCCAAACCTGACCACGCAGGTTTATCAATCCCAGCGATAACACCTATCGCAGGAATTCATTTGAAGGAAACTCAAAGTTCACTCACGACTTTCATTTGACAACGCTCGCTCCGGAGCTTGAAGCGACCAGCTTCTTGTCCGACTTTTGCTCCGCCTTCGTTTCCCTCCTCCTGCTTTGTCTTCCGGTTCCCAATCCGGTTTCCTGTTTCCTTTTAACATTAACTTTTTACCTTTTGACACCAGTTCATGAACCATAAACCTTTTGAACACAATAATAGTACATGGAATCAGAAATATTTACAGTGGATGCAAAACCACAACAACGGAAGTGACGAATCCGTAACACTTCCCCCCCTCAAGAAAGAAAGTTTGAACATAGTGAAAATTTTCTTTGTCGGCAAAACTCTTCCAACAAACAAAAGTAATCTCACACCCAAATCATCAATTCCTGTGAGCAACAATAATCGATATTTCCCAAATATAAAGCAACAAAACTTCAAACAACCTGCAGATATTTCCAAAGTTAGCTCACTCTGGACAAAGCATCAGCAACGACATTGTCCCTGCCCTTTACATGCTCAATTTCCCCGTTGAACTCCTGCAAAGCCAAACTACATCTCATCAACCTCTGATTTTCTTTTTTTTTTTCTTTTGAATGAAGGTTTAAGGGGTTGTGATCAAAAATCCAAAGTCAAGCAAATCTATAGCACTTTTTTAGGGAGGCCGAGCTGAGAGCCAGGTTTCATGGTGGTTGGGTGGTGAGGCCTGGAAGTATTCACTACATGGACGCCTTTAGGAACGTGGAGTTCATGGTTAATCCGTGTCAGAAAGTTCACTACATGGACGCCTTTAGTGATGTGGAGTTCACGGTTAATCCATGTCGGAATCTTGGCTCGGCTGCTCCGCAGCATTCAGTGCTTCAAACTCTTCCTAACTTTCATAATAATCATGGTTGGAACGCTTGTCGCTGTAGTCACGTGAATAGCGGTCTCCTTCTCTGCCACTACCCTGATAATCATCCCTACGGGAGCTGCCATAACTCTGGGAGCCTCCATAGTAATATCGACTGTGGCCACCACCAAAACTACTACTCCCACCCCGGGAGCCATAGCCACCCCTGAAACTACCTCCACGTTTTCCTTCTCTGTAGCCCCCTCGACGCCTATGGCCTGCCTTCTCTCCGGTTATGGTCCGACCATCCAAATCCTTGCCATCCAAATCCTTTTCTGCATCTTTGGCATCCTTTGTTTTTTCAAACGTGACAAAGCCAAACCCTCTTGACTTTTGCGTCTCCCTGTCTTTTATCAGCAGCACTTCCAAGAGCGGTCCATATTTGCCGAAGACAGAGTCCAGAACATCTTCCCTTGTGTTGAAGTTCAGTCCACCTACGAAGAGCTTGCCAACATTGCCTCCATCCCTGACTTGTGTGTACTGACACTTAGTTTCAGGGTACTTCCTCTTCTCATCAGGGCGCTTCCTTCCCACAGCACGAGTCGCGGTACATGATGGAAAGATACCCGGAATCTCCTGCTCTAACTGTTTGGTGTTATTTTCCATACTAGGCTTTTCAACGAACATCGGGTTACCAGAAACCTGACCACCGGCCAAATCATTCCCGATAACAAAAGATACTCCCTCTACAGGAAGAGTGGCTTGCAAACCTACGGTGACCGGTCCTGACACCAAATCAGGCTCTAAATGGATGACATGAAGTGGAGCTTTAACACAGCCACCAACCCCCTGTAAATGAACACTAACACCAGTTGCCGTCTTCTCTGACAATGGCAAAATGCCCTCAAGCCTCAAAGATTGATGTGCTCCTGTGTCCCTCAACACCCTAACAGGTCTCTGGTTAGTCAAGTCACCATCCAGTGACACAAACCCCTCTGAAATAAATGGTTTGTAACCCTTTTGAGGGCGATTTCTCACATTTGCCAATGCATTCGGAGTTGTACTAGTCTGACTCCGCTCCTGATTTTTCCTTTCCAGGGCATTACAGTGGGACATCAAGTGTCCAGGTTTCTTGCAAAAAGCGCAAGTAGGCCCGGAGGAGAAACTCGTGGTTTGCCTCGAGCCCCCCGGAAGATAGGTCTGTCTTGGAACTGTAGTCTTCTGATCCCTAAAAGTCACGGTGTCAGATTTGTCCTCATAGTCCTCTCTAGGCCACCCCCATGAATTTTCGTTCTCTGCACCGGATGTACCATAACTCCCCTGGATAATTTTAGGCGAGAAGTTAGGTTTGTGGAACCCCATCCTGTGTGTCAAGGCATAGTCATCTGCCACGGTTGCTGCCTCATACAACTCAGGTGCCTTCTTTTCCTCCAGATGTACTTTAATGTCCTCGTGGACACACTGTTTGAATTCCTCCACCAGGATCAATTGGTCGCAACAGTTTGAAGTCTTTCCCAACCCCTTTCGAATCACACCACCGATCAAACATGGTTTCCTTCATTCTGGCAAACTCCACATGGGTCTCACTCTCCCTCTTCCTGGCATTCCGGAATTTTTGCCGGTAAGCTTCAGGGACCAATTCATAGGCTTTGAGAATGGTTATCTTCACTATCTCATAATCTGCACATTGGTCAATTGGTAGAGCCGAAAATATATCCTGAGCTTTACCCACCAGAACACTTTGCACGAACATGGTCCAGTACTACTCAGGCCATTTTAGCATTTGATCCACTTTCTCAAAGTGTAAAAAAAACTTGGCTACCTCCTTTTCATTGAAGGGTGGAACCAGCCTCACATGTCTACCAACATCCCAGGTGTTCTGACTAGTTGTCGAACAAGCCGGCATGGATGCTACCTCTCCCCGTTTTCTCCTTAACTCCAGCTCTTTAAATTTGATTTCCTTCTGAAGCTCCATGTCATGTTCCTTTAACTCCCTTTCGGCTCTTCTTTCCTCTGCTCTTTCCTGTTCTCTTCTTTCTTCGAGTTCCCTTGCAGCTCTCCTTTCCTCTGCTCTTTCCTGTTCTCTTCTTTCTTCGAGTTCTCGTTCCTGTTTTATTCTTCTTTCCTCGAGTTCTCTTGCAGCTCCCCTTTCCTCTGTTCTTTCCTGTTCTCTTCTTTCTTCGAGTTCCCTTGCAGCTCTCCTTTCCTCTGCTTTTAACCTTTCCTGGCTCTGCAGTTGCATCTCCATTTTCCAGAGCTCCACATTTTCTTGTTCTTTGGGTAACCAATCCAAGGCTACCTCTGTCCATGTGCCCTGTCACACCAGAGATTCTATCACCAATGTCTGCATCTCTGCTTTCTTCATATTAACTCGGACCTCCAAGTTAAACTGTCTGGCCAATATCAAGAGTTCCGATTTTTTTAACGCTTGGCACTGTGCCTCACTAGGGGACGCCACAAACTTTCCTGCGTCAAACACCATGGTGACTATCAGTTAACACCTGTTAACCTTCACACCAAAATTTTCCAATTTTTTTGAAAAATTTGGGAATGTTAGAAAAATTCCAAATTTAGGAATTCTGGGAATGTTAGGGAATTCTATCCCGGACGAATTATCAGGGAATTTAATCTCGGACGAAGACCCAATTTCGAGCCCACGAGTCAATTGGACGAGCCCCCAATTTCTGTTACGTGCTCCTCCCCGACCCCCTGGTCACGGTGTACCTCCGAGCCCCGAGAGGAGCCACGGCAGAAAAATGTGTTATTCTGAGTCAAAAAGTAATATTGAAACCACACCAATGGTTATCAGCAAACAAATATTGTATTAACAATCACACAAGTATAACGATACAACAATAATAGCAATCAACGATACAATCAACACATCTTATGATGGTACCATCAGCTAGGATAAGATAACTCACTGTGCTCCAAGTGAGTGAAAAAGAACACTCCCCAATGTCTCTATAGCTCAAAGGACATCCCCTCCAGCGAGCGTCAGAGGGATATCGAATTGAATCCCGAACCCCGTTCAGATGACGGGCTCAGTCACACCGCCAAAACAGCACCAAAAGGCGTAGGCGGCCGAAGCGGCGCAAAAAGTCACGTGGTCCAAAACCGCATAAGGCAAACTAAAGGAGGAATGGGAAATCCAAAGGCACCCTCCAGGTATAAATGTTCACGGTTCAGTCGGGGAACCGCAAATTAATCTTCAAACTCCGCGTTGCACACACACATCCCAGATAGATGACCGAATGGTGAAAAAGGCTGATGCGAAGCAAAGACCCTTTGCGATGAGCAAAGCGCTAGTGTCAAAATGGCCGACGGCTCGTACTTGAGTCGCAACGACCCAGCGATGATTCTTCAGAATGTCAACGCCAAACCTGACTATGCAGGTTTATCAATCCCAGCGATAACACCTATCGCAGGAATTCCTTTCAAGGAAACTCAAAGTTCACTCACGACTTTCGTTCGACAACGCTCGCTCCGGAGCTTGAAGCGACCAGCCTCTTGTCTGACTTTTGCTCCGCCTTCTTTTCCCTCCTCCTGCTTTGTCTTCCGGTTCCCGATCCGGTTTTCTGTTTCCTTTTAACATTAACCTTTTACCTTTTGACACCAGTTCATGAACCATAAACCTTTTGAACACAATAATAGTGCATGGAATCAGAAATATTTACAGTGGATGCAAAACCACAACAACGGAAGTGACTAATCCGTAACAACAACCAATTTCCTGTTGTTTATATTAAAATCTGGTATGAATTCAGAAGTGTCATTTATTATTCTATAATAATTGGTTCCACAATTATCACAAGCATCAGAATTACAGCTTTTTAGTGGTGGCAATCTTCAACATATGCAAATTCAGGTGCTTAATTTGCCTAATTTGACCCCTTCAATGACCCTGTAGCCACCCAAAAACCTCGGAGATGAGTTCTCCTCCCTAAAATTAGTGGAACTGGACATGTTAAATATGCTTCTATCCTCTTCGGTTCAAAAGTTATAAATTTTACCTTCGCCGGTGTCGGCCATCTTGGAAATATGCAAATTAGGTACCTTCCACCCCCAGGAATTATGGGGAATTTTCTGCAAAGCTTTTATAGGGTATTTAGGTCATTTCAGCCAATTTTCATCTCTGTCCCCAATTTTTCTCACCTAAAATTATTTTTCCTCCACTTATACTTGTCCAAAATTTTTTTCCCAAAATAGGTCAACACTCAACAACCACATGTCCACAACCATCGGTGATTCTAGACTCTCAAGTGACGTTCCAGCAAAATTGGCATCGGAATGAATCTTCTCTCCAGGTCTTCAAGAAATCTGGTGAAAGGTGCATCCTCCAGCTTGGCATGTCGGACCTCCTTTTTTCCTCCTCGTTTTCATTCTGGATTGAATATTTTTGTGAATAAAACTTTAAAACTGGAAGTAACGATCTGGTAATACACGATGGGGGAGAGATAACTATCGAGAGGGATTCGATAGAGGAAACATGGAATAGAAAACAGAAGAAGAAGAAGTCATGGCGGTAGAGGAAGAAAAGTCGGCACAGGTCAGGTGTGGATCAAGCGTGGATCCGGTTCACGTGGAATGTGCGGCGACACGCGACAGAAACCTTTTCACAAAGTGAGTCGTGACCGTGAGTAGAGGAAGAATTGTGGAGATTTTGGGTTTTAAACATCTTCGTGAGTCGAGGAAGAGTTGTGGAGATTTGGGATTTAAAATATATTCGTGAGGAGAGGAAGAGTTGTGGAGATTTGGGATTTAAAATATATTCGTGAGGAGAGGAAGAGGTGTGGAGATTTTGGGTTTTAAACATCTTCGTGAGGAGAGGAAGAGGTGTGGAGATTTGGAATTTAAAATATATTCGTGAGGAGAGGAAGAGTTGTGGAGAACTGGAGATTTGGGATTTAATATATATTCGTGAGACGAGGAAGAGTTGTGTAGATTTGTGGTTTTAAACATTTTCGTGAGTCGAGGAAGAGTTGTGGAGATTTGGGATTTAAAATATATTCGTGAGGAGAGGAAGAGTTGTGGAGATTTGGGGTTTTAAACATCTTCGTGAGTAGAGGAAGAGTTGTGGAGATTTGGGATTTAAAATATATTCTTCGTGAGTAGAGGAAGAGTTGTGGAGCTTTCGGGGTTTTTTTGTATTCAGAATGAGAATCGAGGCTCGTGTCAGACCGAACACATTGAACATGAAAACATGCACAGACACATAAAACATGCAATGAAGGGTGCGGCAGACAAGAGGGAGAGAGACGGAAGCACTCAAGCACAACAGAAGAGAACAGGGACGTCGGTAGATCTGTGGAAGGGGGAGGTGTACATGGTACTAGAGTCTCTGCAGAGAGAGTTTTGACATGAAGAGTCCGAAAAAAATTGGTCACGTGGTCTGTGGACGCCATGTTGTTTCCTGTCCGATCTTTGCGTGTTTCTGGCCTTACATTGAATACATACGAGGAACGCTCTATTTTATTGTTTGGCTTTGTTTGTTGTCTTTAATAATACTTAAGAATGTGAGTATTGTCTTTAATACTCACACTCATTCCAATGACGCCAAATACTTAAGATCACACAATAGAACTCATATGCCATACAGGGAAAAAGCCTTTTGCAACTCAGTACATGCCCTCTGGAACAAACTACCTATAACTATTCGGACCTCACACAACATAAAAACTTTCAAATCAAAACTCAAAACACATTTATTTCCAAAGTAACTTAATTGTATTTTTTGAAAAGTAGCTTTAAGTCGTATTCTTCTAAGATTGTGTAATGTAAGTTGTCGTCTTCAAGATATGTTGTGAAGCACTTTGTTCATTTCATGCTAAGGCGCTATATAAAGTTATTATTATTTTTTTTTATTATGTACATGTATGTAATTTGGAATAGTTTAGATGTACACCACACAACTAATTGTACATTGCTATGAAAAACGGGTATGTTTTACATGCATACTCTTCCATTGCAAGTCTCAATTAAAATTTCTGGGCCTTTTATATAATAACAATTTAATTGTGCATATGTATTTCTCCCGGTGCGCCGACATGAAAAGTTAAATTACTTTTTATTAATTTTCATATTTAAAATCAACATTTCTGTCATTTGTCAAGATGGTTTCAGAGCAATCTTGTTGTAATAATAGGAATTTATATGGCGTAAATTGCAGGAGCCTCTAAGCGCTTAGAAAAGAGCAGAAAGCCAACAAGATGAATATACAAATACAAATTATACAAGAAGAAAACCGAAGATATAATCAGATGTAGGCATTTTCAAATAAATGAGTCTTTCACAGAGATTTGAAAATGTTCACATTGTCGACTTTGTGTGCATGCATGCTCGTCAAGAAAGTAAGACGCAAGAGAGCAAGGTAGTCCAGAAAATGATAGGCACTTCCTGTCCCCGCTTTCCCTTTTATTCCTTTTCCCCCTCGCCTCCCTCTCCTCCCCACATAAAACGACATTTCTGAACAAAGATTATTGCAATAAACAAAATCTGATTCTTATCTTGGACGAAGAGAAAATCATATCAAAGGCGAGGGGCACGGTGGAAATCACAAATTACACAATGTAGGCACTCAAATTTTGTACTGGGTTACGCACAATGTATACACACTAGCGGGCAGTGCACCAGTGCGTGGCGCAAACCATGGAAACAAAAAGGCTTCTAATTCCGGGTTGTCGTAACTCTCTCTCTATACAGGGACTCCACATGGTACAAAGCAAATGGACACTTCTTGGAATTTCAGGAAAGAGGTTGGGGATTGAAAGAGGCAGATCTGTGGTGAATTAACAGGGGTGGAAAAGATCAAGGTTTTGGATGGGGGAAGATAAGAGATGGTGGTGAACAGCTGTTTTAAAGACCTGGAGGGAGGAGTGGGATTGAAGAGAGTGAGGGAGTTTGTTCCAGAGGTGGGAGAAAAGAGGAATGAAAGAGTGAAGGTGAGCAGACAGTCTTGATTTTGGTAGATTCACCAGGAGAGGGTTGCTGGAATATCTTAAGCGTTCTGCAGGAATATTTAGGGGGGGGGGGGGAGGGAAGGACAGAACACAGACAGAACAGTGGGCGAAAGGCCGGAGAGGAGTCGGAAGAAGACAGAAAGACCACCGACCTGTCTGCGGTGAGAGAGGGAAAGGCCCTCAAAATCAGCTTAATCGTGGAAGATTCCAATGCTTCTGAATGCTTTGGTTTCAACCACGTGACGCCGAGCTGGGTGTGAGGCAGGAGCACCAGCCCAGAGGGGAGACCAGTATTCCATTGATCTGCGGATGAAAGCCTTGTATGTGGTGAGGAGCTCAGGTGTGCCAAGGAAGGACTTCACACGATGGAGGATGCCCAGTCAGCGACTGGCTTGGAAAATCAGGCCAGCTTGGAAATGTGGTTTTCCCAGGAAAGATTGTGGCAGATTGTGAGACCCAAGAGATTGAGTGACAGAACTTCTTGAAGAGGATTGTTGAGAAAGTGGATGGGAGGGTTGTCCAGATGGTCTTTTTGGAGAGACATGGTAAGAGTATGAGATTTGTCAGGATTGAAAGACATGTTCCACTTGTTTGACCAGTCTGTGATTTTTGGCCAGGTCTGCAGAGAGTGAGCAGGCTGCAGACTGCCGATCTGAGATATGAGGAATGGAGCGGCAGAGAGTGGAGTCATCAGCAAAGAGAAAGAGAGGATTTTCAAGAGAGTCAGAGAGATCATTGATGAAGACCAGAAAAAGCACAAGGCTCAGAATACTACCTTGGGGAACTCCAGCTAGAACAGGAAGGGGAGATGAGAGAAATCCATTCTGGGCCACACATTGACTATGACTAGAGAGGAAGTCCACCAGCCATGCGTGGAGATTTCCATGGATACCAACGGAGGAGAGTTTGGTGAGCAGAGCGGGGTGCCAGACCGTATCGAAGGCATGTGATATGTCGAGGGAGACAGCTCTAATTTCCTGTTTGGCATTGAGGACCTCCATCCATTGTTGAGACAGCAGAAACAGCATGTCCAGAGTAGAGTGGCCTGGTCTGAAACCAAATTGTTGATCAGAGATCAAGCCATTGGAGAAGAGGAAAGATTTCATATCCGAAGCAATGATGGATTACAATTGGGAGAAGGCTGATTGGTCTGTAGTTGCTAGGATCTGTTTTTGCACCTTTTTTGTGTAAAGCGGTGATGTTGGCTGATTTCCAAGCAGATGGCAGATGACCTTGAGCAAAAGAGGGTGAAGAGAACAGAGAGAGGGAGTGAAAGAGTGGAAGAACAGGATTTTAGGACACGTGGTCGTGGGCTGATGCCGTCAGGTCCAGTTGCATAATCAGAGTCGAGGGTTGACAGAAACTTTTCCACCTTGTCAGGAGGAAAGGACACAGAGTCCAGGAGCAGCTGGGTACGACTGGGTACGGTGGGTACAGAGAGGGCTGGGTTTGGGACACAAGATTTAGAGGCAAACACAGAGTTGAGGCATTCAGCTTTTTCACGTGCGGAGTCAGTTGTGTAGCTGTTTGAGGTAAGGGAGGGGATGGAGGGGGAACAAACACCAGAAACAGATTTGACCAGATGCCACCAGGATTTGGAAGAGGGAGACAGATAAGAGAGTTCATTCTTGAGAACGGAGAGATATTGTTTCCTGGCTCTCCTGAGAGTGGACACACACTTGTTTCGGGCTTTGTGAAAGGAAATGAGATTTCCTTCCATTGGATTTGCTTTCCAGGAGACGAAGGCAAGTTGTTTCTGGGCAACAGCCTCACCACAAGATTCCGTGTACCATGGACGCGAGGAAGGCGATGACAACTGAAGACGAGATGGGATAAATCTGTGCATGAGAGAGAGCAATTTACTTTGAAAGAATTCCCAGGATGAGTTGATGTCAGAGGTGGTAGAGAAGTGAGACCAGTCCAGATGATTGATGGCTGCTTGATGCAATGCCTTGATGCAATGCCAATGCCAAAAGATGCAATGCCATCTCACCATTTCTTCTTTGTGCCATAGCTGAGCCTCTTCTCGAGTTCTCCAAACACATGTTTTGGCATCAGCTGACCCCAAGTGGCCAAAATGACCAAGCCAACGTGGATGTGTTTCTTCAACTGGTGATACGTGATCACTCCGTGGATGGGCCTAACGCAATGATTATGGAAAGGTTTCAGGTGCCTCACATGTTCTGCTTTGATGGGCCATGCCTCGTAACCATAAACCAGAACTATTTAGACCACATCATGACACACAGCTTGCTTGGTTGCTGCGGACAGATTGCTCTTGTGAAAAATGGGCTTTTTCAAACTCCAAAGGCTCTTGCAATTTTAGCAATGCTGTGCACACTTAGTCATGTGAAAAAGTAAGTACACCCCATGTAAAGTTTTGACTTTTTCAACGTATTTCAACATACAGCTATTTGATCTTCATTTCAACAATATTGATAGATAAAGGTGATATTGTGGGAGCTGTGCTTGCACGATAAAGCCAGACAAAATGGACGACACAGGAACGAAGTTTCACCGAGCTATTTATTTTAGCTCAACACGAAAGAACTCAAAAGCACTGAATCTGCCGATCGAACGGGCGGCAATTTATAATCAAGGTTCAACACACAAAAAGCCATGCCTCTCAGGCGGGGCGTGGTATGCAAATAGGTAAACCACGCCTCTCAACGGGGCGTGGTATGCGAGTCAAGTGTTCGCCCGGGAAAGGCAAGTCTGGACATGTCCGGGCGAGTCCGGGCAAGTCACCGCTCGCCGGTTGCGTCATCGGCCGGTGCAAGATGATTGTGTATGCTTCCGGTAACCGCTATAATATAATATAACAAATATCATGAAACATTTACATTTTGTCGTCAATTGTATAATTTAAATAAACATAAATGCATATTTTGCATGTGGAAAAAGTAAGTACACCCCTACATTTATCACTACTTCAAATACCTAAAATTAGAATCAGGTGCACCAGCTCAGGTGCAAATGATTAGAACATCGTTGGAGAGGATCCTGGAGGAACCTGTCTTATTTAAACCTCAGACATTTAGTTTGGTTTATTCTTTGTTGTTGAAGTGTGCGGCGTCACCATGCCTAGATCAAAAGAGCTCTCAGGCCTTCAGAAAGAAGGTTATAGATGCCTCCGAGTCTGGGAAGGGATTTAAAAAGATCTCCGAACAATTTGAAATCAATCATTCGACTGTCCGGAAGATCAGCGACAAGTGGTGAAGATTCCAAACAACTGCCAACTTGTTCAGGCCAGGCCGCCCGAGCAAGTTCAGCCCGAGAGCAGATGGGAAGATGCTGAAAGAAGTCTCGAAGAACCCCAGAATGTCATCACGGGACCTACAGGTAGCTCTTGCCACTGTTGATGTCAAAGTGCACGAGTCTACCATTAGAAAGAGACTGCACAAATTTGATCAACTTGGGAGGTGTGCCAGGAGGAAACCTTTGCTGTCCAGAAAGAACATCAGGGCAAGACTAAAGTTTGCCAATATACACCAAGGCAAAGACCAGCACTTCTGGAACAATGTGCTCTGGGCAGATGAGTCAAAGGTAGAGCTATTTGGCCACAGTACCAGAAGACATGTTTGGCGAAAACCAAAGACAGCATTTGACCACAAGAACCTGATACCAACTGTAAAGCATGGTGGTGGAAATATTATGGTTTGGGGCAGCTTTGCTGCATCAGGGCCTGGGCAGCTCGCCATCATAGAAACCACTATGAATTCTTCATTGTACCAGAGGGTGCTTGAGGATAATGTGAGGCCATCTGTTGGAAAGTTAAAGCTCAACTGAAGGTGGACCTTGCAACATGACAATGACCATAAACATACCAGTAAATCCACCACGGAATGGCTTAAAATAAAGAAATGGAGGGTTCTGGAATGGCCAAGGCAAAGCCCGGATCTAAATCCCATCGAGATGTTGTGGGGGAGATTTGAAACGAGTTGTGTATGCAAGAAACCCCTCAAACATCACACAGCTGAAAGAATTCTGCATGGAGAAGTGGGCAAAAATTTCTCCCAGTCAATGTCAGAGACTGGTAGACAGTTTTAGAAATGCCTACTTGAGGTTGTTTCTGCCAAAGGGGGCAATACCACTTATTCGAGCCAAGGGTGTACTTACTTTTTCCACATGCGAAATTTTCATTTATGTTTATTTAAATTATACAATGGACTACAAAATGTAAATGTTTCATGATATTTATTATATTATATCACCTTTATCTCTCAATATTGTTGAAATGAAGATCAAATAACTATGTTGAAATATGTTGAAAAAGTCAAAACTTTTCATGGGGTGTACTTACTTTTTCACGTGACTGTACTTTCTTAGCGTACCGCCATTTGTGATGTTGCTTCCAAAGTATGTGAAAGCCTCAACTATTGAAGCCGCCTTCAAGCTGCACTTTTGTGACATCGTCACCTTCCGAATGTATGTTCTCCTGTTGTCGGACAACTTGTCCTACAACAAAACCTTGGTTATACAGATGTATGAAGGAGGTTTTGGGGTTTGAGTGGTATTTGGGTATGCAGGCAAATATAAAAATCCCACAATTCTGCCCATTTATCTGTTGCTGAACGTTTTGAATTTTGGGATCTGGCGATTCTTCTTCCTCTTTCCTGTGCAAATACGCTCATTGAATTTCCAAAGAAACTTCACTTTCCTGCCGTGTTCAAACTATCTAATGACACAAATGGTGTTCCTTTGAATCACTAATACAGGTGATTCAGCACTACTTGCCAGTGGTATGAACTGAATTCCTACGGACATGTTCCAGAGGAATGATGTTCCATCCGATTTTCTTAAAAGTGGTTTCTTATTTATTACCTGAAAGTTATTGATGTGGGGAAACTGTCCGCATATCAGCATTCCTGTGGCATGGATGACATCTGAGCACAAATACTTTTTCATACACATCCCCTGCGTTTGTGTGTGAGGCCTTCTCACCATTGAATGTCTTCATCATAAAATTGCAGAACACGCCCAGATTTTACATAAATACCGAAACTTTTGAATGTTTTATGCGTGGCAAAATCAACATTCACATCAACATGTAATACGATTGCAGTATTGCCTTAAGACATGCAATTTAGTTTTTTGGGGGGTCACAGGGTGCACGTTCGTGTGTGCTGAAAGTTTAAAGTATTGCCACTGATTTAAGCAGAATATAAGGCCTCAAGCACAGAGGTACTTCACATGTAGGTACTGTGTGGGATCACAGTACTCGGAGAGGATTAAACATGAGGAAGAGTGGTATGTTTCCCTCCTCTCGAAAGGTTCACCCACCATGTACACTCAAGATGGCTGTGAGAAAGATTCCCGTCATGTGCAGCCGGGATCGGAACAGCAGACTGTGCTCGTGTGTGGAATGAAGGTTGAGGAGACGGAGGGATTTCCCGAGATTTTGCAGATAAAAATAGAGGATGTGAATTCCTTTGGTCTGGAGGAGGAGCAAAGTTATCAGCCGAATGGTGAGTTGTGTGATTGACATCACTTCTGATGACATCTGTGTTTGTTTCCTGCACTTTTTTGTCCCCCGTCGCACCGTGGAGTGAAAGGGGGACTATGGCTTTCCCGTGCGTGCGGACGTTCGTGGGTGCGTGCGTAAGCGAAGGACCGAATTCTAATTTGGTGTGTGGGTGAAACTCGGCATATGGAAGAACCTTATTGAAAATTAGGTCGCCACGTCAAAATCCAAGATGGCTGCCGCCATGTATATGTCTGAACCTTGTGAGTGAAATATCTTGAAAAATAAACGAACTACCAACTTCTAATCTGGTGTGTGGGTGTATCTCGGCACAAGGAAGAACGCTATTGAAAATTGGGTCGCCACGTCAAAATCCAAGATGGCCGCCACCATATATATGTCTGAACCTTGTGAGTGAAATATCTTGAAAAACTAGAACGGGCACTCGGTAGAGCGCATACCTTCGCCGCAGCTACTGTTCTGTACTTGGCATGGGAGTGTAGGGAACAGAACAGTGAACAGTTTGGTGCTGATTTCATGCAAATCGGATAAGAATTGACCGAGTTATGACAAAAAACGCACATTTTGCAAGGTCGTGACCCCCCTGACCTTTGACCCCCAACCGCTAACAAGGGTAATGTCTTCACTGGGTCATGTCGTATATCACAAGATCGGGCATTGAATTCTGAACATTTTGGCATTAGTTGCATGCCAATTGGATAAAAATTGACCGCGCTATGGTAAAAATACGATTTTGACCTTTTCGTGACCTTGACCTTTGACCCGATTGCTCCCAAAATCTAATCAAATGTGTCCCGTATAATAACCAATCATCCCACCAAATTTCATGCAATTCGGTTGAATACTTTTTGAGTTATGCGAATAACATACACACACACACACACACAGACATACAAATAAATACACAGCGATCAAAACATAACCTTCCGCTTTTGCGAAGGTAATAAACGAACTACCAACTTCTAATCTGGTGTGTGGGTGTATCTCGGCACAAAGAAGAACGCTATTGAAAATTGGGTCGCCACGTCAAAATCCAAGATGGCCGCCTTGCGTTTTCCACTTCGTCAACTCGCATCACTTCACCGACGGGGGACCGAGGCATAACGCTTGTCAATAGGGTTCTTCCATATGCCTAGTTGCACCCACACACCAAATTCGAATTCAGTCCTTCGCTTACGCACGCACGCATGGATGGACGGACGCACACACTGACGGAGGGAAAAACCATCCTCCCCCTTTCGCTCCGCGGTGCTTTTTGGGAATTTTCGGTATTTTGGGTCTTTTGGATTTTTTGGGTCTTTTGGATTTTTTGGGTCTTTGGGATTTTTTGGGTCATTGGAGTTTTTAAGAGTATTTTGGGTCTTCCGGGGTCTTGGTGGTCTTAAGGATCTTGGGGGACTTACTTAAAGGTTCGTCAAAGATCTGAGGGGTCTCGGCAGTCTAAAGGGTCAAAAGGTATATTCCAGCAGTACGTAATAAAGAGTTCATGGACTGTGTTTTTGTGTGTTGTTTCATTTTGAAGAAGAAGAAGACGTTTCAGTCACAAATATGCAAACAAACATAACCATATGCGTTTGCTCTAGTCTAGTTTAATAAGATTCACCCATGGAATGGTACACACATTGATGAATTCATGGTGCACACATTGATTAAAGCTATAGTTCAAGACGTGTGCCCATAACTCCTGGGTACCTTGCCAGTCCAGTCCTTCGATACAATTTGTCATCAACGCATGATTTTTCCAAACCACTCCTGAGCGTTTCTCCACTTTCTGACTCTTTTGAATCGTTTTGAACCTTTCCTCTCCCCTTATCATATATTCACATGTCATGGCTTTGGCTGATTTATTCCATTCTCTGCATTTGTCAATATGTTAACCTGCCACACTCTGCCATTTAGTTTTACACTCTGCCAAACATGAGGATTCTTTCGAGACAAAAAAAATCAACCAGTCACATGTTGGATCGCAATTTTTTTTTTTTTTTGCATGCATGCAGGATCGAGGCTCATGAAAGAGCGAACATTTATCACGCAAAAAATCAAAACAGACACACAAAGTATATAATAAGGGGAGCGGTAGACAAGATGGGGAGAGAAGCGGAAGCATGCAAATACAACATTTGAGAGCAGAGACATCGGGAGATCTGTGGGAGGGAGGGGGCTTGGGGGGAGGCGGCGCTGGAAGGGTGGGGGGACGGGGAGACGGGGGGGGGGGGGGTGTGAGAGAGGGATAAAACACATGGACACTGCAAGGACTTCCAGGAAAGAAGTCGGTATTTCAAAAAAGTGGATCTGGGGTGAAATTAGTGGGGGTAGAAAAGATCAAGGTTTTGGATGGGGGAAGAAAAGAGACGGTGGTGAACATCTGTTTTCAAGACCTGGAGGGAGGAGTGGGATTGAAGAGGGTGAGGGAGTTTGTTCCAGAGGCGGGAGAAAAGGGGAATGAAGGAGTGAAGGTGAGCAGAGAGTTTTGATTTTGGCAGTTTAACCAAAAGAGGGTTGCTGGCAGATCTTGTGTGACCTGTCGGAATATTTGGGAGGCAGAGCCCAGAGAGTTGTTGTTTGGGGTAACAACCCAGAACAACAACAACCAGAGAGTTGTTGTTGTTGGGGATCACATTGTTTGTAATTTGACAATAAAAGCAGTTTGGTGGAGAAAACCTCGATTTTGCCTTCACATGTCCCTTGCCTTCTCTATTTTGCCGGTTGTGATTTTGGGTGGTGCTGAAATTCCCATTGAAGTTGTTGTCTGGTGGGAAGCATCTTGTAACATCGAGACAGTTGTACAGAATGTAATGCTTTGATATCGTAATGTTTTCACCTGACACCAATCCCGAGGGAAATGTTTTATTTTCTCTCTTCAAGGAAGAATTTGATGTTCTGATAGAGATTTTAATGATTTTAAAAAAAAAATCCATGATTTTGATGTCGTATTTATTTATCTATTTTAAGAGTTTGAAAACAGCTCTGCATGTAACACAAGATGCCTGCATTTATTTAAAGTTACTTTTTCCAGATTTATTTGTGAAAGTGGAAGTGAAAACTGAGCACGACATTGTTGTTCACCTGGATCGACCCAAACCCAATGATGCCGAAGCGTCTTTCCTCAAGAACCATCCCCATGAAGGTTTCTGTCAATGTCTATACATTTTGATTTGAACAGTTTGATGATGAACTCTGTTGTGAAGAAAAAAAAACACGATGTTATGATTTAATTGCTTCAAGAAATAACCACTTGGTAAATCCATTTCTCAAACATCAATTATCCCCTTAATTATTATATAAAATATTTTAACCAACAATAATATACCTTGTTGTATCCTATTATCCTTCATTTGTACAATCATCAATTCTGATTTCAATTAGACACCTTTTATTGGCATCTGTGGAACTTCATCCAAAACGGGGGTTTGTGGATTGGGTCCCGTCCGGCCGTCCTCAACCATATCTTGCAGATGTATGGATCGATTTTGTTCAAACTTGGCCAAAGCCGACACATCATGGTGTTCATATGCACATCATTTTTTTCACGTTGTGATCAAAGATGGCCGACAAGTGGCCATTTTATGTGTAAAAACCCGATATTGAACACGTCCTCAACCATTTATTGGACATGCATTTACCGATCTTGTTCAAACTTGGCACACACAAAATGAATGATGTGGAACATTAAGCACATCATTTTCTTTTGAGATTTGACCCAAGATGGCCGATTGGTGGTCATTGTGTTGCTTAAACGTGTCTCCAACCATATACAGACTTGGCATTTAATATGGAATATTTTTTTTGTGGGGTGAACTTACTTTTCAAGATGACTTCGAACCAAAACTTCATTGGAATTATGTTGAAATTATTCGAGATTGTGTTAATGTGACCTTTAAAAGAAACAAAAACCACATTTGACATTTCGAAGCAAATAAATTGATCCTTGAAAGTGATGTAAACTGATATCGAACTCAATTCACAGACAGTACTGTGTTAAACTTCTGTGCGTTTTCCAGAAGTATCTCTTTATTTTGCACATTAGCCAAAAATTTTTTTTAACAAAAACAAAAGTTAAATTACGACGGGGATTACGGACAGTAAAATTACAGTTCAGGACTTCGTGTAACCCCCACGATCATTCAGGAGAGCACGTACACGTCGAGGCATGTTGTTCACGAGATTTGCCAAGGTTTGGACAGGAATCGCTTGCCATGCAGTGACAATAGCCTGTTGCAATTCACGCACAGAGGCAGGCTGCTGGTCCAAGTTGTCGATTTGATGTGTTAATTCTTCCCACAAGTTCTCTATCGGATTCTTATCCTGGGACCTGGCAGGCCACTCCATATGCTCTACACCACGGTTAGCAAGAAAGTGTTGGATCATGCGAGCAAAATGAGGCCGTGCATTGTCATCTTGGAAGACAAAGTTACCTCGAAAGGCTGCACAAACAAATGGAAGCAATGTTTCTTCCAGAATGGCCCTGTGCTTGAACTGGTTCAGGTTTCCATTCAGAACAACCACGTCAGTTTTGCCCCCTGCATGAAAGGCAGCCAAAACGGTCACCCCACCACCTCCAGCTTGGACTCTTGGCATGATACAATCTTTGTTGTAGGCTTCATGCACTTGTCTGCGCACTCAGACGTGGCCATCTTGACGATAGACCAGAAATCTAGACTCGTCACTGAAGATCACGTGATTCCAGTGTCCTGGCTGCCATTGACGGTGCTCTCTGGCCCACTGCAATCGGCGCTGGCAGTGTTGTCTGGTCAGACGTGGCTTTCTCAGGGGATGCCTGGCACGATAGCCTGCTTGAATCAGTCGTTGGTTGACTGGCCTTCTGGATACAGGCACATTTGTCAGTTGCTGCCACTCAGCCCGAAGCCGATTAGCTGACTTGGTACGGCCATTGTGAACTAACCGGTGCAGCTGGCGATCATCCCTCCTTGTGGTTCTGCGGGGACGTCCTGACCTCGGCATTGGAGTAGGGACACCCCTCTGAGCATTTCGTTTCAGGATCTTTGACACCTGACCTTGAGTGATGCTATACTGCCGAGCAATAGCACGCTGTTTCATGCCAGAATTTCGTAAAGCCACCACTAAATGACAAACAGCATTGTTGAGTTCACGGACCATCTCCAGGGGAAGCGGCAATAACTTTTGTAGACGTGCAGCAGTTGTTTTCCACTAATACAGAGCGCAACAACCCTTATATACCCGATTGTGAAGCCAATCGTCAAATGTACCTGTCCGTATATTTTGTCACGCCACCTGTGATATAATCCTGTTATTGACTTCTTGCTGCGACAGACAATCAGTGACATGGTTCTTTTAACAAAGAAATCACCGAAGCGTAAAAGAAACTCACCAGATTGATATACCGAGTTCAGAAAGTAAACCCAAGTCAAGAAGAAAAAAAAATTCCATATTAAATGCCAAGTCTGTATATTGTTTCGGTTTTTAGAACCTTCACTAGTAAATTTAGTAAATGTTTCCCTTATAAATGATCCCCTGTAAATATCCCCATCAATTGGCTTTGTTAAAGATCGCACCCTAGCTATTCCATGTACAACACGTAGCGAACCATCGGCCCTCTTCGTAGTTATTTCATTATTATGTGTTTCAGTTAAGGCTCTGTTCCCAATCGTTGAATCTGCATTGCATTAATCAAATAAGATAGGCCCTATTCCATTCATTTTGCGACGTCCCTCTCCAACCAATTGTGGTACGCGCCTCTGCCAGCCGCAGCCGCCTCAGCGCTTGCCCCAGACGCCATTGCCCATGTGCTCCATCTCGGAGAAGAAGGGGGAGGAGCCGCCGGATCACGGGCGTGGCATGTTCACTCGCCCTCGGAGGTGGAGTCAGCCAGCCCTGACCGGCCAACAAGCACCGCGGTGAGCGAACCGGTAGGCGTGCCCTCGCAGCCCGCGGCTTGATACGGCCGACAGCAATAAAAGCAACTGCAAGGGACTGCTTCAGAGAGATGCGTGAGGACGTTCACGAGAGAGTCCGACAGAGAAGGTACAAGGTCGGTGAGAAGGCACGAAAGAGACGTGATCCGGAGTTGGAAGACGAAGGCAAGGGAGAGAGGAGCATCCCAATCGCTGTATGCAACAACCACTCAGTGAACGACACGCGCTCGCTGCCTGCCATGGTTTCCCTCCACGACGCGAGTCGACCCCTGGAGCCGGACCTCGATGCTACCGTCTGGCTGGGCCTTCTCATCCACTCGTCCAGTGATTCCTGCCTGCTATTCCCCTTTCGTGTGAGTCTGTCTGGGCGTTGACAAGTAAGACTGTTTTAAGGCTTGCCCTGTGTATCTGCTTTTTCCTCCTTGTAAATGCCCTTCTTTCATTTCCTCTTCTTTGGGTTTTCGTATACATAATTAATAAATATCTGTTATTCCTTACTTTGGCTTCTTCTTTCCCCCGATCGCCTTTGTCCCTTCTTCCCATTGAATACCTGTGGCGCGATTTTGGCCAAACGCTTTATAGTCGGGTTTAGTCCTTTGTTAACGGCTTGAGCTGCGGGTTGCTAAACCGCTCGGCAATCCACCATCACATCCGCGGTTCGAGGGGGGACTCATTTCCCTGCTTTGCGGAGAGATTGGTGAAGGTATTTGGGAAATCCTTGACCAATCACCCTAGCCAATCTCATCCCGCAAA
Organism: Myxine glutinosa; assembly: GCF_964187855.1. Taxonomy (NCBI): domain Eukaryota; kingdom Metazoa; phylum Chordata; class Myxini; order Myxiniformes; family Myxinidae; genus Myxine; species Myxine glutinosa. Next base: position 94,781,186 of record NC_136265.1, read on the forward strand.
GGAGCGAGATAGTTCCAGGACTCGGACGGCCAGCTTAAAAGACGAGGGGATTAAACCCCCCTCGGTAAGGGAAGTGCCGAAACCGAGATCCGTAACTATATATATATATATATATATATATATATATATATATATTATATATATATATATATATATATATATATATATATATATATAACGAATTTGAGAAGTGTAACAATTTTGAGAAAGTGTAACGAATGTGAAAAGTATGGTTTTGTTGTGTGTAACACCCTCGTAATGTAAATAATGGTCGCAGCCCGTCGTCCTAGTTAATTCCATGAAACTTACACACAGGCCACGATATATCTTTTTAAATAGCTTATTTCCTTATTCTATGTAGGCTAAATATGTGTTTCCTACTAGATTGACTCTGCATTGTATCAAACGAAATAAGCGTAGGCCCCTTTCAATTTCCCCAATCATCTCCGCTCTCCAAAGTTCCTTTCAAAAGCGGTGCGAGTGGTGTTCAATCCCGCAAGCCGCCATTGCCCATGTGCTAATCTCGGAGAAGGGGGGGGGGGGGGGGGTAGGAGCCGCCAACTCACAGGCGTGGCACGTCGTAATGATCAAAGGAGGAATCGGACAGCCCTAACAGCCAACCAGCACCGCGGTGGGCGACCCGGTAGGCGTGCCCTCGCAGCCGGCGGCTTGATTCTGACCCGAGTAATAAAAGCGACTGGAAGGGACTGCTTCGGGAGATGAGAGAAGAGATGAGAGGAGAGATGAGCTGTGAGCTGTGAGATGAGAGACGCTCCAAACCAAAAAGGAGAGGTACTTGGAGAGGAAACAAGCTTTGGAGAGACGCGCTGAGAGGAGGGAGACGGCTCCACCAGAAGGAGAGGAGCAGGTGTGACCGAGCCAGCGCGTGACGTCCACAGCATCAGCAGCGTCGACGCGACCGAGGGTTTTCCCGCCAAAAACGCGAAGAATTGGGAGCTGCTACCTCCAGCCCTGCCGGTTGCAGGGACCTGACCCTGCCTCCCTCTCCAGCAACCCACCTCCACCATTCCTGCCTGCAATTTCCCCCGTGTAAGTGTGAACGTCGTCTGTCCTTATCGTTGTCCTGGGGTTAAGTAAATTGAATAGTATAAGCTAACGATTCACTGTGTGACTGCTTCTTCCATCCATTGCTTGTAAATAACTTTGATCGCTCCTTCTTTTTGCTTGTGTGTGTAATAAATCCTGTTATTCCTCCGTACTCTGTCTTCGTCTTTCTTCCTCTTTACATTCGGTCGCTTTATAGGTTTCCCGATTGAATACCTGTGGCGCGATTGGTCAACGTTGGGGGAGTCGGGCTAATCGGGGATCCTGTAACGGTCGCGGTTGACCATCCGCTCGGCCCAAAGTAACATCTTGTCCGCGACCCGTAACAATATATATATATATATATATATATATATATATATATATATATATATATATATATATATATACTGAAACGCAAAAGAAACTTACCACCTTTGAAACCTTTAAATATAAACGATAACACTGCGTGTAGTAAATGTGTGAACTTATTTGTGGACAATAGTGTCCTCACTGTCAGACAAAACGGTCACGGATGGTCACTTGAACCTTCAATGGTCACTTCATAGCACAGCTGTTCAACAGCCGTTTTGACTGTCGGTGATTAGCCAAGGGGTACGGGATGATTTTAATGAGCTGCACGTGATGTCTTGATATTGGCTTTAAAAAGGCCAGTGCAAAATGGGCATTTCAATCAACATGCCACGATTGTCAAGGGATCAACGGCAGCGTGCCCTGGGCATGCTGCAAGGCAGCTACCGTGAGGTGGCACGTCGCCTTGGCTGTTCACACCAGACGATATCGGCCCTGGTGGACAGAGACACCCTCCACAACTCTGCAGATGACAGACCTCGATCAGGGAGGCCAAGAGTCACCACTGCAAGGCAGGACAGGCAGGTGGTCCGAAGTCACTTGCGGGATCGATTCCGTCCAGCATCCCGCACTGCGGCAGAAACTCCGGGGCGTGCAAACCCACGGATCTCCAATGATACTGCACGAAGACGACTGCATGACTATGGACTGACTGCCAGAAGACCATACAGAGGCCACTTGTTTGAAATGTAATAAAATTGTAACAGTTCAAAATAAAACAAACCAACAATTGCTAATTGAAACATTGGCATTTTATTGATGACATGTCATGTTTTTGACCAAGATACACCATCTCATCAGTTTGTTCTACAGTTCAGAACAGCACAGGGTGCAATGTCAGTCCCCTTTCAATAGCGTGTGTGGCCACCATTGTTTTGGATACAGGCAGTGCATCGTCGGCGTATACTGCCTACCAGTCTTTGGATGGATTGCTGCTGGATTCTGTCCCACTCAGTCCTCAATGTCTGAAGCAGCTCTGCCCGTGTCCTGGCCCTGCCAACTACGCGTCTCCCAAGCTCATCCCACAGGTGCTCTATGGGATTCAGGTCAGGGGAGAGCGCAGGCCACTGCATGGTGTTGATGTTCTCGCCTTGGAGAAATGCAGTGGTAAAGCGAGCAGCATGGGGGTGAGCGTTGTCATGCTGAAAGGTTCTCAGTTCTGGGTGGTCTAGCAGGAATGGCAGCAGATGAGGTCGCAGGATGTTATCCACATACCGCTGGGCGTTAAGATTCCCATCCACAACCACCAGTGGCGTCCTGTACCGGCCTGATATGGCGGCCCACACCATCACACTTAGGCCACCCCACCTGTTGGCTTGACGCACGCAACAATCGGCATATCGCTCGCCAGTTCTTCTCCAGACACGCTCACGCCCATCAGGACTGTCCACACAGAACCTTGACTCATCGCTGAAAGCGACCTCGTTCCACTGCGCCAAGGTCCACCGCTGATGCTGCTGGCACCATCTCTGTCGGTTGCGGCGATGGGCAGCCGTCATCACGGGGCCTCTGCATGGTCTTCTGGCAGTCAGACCATAGTCATGCAGTCGTCTTCGTGCAGTATCATTGGAGATCTGTGGGTTTGCACGCCCCAGAGTTTCTGCCGCAGTGCGGGATGCTGGACGGAATCGATCCCGCAGGTGACTTTGGACCATCTGCCTGTCCTGCCTTGCAGTGGTGACTCTTGGCCTCCCTGATCGAGGTCTGTCATCTGCAGAGTTGTGGAGGGTGTCTCTGTCCACCAGGGCCGATATCGTCTGGTGTGAACAGCCAAGGCGACGTGCCACCTCACGGTAGCTCAGTCCGCCTTGCAGCATGCCCAGGGCACGCTGCCGTTGATCCCTTGACAATCGTGGCATGTTGATTGAAATGCCCATTTTGCACTGGCCTTTTTAAAGCCAATATCAAGACATCACGTGCAGCTCATTAAAATCATCTCGTACCCCTTGACTGACTAATCACTGACAGTCAAAACGGCTGTTCAACAGCTGTGCTATGAAGTGACCATTGAAGGTTCAAGTGACCATCCGTGACCGTTTTGTCTGACAGTGAGGACACTATTGTCCACAAATAAGTTCACACATTTACTACACGCAGTGTTATTGTTGATATTTAAAGGTTTCAAATGTGGTAAGTTTCTTTTGCGTTTCAGTATATATATATATATATATATATATATATATATATATATATATATATATATATATATATATATATATATATATATATATATATATATATACAGATATATATATATATATACAGATATATATATATATATACAGATATATATATATATATACAGATATATATATATATATATATACAGATATATATATATATATATACAGATACATATATATATATATATACAGATATATATATATATATACAGATATATATATATATATACAGATATATATATATATATATACAGATATATATATAGATATATATATAGATATATATACAGATATATATATAGATATATATATAGATATATATATAGATATATATACAGATATATATATAGATATATATATAGATATATATATAGATATATATATAGATATATATATAGATATATATATATATATAGATATATAGATATATATATATAGATATATATATATATATATATATATATATATATAGATATATATATAGATATATATATAGATATAGATATATATATATTGTAACGAATGTGGAAACGTTACAATGTGAACGTTACAAAAGTATGGTAACACCCTGTTAATGTAAATAATGGTCGCAGCCGTCCTCCTAGTTAATTCCATGAAACTTACACGCAGGTCACGATATATCTTTTAAATAGTGTATTTCCTTATTCCATGTAGGCTAAATATGTGTTTCCCACTAGATTGACTTTGCATTGTATCAAACAAAATAAGCGTAGGCCCTCCCAATTTCCCCAAACATCTCCGCTCTCCAAAGTTCCTTTCAAAAGGGTGGGAGTTGTTTTCAATCCCGCAGGCCGCCATTGCCCATGTGCTAATCTCGGAGAAGAAAGGCGTGTCTCCACCTCGTCATAAGAGGGGAGGAGTGAGCCAGCCCTAACAGCCAATCAGCACCGCGGTGAGCGACCCGGTAGGCGTGCCCTCGGAGCCGGCGGCTTAATTCCGCCCGAGGTGATAAAAGCGACTGTAAGGGACTGCTTTAGGAGATGACCTGGGAGATGAGCAAAGAGGCGGCACCAAGAGGAGCGGTGAGATGCGAAACGCTCCAAGCCAAAGAGGAGAGGTACTCGGCAAGGAAACCAGCTTTGGAGAGACGCGCTGAAAGGAGGGAGACGGCTCCACCACAAGAAGAGGAGCAGGTGTGCCGAACCAGCGCGTGCCGTCTATAGCAGCGGATACGCGACGGAGGGTTTTCCCGCCAAAACCGCGAGGAATTGAGAGCTGCTGCCTCCGACTTTGCCTCCCTCTCCAGCAATCCACCTCAAGCCCTACCTGCCTGCAATATCCCCTGTGTAAGTGTGAACGTCCTGTCCTGCTCGTTGTCTTGGGGTTAAGTAAAAATGAATAGTGTAAGTTAACGATTCGCTGTGTTACTGCTTCTTCCATCCATTGCTTGTGTGTGTATAATAAATCTGTTCTTCCTCCGTACTCTGTCTTTTTCTCTTTTCCTTCTCTTTCGGTTGCTTTAGAGGTTTCCCGATTGAATATCTGTGGGGCGATCTGGTCAACGTCGGGTGGAATCGGGTTCTAATCGGGGAGTAACTGTTCGGACGCGGTTAAATACACCACCGCTCGGTCAATATAACATCTAAAACCGTGTCTGTAACAATTGGTTGTCAGGAGTTGGATTCGGACCTGGGACTAAATTTGTTAGGCCCAAATTTTGGAACACCAATTGTACTATTAGAGTAACAATTTGGTGTCGAGGAGGGAGATCGGACCCGAAATCGGACCCGAAGCGCGCTTAACGCGCTCAAAATTACAAGCTGCCGAAATTTATTTTGTTTTATAAAACCCGAATTTTGAGATCGCGCCATGGACAATCAAGGCGATCGGATGTCGGTGGGGGAAATAGACGGGTTAGGGGTAACCCAGGACTTAGGGAAAGAAAGGGAGGAGGAGAGCAATGAGGAGGCGGTTGAGGGGGTATCAGACGCGCAAAATGGCGCCTCGCACATGGCCACGGCGATCGCGCCCGCGACCGTAGTAGCGCCGCTGGTAGATTTGAACCTTTTTTTTATACAAATGAAGGCCCTTATGGACAAGAATAGCGAAGAAATGGAAAGCAGAATGATGGGGGTAATGGGGAACCGGATGGATGCTCAGAGTGAGCGATTGGAGGAGCAATTGGGGGTAATGGGAAACCAAATGGGGGTAATGAGGGACGAAGCGAGGGGTACCGGTGAGGGGTTAGACAATAATTTTAAGGGATTAGACAAGAAATTTGGGAAGTTAGACGACAAATTTGAGGGGTTAGACAATGGGATAAAAGAGGTGAAAATGGGTTAATGGGGTTAGAAAATAGGATGGAAGGCAAATTGCGGGAGATAGGGGAACAATCCGCCCGAGAAATTAAACAAATGGGAGAGCAGATAGAGGAGGTGAAAATCGGGGTAGAAACCAAACTGGATGCTCAGAGGGATGAATTGGGACAGATGAGGGTGGCATCTACAAAAGAGATGGAGGAAATACGACGAGGGGTAAGTGAGGAGGTTTCGGGGCTACGCGAGGAGGTAAAGCGAGGTGAGAAGCGTATGGAGAAAGAGGTGAGAAATAATACGGCAAAGTTACAAGGGGGAATAGAAGATCTGACGGAGGAGGTGGAACAGCTGACAGAGGGACAAACGAAGTTAGTGGAGCAGGTTCAAAGGAACACTGCAGTACTCGGAGGGTTAAAGGCGACACAAAAATAAATTAAAAATGACTTGATAGCGACACAGAGGCAATGTCAGATGGTACGTGAGGAACTGACAGAGGGTGGACGAGGTGACAGAGATAATGGAGACAAAGGACCGGCAGGTGAGGATGCACATAGAGACGTCACGGTAGCCTTAGAGGACGAACTTGAGGAGACGCACCGAGAAATAAAAGAGGTTAAACAAAAATTAGAGGAAGTGGAAGAAGAGGTGAGTGAAATTAAGAAGGGACGGACAGAAACTAAAAGAGAAATCCAGGAGGAGGTAATGGAATTGGTACAAGGTCGGTGCTCAACTCATAATGTGATGCTCACTAACCAAATAAAGAGTTTGCAGGTGGCAAAGGAGGAGCGGAGACGAGGTACGGAGGTGAGTGGCAATGTATATGATGTGAGGAAAACTTCAGTCGGCTTGGGGATTGGTTTGGATCCGGGTGTTCGTGAGAGGCCGTTGGTGAAGTGTGCGACAGGTCAGGTGTGCGAAAAAAGAGGTGTGCGAGAATGTCCGACCATGGGGTGTGTGAGGAAAAAGTGCACGCCGAGGAGTGAGTGTGCCGTCAGGAGTGAGTCGGTCGTAGCGCGTGTGCGAGGGAGCACAGGGAAGCGCGGTGTGGTGAGTGTTACGAAGGAAGTAACGAAAAAGTGTGCGCAAGAGGATGCGCGAGAAAGGTGTGTAACGGACGGGTGCATGGGGAAAGCGCATGCTGTCAAGAGTAAGGGAGAATGCATGCCTGTGGTGAGTGTTAGAGAGGGTGTAACGGGACAATGTGCGGAAGAGTGTGCGCGAGAAAGGTGTGTAACGGACAGGTGCATGAGGAAAGAGTGTGCTGTCGAGAGTAAGGGTGAGTGCGCGACCGAGAGTGGAGGTGAGAGTAGTGAGAGTGACACGGAGCGTGAGTTGGTTGTGACAGGTGAGCGAGGATGTACACCTGGAATGGAAGGATGCACACCTGGAATGGTAGAGCGTGAGTGGGAATGCACGCTGGAATTGGTAGTGAGGCACGTGGTTGGGTGTGTGGGTGAGAGCACACCTGTGATTGTCACAAAGGAGGTGACCGAGAAAGGGGCGCGAAGAGGTGTGTTGGTGAGGTGTGCGAGCGACGAATGTGTGCCAAGGTGTTCGGTGGTCAGGTGTGTGACCAAGTCGGCGAGCGGAATGAGTGTACCGAGGTGTGTAAGGAAAGGTACGAGGAGCATTGGAACGGCTGCATGTATGAGCAAGAAAGGGGTAGCGTATGCATGTAAGCATCCAGGTGAAGCATCGACGGTAACCAGGTTAGAGGTTAGAACGACTTATAGCCGAATCGGGCCCTCGGTGCGCGTCGGGCAGCTTCGCTTGCCGCGAGGACCAGCGGGGATCCGAACCACGGCGGTTTCGAAAGAACCGCCGTACGCGATCCACGCTGTGCCTCGCTTGGAACGGCCGCGTCCGGGCTCCACTAGGCGGAGCGGGCAGCTGGATAGGAAGGGTCGTCATGGCGACCACTTTCTATTGAGACGTGCCGGCAGGTCGAGATCGGGACATTGGATGGCTCCACGCCGAGGTGGTGCGTGGGATCTCGGCCCGGGTAAGCCCCCGTCCCTGCACCGAGTGCCGGACGCATCCAGCCGCCGGCACAAAAGAACCCGCGTTCATGGCTCGGCTGTACGAAGCCGGGCTGTAGACGTGAATTGGCGCACCGAGAGGATGTAATAAGTAGGCGGATGATGATGGTAGTGATTTGATACGAAATTTATAATAGTGGGTAGAATTGGCAGTAAATGGAAAATTTTTGAATTGGTTGGAATTTGGACGAGCAAAAATGTACAGTGAGAGATGCCCCGCTGTGGTGGGATGGCAACGCTGTCATCCCTCACAGAAGTGGGGCAAATGCGCAATAGTTTATGGGGTGGCTATGACAACCGAGCCAGGGAGGGCTTGGATAATTGTAGGGATCTAGCGAAGATGACATTAGGTAACGTTAAGATTAGTTAGTGACTGATACCTGTAGTGGGGACGCAGGTAGATTAGTGTGGATGATAATGACGTGGGAGCGCAATAGTTTAAAGGGACGACTGGGAAGCGCAAGTTTCAGAGGGGAGTAGTTAGCTGAGATGATGCCGTGTGTGAGGATTGAACAGGTGTGATTGAACAGGTGTGATTGCACAGGTGTGCAACTGAACAGGTGGATGGAGCAGTGTATGAGTGAGTGATAGTGATTGTGTATTGTGATGACCAAATGGTCCAGGAAGAAAGGAGGGTGCAGGTGGCACCAGGTGTGAGGGCACAGGTGTGCAACAGCAGGTATGGAGAATGGTAGTGTGGAATAAATGGAGTATTGGAATGGATGGTCGTGGAGTGAGTATGGTGGAAATTGTGGAGTGGAGTGGATGGTGCGAAGGTGTGAATGGGGGAAGAGTGGACCCCCATCACGGATACCCGGGGCGGGTAGTGTAAGTGTTAGGTAGAGGGTATAGGTAAATTGTGGTTGGATATTGGCATCTGTGGTGCGGGTGAAAGAATGGTCTTTGGATGGGTGCATTAGTGTTGTGGAAATGGCTGGGTGTGTAGCCTGTTAGTGTGTGTAGTTGGTTGGGTGCTCCACCACTGTGAGGATGTCGGCCAGGTGAGGCCGCAGGTGGGCTCTGGGAGCCGGTAGTAGTTGTTGTGGATGGGGCCCGAGGATCCGGAGGACGGACCCGGGTAGCCCAGTGCCAGAGGGCACCGAGTGGGGTGACAGAGCCAGGAGGGGCCTGCCCCAGTTAGATAGGTTAGGGTGAGGAGCTAGGTAAGCTCGGGTGGCAGCTACAGTGGTGGAGGTGTGCAGGTGGGTAGACCTGCTGGGAGAGCCACACGACCCAGTCCTCAAATTGTGCAAAGGCACAGGGAGTTGAATCGGGGGAGTGAGACCCCAAATTGATGAAGCACCACAGTTTGGTCAATGGGAATTGGTTCTTAAAACCGCATAGAGTGTAAGATGGCCAATGGATTGGCAGGGAAAGACCCCGGGTCGTGTAAAGTGTCTGAAAGTCATTTAGAGGATAGCTAGCATTAAGAATCTCTTCGCACCATCTACATCCACTCACCTGAGGTGACAAAACTCCACACCATGCCATGGTTGTTTTTGTTATTTTTCTGTGCAAATGTTTGGAATGTGAGACGCATCATGACATGGGTGTGACATTGTGCTTTTTTGTTCCATCTCTTCCTCCTTAAGAGGGATTGATGATAAATTGGTGATGGCAAATTTGGATTAGAGGGATTGTTATGATGAATTTGGTATAGGGGAACTATAGGGAAGACGAGACAGTAGTGACGAATTTGGAAATGTGTAGGTTTTTGAAAATACGGGGAGGGGCAAGGGGGGGGGTAGTGTAGGTCACATGTGGGGGGCGTACGGTAGTGTCGGGGAAGTGGTGTGAGACTCAAGACTCCAATGATGTCACAGGTTTACGAAAGATCACAACTTTATTAACTGGTAGTTCACTTCATTCCAATACCAAATAATACCGTTTAACTCAATGGACCAGGTAACTCTATCCGCATAGTCCCTCTTTCGTGGCTGCAGCGCCGTACTCGTGGTACGCGTTCATTCCGTCGGGCAGGGCTTCTGAGGATGAGTGCCCTTTGACTCAAAGTCTCTTCTGTTTATATGGGCAAACTTCAGTTAATCCTCTGTGCGCTGAAATCGTAATCCCTTCTCTGCAGCAATGTTACTCAGTCATCCTGCTCGCCTTCCTGGCACCAACTCGCTCCTCCCTGCTGCGAGTTCCATTTACCAAACAATAGGGGGGTGCTCCAGCCTGGGGCTGTGACCAGGTGGACAAGAGATTACCATGTTCGTGCACATTCCTAACATTCATTTACGAAATCGTCTATCTGCTCTGTTACCAGTCCCAATCAATGAGTTACCAGTCCCAATCAATGAGTTACATTTCCACAATTCCCTCATCTTTTTGTTTTTGTTTATATTAACCATTAATCTAAACATCAATAAAAGTAAACAATCAATCACTGCAAGTAAACATCAATACAAGTATAAGTAAATAATCAATCACTGCAAGTAAACATCATTACAAGTATAAGTAAATAATCAATATCTACAAGTAAATATCAATACAAGTATTCAAACCATAACTTTGGTAATCAAATTCCCTTAGGCATACACCGTCATCCTGCAAGAATCACGAAACATTTCGTTGGTCATTGACTCCTTCCATATTGTTCAATCTATTGCATTTGCATCACAAATATCTTTTCAAAACAACACTTCACCATCACCAAGATACAACAATTTCACTTCATTTTCAAGTTTTGTAAAGCATCTGCACCATCTGGCAAAAACGTTTGCCTCCACACAAATGTTGACTTTGTTTGAAAGGAAGGGCTGATCACTTGTGTTTGAATCCAGGTATGAAACATTTTCTCCTAATGTCTTCATAGCACCTGCACTACTTCGTGTAGGATTTCGCTGTTGTGGTAACATTGCGGAGTCTTAGACTGACCCTGCTCTCCATGTAGCATTCTTGCCACTTTTTGCTGTAAACCATAGTAATTCCTGAACAAGGCCTTCACCCAGTTGTAGTCGACTTGCCTCCTCCCTCATTGTGAGTGGGCAGCAAGTATTGGTGTGACGTTGATTGGCCAGCAAGATGTGGAACAGGGATGCCGGATGCATCCACAATGATGTTGGGACCATGGTGTTCAGGTCATCCATGGTCCATACCAGGAGTGGCCCGCAGAATCGTGCACAGCTGTTGTGAAAAGGCACAGCCATTGGTTTGCAGCTCCATGCTGGCTCCCCGGAAGTTGGTGAAGTAATAACATATGTCCCCGCATTTCACAGAGGTTGCAGGTAAGGTGTCGTTGTCCTGCAACTTCTGATGTGATGAATGTTCGAAGCCTTCGAACAAGAGTAAGTGATCGCCTTTCTTTCATATGTTGCAGTGTGATCCAGGCAAATGGTCACATAAATTTCCTTGGTGAAGGTAAGCATCCATCTCCAAGTTACACGGGAGAATGTCTTCATCATTCTTTGAGAAAGAGGGTGTATGCCACGTTTAACTTCATTTTTTAGCCACAAATTTTCTTTCTCGAACTTCTTCCCAATTCCGTTAGCACCCCCTTCAAATGTGATCTCATCTTATCCTGATGCTCAGTCACATCTGAATCTGCTTTCCACACACACTGAATCAGATGGGGTACATCTTACCATGAAATCAGCATAATCATGTATATCTTCCGACAGTTTCACATTCAACAATTTGTTGTTTTTCCTTAACACAAAAAAGTTATATTCATTTATATGCGTCACACAAATAATATTCAATCAGGTATGTATTTTACTACTAAACTAAGAATAGCATCCACAATTGCTTTCAGGTTGATATAGTTCAGAAATTAACTCATGCAGGTATTTTAGCACTACTCTAAGAAAAAAATTGTATATGATTACAATCACAAACGGGAATATCTAATTCCCAACAACAATTTTCCCAAACCAACAAATTAAGCATAATGTATTATTACCATAATTCCTCTCCACTTTTTCTTTTCCCTATTTTTTTTCCCTAACAGTGTGTCACTCGTGGTGATATGAGTTCACTGATATTGTAATTGACACAACTCATAACATTGTCGTTATGCCATTATCTTAATTCTACTGTATTCATTTGCAACATCACTTGATTTAATCTTTTAATCTCAGTATTTATGTCGCCATAAAAGTCTTCCTTTTCTGGTTCCACATTTCTTTCCTCATTTGTCACTTCATGCGTTATCATCATGTTGTTGGTTACCTTATTCAAACACACCATCACTAAGGCTTTCAAGCAAGCCACCACTAAAACAATTGCCAATATAACTACTAAACCAACAAACAAGTCTGCTACTCCTTGTATATATTCATACCTATGACATAATTATATGTCGATGACATTCAACATTATATACCAAACTAACAAGCTTCCTAAAAGGTAAATAAAGAAAATCCCTTTATATGTAACATAAATCAGATTATTTGTCTTACCCTGATCCCCCTATCTCCCGGGGTTGAACTCAATCCCCTGATCATGAGTGTAGTTGTGATACATTTTTCACTCATGTTGTATTAATATCAGCAGGTAATTGTATGTCATGTAGGCAAATAAATGTCACTATCCCAAGTAGGAATATCACATGTTGAAAATGTAATGTTTATCAATGCAAGGGGTGTTAAAATGTAATTCAAATGACTGTAAATCACGACTATCATTTATCTGCCACTGAATGTTCTGCTGGGCTGCTAGGTGCAGCCTCATTTTCTGTGGGATCGTCCACCTTAGCCCCATGTGCTTGTTTGCAATGAGGGGCATGAATCCAACTTTCTATTTTGGGTCCATATTTTTTTCCTATTCTTATCAATCTCCTATGGTTTATCATTTCGTTCCAAGATACCGCAACCAAAGGTTTTAACCAAAGCTCTACCAAACTATTTCCAATTTGAACAAAAAATGCCAGTGAAACAATGATTCGAAGAATTAACTTCAAGGGGTCAATAAATTTATTCTATAGCCAGATCTAATTTTCCCATCCAATAGTTTGCCTTGCCACATGTCATATTATAACACTTTAATAAACCTTCGAAAAATGTTTCCCATCTCAACAAATTTCCTTTTTACAAATAGCCATGTGTAACTTACGTATTTAACTACAATTTCCTCTCAATTTGTTTGGCCTAACTGGCCGCAAAAGTGGCTGCCAGCATGCAGTACCGTTTTTTATCTACCAAGGAAGTGCTCGTCCACACAAGACCTCTACCAAAATGTTGTTTGTAAAAACAAATCTGGGATTTCCGATTACATGGATGCACTCTCAGGACATTTTCAGGCTGCTGTTAACAATCCACTATGATAAATTAATTCCTTTACCCACAATCAAATAATTAGTACAAATTGAGGATATTATCCATCTGACATTCATTTATAGATTCATTATGTTGGATCTAATATATATATATATATTTTTTTCCCAATAATTTCGCACTGGTGTAAGGAAGAACAATAGCTCTCATAAGTCTTAGTAATATCGTAGTTAATTTACCCAGCATCGAAGAATTTATTTACTATCCATTCTCATCTGTTAACCAGTGACTTTGTTTGAACTCCAGAACTCAAAACTCACAATAGTTCAAACCAGCAAAATTTCCTTTACTATTTTCCCATATCATCTATGCCTTATACACATCCATACATACAGCCCAATTTATATTCTGATAAAATTCAAGTTTATATATATATAAAATCCGTGAGCGGAGTACTCTGGGAAGTCAGTGTAAGACCTCTCCAAAATTTGGCTAATTTTGTACTCTCACATTTTTTTATGAAGCTCATATCCATAAATAGCTTTGATTCTCATATAAATTCTATCACAATGGAATCCCAAGATTACTTCCAATTTTTTACTATTAATGAATAGCTGCTCATAACTCAGCAAATCAAATCTTTATTCTCCATCTCCCTTGACAAAAGTGATAATTTTCATAATCAAATTATATTTCTATTTTTATTTTATGAATTCTCTCGATATGCGATCCCATCCCCATGGAACTATCTATTTTTCAGACAAGGCACACTGTCAACAATCTTGTAAGATTGATACACAAAAACAAAAACACTGACACACAAAATACCCACACACACATGCATTATGCGTATTTGTTTGCGTTGGAACCCTTATTTACAGATCCGGATGGGTGTCAACTTTATTTCAATTTCTCAAAATTTGTCCTTCAATTTTATAAGCGCTAATACACAAATGGACCAAAAAGTTTATTCTTAGAAAACCCCTATGACGTCACATTGACATTACCCTTTCAGTTCCCACAATAATTTATCCAAATTTGACTACCCACCCATTTGTATGTCAGTCGACCACTGACCTATCAATCGTGTGGAACAATAGTCCGAAATTCCCACCTGATCATGATGTGACTCTTGTCACTTGGTTTGCCAAAAAAATTGCAAAGCAATTGTACCAAACTTTGTAAATTTAAAATTTTGTGCCCAACATAAAAGATCCAATTTCGGCATTTGATCAATTAATTTATCAATTTGCTTACAAGCAAAAGAAAAATGAATAATTCTTGCTCCGAAAGCTTTTCAGACCCAAGAATCATCGACAGTTATTCATGTTTGTCCAGTAATCTAATTTGTTGAGGCCAATCGTCATTTGGGATTTGTCGCAATGAAGGCCTAATCATTGTCTGAGGTATCGGTCAGCACTGGTACCCTTGATCTTGGTTTACCCTATGAACTTGTCTTCCTTTTGGTATACGGACATCCTCTTTTCCAATGTCCCATCCGTCCACACTTGAAACACCGGTTTCTGTCGTTGCCTGGTCTGTGCACCTGTGCACTTGTATTGCTGGGCTGCATCTCTACATCCCTGAGTTGCCACTGCAATCTCTCGTTATCTCCTGAAACACGAAAAAATTCTCTGTACCGTCCTTTTTGGGGAGACAACTGGAAATCAGATGGGACAACTGTCACTTTCATTCCTAATTTTGAGGGCAGTTGTGCATTTGTCTCCTCCACTGTATCCTGTATCCTTTTTATTTTAAGTTCTAGATCCGTTATCCGTTCTTGCTGTTCCCGTTGTCTGGATTCACCATCTCAAAGATGGAATGCAAGCCAGTCTACCGTTAGATTCTGTCTCTTCCTGGCTTTCAATCTTTGTTCCAATCGACTTCGCTCAAATGTACCATCTCTTGGAAACTCCTCATCATGTCCCTTTGTCCACAAATACCAATTCTCGACATGCCTTATAGCTTCGGCACCATAACGGTCGTACATATGATGTGTACAAGTACCTTTTTGTGGAATATCTGGTTGTCCTTGTGTATTCTTGCAGGCTCCATTTCCCATTTTGCCTTTTATCAAAGTAGCGTTGGATGTGTTGTAGTTTGTTCCTCTAAAGCTTCACTCGTACCTCCAGGAAGGATCTCTCCACCTGTTCAAACGGTGATTTCCAGAGAATCTCTCACCTGTGGCTTTTGCACAATCCAATCTCACAGATCAGTATTTGCAGATGAGCCAGAGGGTCAGTATGAAATGGGTGAATCCTCAGGTGTCCGCTCTGTTGAAGGGGAAATCACACAATGGTAACCGCACATATATCTATATATAAACTCACCACCTTGCTCAATTTTCCAAGGTTGTCTTCTGTTGATAATATCTCACAAAGATATCAAAGCTTCTTTCTTGAGACCGCATTTTCATCAATCAAACGCTCAATATATTCAATTCAATTTATTCAGTTCAATTTATTCAGTTAAATTTATTCAATTAAATTTATTCATTTCAATTCAATTATTCAATTTCAATTAATTTATCAATATTCATCAATAAATCAAATGAATCCTTTTGGATGACTCCTTGCATAAGCCCTTTCCCCAATGATGTCAGGACAGGTCCATCCATTGACTGAGATCGAAGCTCATCGGTCGTCACCTCTGGTTCATACCTCATGTCAATTGATGAATCACCGTTCTGTCCTAGGGTCATATCTGACATATTTCCCCATTTTGCCTGGTCTCCACAAATTTTATTTGCAACCACTAAAGGCAACTCATCCTTCATTCGTGAGACCGCCAAAATGGATGGCAGATATTAAAGTTCTTTGGGAAAAATATCTCATCATTTTTCTTTAATAGTACCCAAATCTCTTGGCAATATAAATTTCGTAAAACTCCTGAAATAAGACTGTAAAATTCCTTCAATCATGCTAAATTTTGAAACTCCATCGCTTGTAATACCCAATTTATCCCATAGGGCTTGAAAGTTCTTTCCCAAGTTCATGCAATCATTCTGCATTTGAACCCTATGATATCATTCATAATAATCATCATGATTTAATAGTCATGGTCCTATCATAATCATCTATTTAAAACGAACATTTCCTTTATCACCACAGCTATGTGGTATAATCAACAATAGAATAAAACTGTACATAGCAACAGGCTACCTCATGGCCACTTAGTATACCTATTGACAATAAGTCATAACAATATCGAATAATCATTGAACAATTCAAAAATCGCTTCCACTGCTCCAGCCGCAGCATTCGTCATTTTGTCTGCTCATCCGCGTGACCAAAACGAAATAAAGGGAGCTCAACCATTACACAGCGCTTTTAATGGCGCATGCCATAGGAACTCAACGCAATTTCGACTCGGCCAGAAAAACGAGCAAATTTTGCAGGATGTTAACTGGAATTAGCCGTGAAAATATATACAAAATACACAAAAATACACACCCACACAAATAAACAACATTTATTCCGTTCAACAGAACAAACATTTCCTATATCATGACATGCATGTCTTCAAAATTATTTGACCAAGAGAAAAAGTAAAACTAATTAAAACTGCGGGCAGTGATGATCCGGGGACCATACCGCTCCATCCTGATTGGACGGGTGCGTGCTAGAGTCGTTAACAACGACAGTCCAGATCCGATTGTTCAAAATTTCAACTCAATCGATCGAAAAATGAATGCAGGGATGCATTTTAAAGGTGCAGTGGCACTAACTGAGTTGCCACGAATATGGCCACGAAATTGCCAATATGGCCATCACAAAATATTTTCCTTAATCAATTGGCTCATAGCATAACCAATCTGCAAGTATCTCATCCGAAGATGTATCTCTGAGGAATTTTAATTAAATAAGTCATTTATAAATCAACGAGTTAATTTATTAAATGATTAATCAATAAATCAAAATTTTCCTTGACAGCCACATCACTTGGTCAGTGTCATGTCCAAATATCAGCTTCCTTACTCAAAAGGTGCCTGAGTTAATGTAATGTAATTACTGTAATAAGATTACTGCAATTACTGTAATGATTACTGTAATTACCGGAACTGTAATTACTGTAATTACCTCAGGTAATTACTGTAATGTAATTACTGTAATGTAATAAGAAATGTAATTAATTAAATAAGTACTTCATTAATCGCTAATAATTAAATAACTCGTGAATTCTTATCCGATTTACTTAACATTTGAGTGTCCCCAAAACGTTGGAGCAAAACGTTGCAACAACGAAAGTGAAACGTTGTAGCGACGTTGTGGAAACGTCAGCAAAACCCAACATTTGAATGTTCCCAAAACGTTGGAGCAAAACGTTGCAACAACGAAAGTGAAACGTTGTAGCGACGTTGTGGAAACGTCAGCAAAACCCAACATTTGAATGTTCCCAAAACGTTGGAGCAAAACGTTGCAACAACGAAAGTGAAACGTTGTAGCGACATTGTGGAAACGTTTTACAACAACATTATTTCAATGTTGCAGGAAAGTAATGTGAAAAACGTTGAAACAACGTTGTGGAAACGTCAGCAAAACCCAACATTTGAATGTTCCCAAAACGTTCCCAAAAATGTTTTCTCTCTGTCTGTCTCTCTTTCTGTCTGTCTATGTCTCTCTCTGTCTATCTCTCTCTGTCTGTCTCTCTCTCACTTTCTGTCTCTCTCTGTCTATCTCTCTCTGTTTGTCTCTCTCTGTCTGTCTCTCTCTCTGTCTGTCTCTGTCTGTCTATCTCTCTCTCTCTGTCTGTGGTTCTGTCTGTCTCTCTTTCTGTCTGTCTATGTCTCTCTCTGTCTGTCTCTCTCTCACTTTCTGTCTCTCTGTCGATCTCTCTCTCTGTCTGTCTGTCTGTCTCTCTCTGTCTGTCTCTCTCTCTGTCTGTCTCTCTCTGTCTGTCTATCTCTCTCTCTGTCTGTGGTTCTCTCTGTCTGTCTCTCTTTCTGTCTGTCTATGTCTCTCTCTGTCTGTCTCTGTCTATCTCTCTCTGTCTGTCTCTCTCTCACTTTCTGTCTCTCTGTCTATCTCTCTCTGTCTGTCTGTTTGTCTCTCTCTGTCTGTCTCTCTCTCTGTCTGTCTCTCTCTGTCTGTCTATCTCTCTCTCTCTGTCTGTGGTTCTCTCTGTCTGTCTCTCTTTCTGTCTGTCTATGTCTCTCTCTGTCTGTCTCTCTCTGTCTATCTCTCTCTGTCTGTCTCTCTCTGTCTATCTCTCTCTGTCTGTCTGTTTGTCTCTCTCTGTCTGTCTCTCTCTCTGTCTGTCTCTCTCTGTCTGTCTATCTCTCTCTCTGTCTGTGGTTCTCTCTGTCTGTCTCTCTTTCTGTCTGTCTATGTCTCTCTCTGTCTGTCTCTCTCTGTCTATCTCTCTCTGTCTGTCTCTCTCTCACTTTCTGTCTCTCTCTGTCTATCTATCTCTCTCTCTCTGTCTGTGGTTCTCTCTGTCTGTCTCTCTTTCTGTCTGTCTATGTCTCTCTCTGTCTGTCTCTCTCTGTCTATCTCTCTCTGTCTGTCTCTCTCTCACTTTCTGTCTCTCTCTGTCTATCTCTCTCTGTCTGTCTGTTTGTCTCTCTCTCTGTCTGTCTCTCTCTGTCTGTCTATCTCTCTCTCTCTGTCTGTGGTTCTCTCTGTCTGTCTCTCTTTCTGTCTGTCTATGTCTCTCTCTGTCTGTCTCTCTCTGTCTATCTCTCTCTGTCTGTCTCTCTCTCACTTTCTGTCTCTCTCTGTCTATCTATCTCTCTCTCTCTGTCTGTGGTTCTCTCTGTCTGTCTCTCTTTCTGTCTGTCTATGTCTCTCTCTGTCTGTCTCTCTCTGTCTGTCTCTCTCTGTCTGTCTGTCTCTGTCTGTCTCTCTCTGTCTGTCTCTCTCTGTCTGTCTCTCTCTGTCTGTCTCTCTCACTTTCTGTCTCTCTCTGTCTATCTCTCTCTGTCTGTCTATTTGTCTCTCTCTCTGTCTGTCTCTCTCTCTCTCTGTCTCTCTCTCTCTGTCTGTCTCTCTCTGTCTGTCTATCTCTCTCTGTCTGTGGTTCTCTCTGTCTGTCTCTCTTTCTGTCTGTCTATGTCTCTCTCTGTCTGTCTCTCTCTGTCTATCTCTCTCTGTCTGTCTCTCTCTCACTTTCTGTCTATCTCTCTCTGTCTGTCTGTCTCTCACTTTCTGTCTCTCTCTGTCTATCTCTCTCTGTCTGTCTGTTTGTCTCTCTCTGTCTATCTCTCTCTGTCTGTCTCTCGCTCTTTCTTTCGTGGCTGATGTCTTCTCTGCATGTCTATCTCTCTCTCTCTGTATTAATTTGTTCAACACTGCAAGTTACATGCATTCTCAAATCCATGATCGTGCTGAAAATATCGTGTACGACATTGGGTGGTTTACCATTGCCTTCCCCAAAGCGCTTAATTATTGTCTTTCATTTAACCGTGAAGCATGTCTGAAAAGCTTACTCATTTTTATTTTATTTAAATCCCCCTAGCCGTTCCAAAATATAAGCACATTGCAATGGGGGAAAATATAAAAGTGGATTTTTCCCATCCAATTTGACTGAGAAAAAATATCTGTATATAATACTTTCTTTGTCCGCCGCCTTAATCGCACACCTAGAGCGGGCAGCTCAGGGGTACGTCTCCAAGTGCTAAACACATGTACCAGCCTTGTACATTCCACGAATCCTGCACCAAATTTTCTCATACTCACTCAAATTAGATCCATTGCACATATCTGTTCATGAAATTTCACAAATGATCCCCAGTAATTAATATTGCAATGACCTCTAAACATTCCTAAATCATTCCACTTGTTCAAAGAACGTTCATTTCGCAAGAAAGAGCGGGGGCAAGAGACAGGTAGCCGAAATGGAAATGAGGGACAGTGAGGGAGTGTCGGTATTCAATTTTCATCCAATCGCCATCTTTCACAATAATTCTGGACTGGCATGAGATGGCGTTGTCTGTCATTAATTTATCCGTTGATCAAACGAGTTTTAGACATGGCGGGAAAACTGAAAAAAAATTATTTATTTATTAATTTAAAACGGGTGTACACGATTGTACACGTGTACGGACCTTACCGAACCGGCAAACAAATCGCCTCATGGTGCACTTCATGAGCCGATTTGCCTGCAGACCAGAGTAAGGCTCTTAACACCCAGCGTATAACGTACGCATCCTCGCAAGCACACGAATAATAGAATCATTTAAAACGTTCCATCCGTGACTTTTACCTCGGACGGTCGTGACAAAAATACGTTTACACTCCTTGGATTATGTTACCTATATCGCGGCAAGCCCCACACACACATCCTCCACCATGTTCAGAATTAAACACAGGTTCGTATTTCATAATGGACCATCCCCAAGACGCCATGCTTACCTTGGCGACGTCCACTCGAAATCCAGCGGTGCCTCCAGATTGTCGGGGAAGTGGTGTGAGACTCAAGACTCCAATGATGTCACAGGTTTACGAAAGATCACAACTTTATTAACTGGTAGTTCACTTCATTCCAATACCAAATAATACCGTTTACTCAATGGACCAGGTCACTCTATCCGCATAGTCCCTCTTTCGTGGCTGCAGCGCCGTACTCGTGGTACGCGTTCATTCCGTCGGGCAGGGCTTCTGAGGATGAGTGCCCTTTGACTCAAAGTCTCTTCTGTTTATATGGGCAAACTTCAGTTAATCCTCTGTGCGCTGAAATCGTAATCCCTTCTCTGCAGCAATGTTACTCAGTCATCCTGCTCGCCTTCCTGGCACCAACTCGCTCCTCCCTGCTGCGAGTTCCATTTACCAAACAATAGGGGGGTGCTCCAGCCTGGGGCTGTGACCAGGTGGACAAGAGATTACCATGTTCGTGCACATTCCTGACATTCATTTACGAAATCGTCTATCTGCTTCGTTACCAGTCCCAATCAATGAGTTACCAGTCCCAATCAATGAGTTACATTTCCACAGTAGGGACGAGCTTTCTCACTTCGCTCTCCGTACGCACCTCGTTCTGCATTACCTGTTTTGATGTGGACCCTTGTGACCTTACCCCTCGCTCACCTGTCTTCTGTTCCCCTGTCTCCCACCCGAGGACTGTGCTCTCTGGGCACCGAGGGGAGCGTGCGGGAGTCCGCCATTGTGTGCCCGAACCCCCGCAACCAGCTGTCTGCATCGATGCACCACTTATGGACCACATGTCTGTGGCTGAGCACCACTCATGGACCCCACGGGTTGGGGCATGGTCCCTCTGCTGGAACCGGCCACGATGGCCCAGGATCTTGCTTGCAGACTTCGGTGACGTGGCACCAAGCCCACAGGTGAACCACTCGTAGTCGGCCCCTATGGGCCATAAATAAAAAAAATGGACACGTTTTGTGCTTTTTTATTATTTCTAAATAGGCCGCCAGCAAGAAGACGAAATTGACAACATCAGGAAGAATAATGGCCAGCAGAGGGAGCCGAAGAGGAAGACCAGCACCAGGGGTTTGGTTGTTTGAACTGTGGTGACTGTGCACTCCGGTGCGTTCTTTGGTGCTTTATGGTGCTGATTATTGGTGCTGGTGCGTCGATGCAGAGCAGGCTGTTTCTCCCCCCCCCCCCCCCCCCAAAGGAACAATCACAGGTCCTAGGTTAGTTTTGTAAATACAAGTAGCATCACCTGTAAATAATGCTCCCCACCGTTCATGTATAGTTTGAAGACAATTCCGCAATTCGGTTAGCTGTGGGCGTAAATCTGTTAGATAGGGTGCAATGCAGCAGGAGGACATACTTATTTGTGTTTTAAAACTGGCACACTCAGGGTCAGGTTAAATGTAGAGGGAACTACACCTACGTGTCACACGAAAGTTAAAGTTTTATAGGCCCGAGGACGTGCCTAGAGAATGAGGGTGCAGTGTTGTCGATTTGAGAATTGTTGTGTTTTTTTTGTATTGTTATAAGTGTAATGAATTGTTGTAAATATCACCCTCCGTGTGTAAAGGTCAAAGGTTGTCCTCCTAGGTACTCCATATACATACACGTAGCCAATCGTATACCCTCTTAAATAGTAATCTCCTTATTCTATGTAGTTGAAGGCTCTGTTCCCACTAGTTGACACTGCATTGCATCAAATAGAAATAAGGTAGAATCCCCTTTCAATTGCCCCAGAACCTCCATTGCCAACCGCATTACCAACTACATTTGACTCCATTACGCACGTGGTCAGCCCGGCGAAGAAGGGGCGTTGCCCTTCCATCGTCATCCGAAGGTGGAGCCAGGAAAGCCCTTGCCGACCAACCAAGGATGAGTGGGTATGGCTCAAGAAGGCGGGGTTATAAAACCCATTGCATCAGCCCCCACCGGGAGAGATACGTAAGGGGCCAGACGAGAGAGAGTTCTGAGGGAGGTGTGCTGGGCGAGAGGCAGATTCTGTGGAGTGTAAAGAGAACTTCTGAGATGCAGGAGGCGGAGGACGAATAAAGCAAGCTGCCGGTGTGAAGCCGAATACGTGGAGCTGCCGGCTCGTCGTTGCCAGCCCAGAGCGGAGCTGTTTCCCGGGATTTTCGCCTCGACCCCAAAAGCGTGGACCGGAGCGCACGCTGGGAGCCGGACCTCGACGCCTACCATCTGCCTTGCCCTTTCTCTGCCTTCCCAACCATCGATCCCTGGCATCCATCTACCCCTATTCGTGTGAGTGAGTTCGTTCTGTCTGTCTTGTCCCTGGGTATAAGTTAAGCCTGTTTAGATAAGCTAGTGTTGCACTGTGTCTTCTGGTTCTTCCTCCTTCTGTAAATTATTTTCTTATTCTTCCTTCTTCCTTGGTTCCTTTGATTTGTGTAAATATTAGTAATAAATTCTATTTGTTCTTCCTACCTTGCCTTTCTTTCCTTTACATCCGTTTCGCTTTAGTGATTTCCCTCATTGAATACCTGTGGCACGATTTGGCCAACGTTAAGGATCGGGTCAGTTCTGGTTAATAGTTCGTGCCGCGGTTGCTAAACCGCTCGGCAATTAACATCTGTCCGCGGTCGCAAACGGGGTTGCGCTCCTGCCTCTCCGGAGGGAGCGGTGCAGCGTCAGGACTCATATCGGTCAGTCACAAACAAGGGGACTAATCCCCCCTTCTTAAGGGAAAGAAGGCCGACGTAGAGATCCGTAACAGTATATATATATATATATATATACACATACATATACATATACATATACATATGTGTATACATATGTGTATATATATATATATATATATATATATATATATATATATATATATATGTATGTATATTGTAACGAATTTGAGAAGTGTAACGGTTTTGAGAAGGGTAACGGTTTTGAGAAGTGTAACAATTTTGGAGAAAGTGTAACGAATGTGAAAAGTATGGTTTTGTTGTGTGTAACACCCTCGTAATGTAAATAATGGTCGCAGCCGTCCTCCTAGTTAATTCCATGAAACTTACACACAGGCCACGATATATCTTTTTAAATAGTTTATTTCCTTATTCTATGTAGGCTAAATATGTGTTTCCCACTAGATTGACTCTGCATTGTATCAAACGAAATAAGCGTAGGCCCCTTTCAATTTCCCCAATCATCTCCGCTCTCCAAAGTTCCTTTCAAAAGCGGTGCGAGTGGTGTTCAATCCCGCAAGCCGCCATTGCCCATGTGGTCATCTCGGAGAAGAGGGGGGTAGGAGCCGCCAACTCACAGGCGTGGCACGTCGTCATGATCAAAGGAGGAATCGCACAGCCCTAACAGCCAACCAGCACCGCGGTTAGCGACCCGGTAGGCGTGCCCTCGCAGCCGGCGGGTTGATTCCGCCCCGAGTAAGAAAAGCGACTGGAAGGGACTGCTTCGGGAGATGACATGAGAGATGGAGCTGTGAGCTGTGAGCTGTGAGCTGTGAGATGAGAGACGCTCCAAACCAAAAAGGAGAGATACTTGGAGAGGAAACAAGCTTTGGAGAGACGCGCTGAGAGGAGGGAGACGGCTCCACCAGAAGGAGAGGAGCAGGTGTGACCGAGCCAGCGCGTGACGTCCACATCATCAGCAGCGTCGACGCGACTGAGGGTTTTCCCGTCAAAAACGCGAAGAATTGGGAGCTGCTACCTCCAGCCCTGCCGGTTGCAGGGACCTGACCCTGCCTCCCTCTCCAGCAACCCACCTCCGCCATTCCTGCCTGCAATTTCCCCCGTGTAAGTGTGAACGTCGTCTGTCTTGAATGTTGTCCTGGGGTTAAGTAAATTGAATAGTATAAGTTAACGATTCACTGTGTGACTGCTTCTTCCATCCATTGCTTGTAAATAACTTTGGTCGCTCCTTCTTTTTGCTTGTGTGTGTATAATAAATCTGTTCTTCCTCCGTACTCTGTCTTCTTCTCTCTTCCTTCTCTTTCGGTCGCTTTAGAGGTTTCCCGATTGAATATCTGTGGTGCGATCTGGTCAACGTTGGGGGAGTCGGGCCAATTGGGGATCCTGTAAGGGTCGCGGTTGGACCATCCGCTCGGCCCAAAGTAACATCTAAACCGCGATCCGTAACAATTGGTGTCGGGGAGTGAGATACGGACCCGAAGCGCGCTTAACGCGCTCAAAATTACAAGCTGCCGAAATTTGTTTTGTTTTAAAGAAAAACCCGAATTTTGAAATCGCGCCATGGACAATCAAGGCGATCGGATGTCGGTGGGGGAGATAGACGGGTTAGGGGTAACCCAGGACTTAGGGGAAGAAAGGGAGGAGGAGAGCAATGAGGTGGTTGAGGGTGTATCAGACGCACAAAATGGCGTCCTCGCGCACGAGGTTTCGGGCGCACAAGATGGCGTCCTCGCGCACATGGTTGTTGCGGCACCAAATTTAGCCGCGCCCATGGTCGCGGCAGCCGAGCCAGAGATGCCAGAGTACATGCGAGTCTTTATGATTCAAATGATGGCAAAAATGGAAGTAATGAGGGACGAAGCGAGGGCTCAGAGTAAGCAATTGGGGGTAATGAGGGACGAAGCGAGGGGTACCGGTGAGGGGTTAGACAAGAAATTTGGGTAGTTAGACAGTAATTTTGAGGGGTTAGACAAGAAATTTGGGAAGTTAGACAATAATTTTGAGGGGTTAGACAACGGGATAAAAGAGGTGAAAAATGGGTTAATGGGGTTAGAAAATAGGATGGAGGACAAATTGCGGGAAATAGGGGAACAATCTGCCAGGGAAATCAAACGAATGGGGAACCAGATATAGGAGATGCAAATCGGGTTAGAAAGTAAACTGGATGCTCAGAGGGATGAATTGGGACAGATGAGGGTGGCATCTACAAAAGAAATGGAGGAGATGAAAGAGGGGATACGACGAGGTGTAGGTGAGGAGGTTTCGGGGCTACGCGAGGAGGTAAAGCGAGGTGAGAAGCGTATGGAGAAAGAGGTGAGAAATGGGACGGCAAAGTTACAAGGGGGAATAGAAGATCTGACGGAGGAGGTGGAACAGCTGACAGAGGGACAAACGGAGTTAGTGGAGCAGATTCAAAGGAACACTGCAGTACTCGGAGGGTTAAAGGCGACACAAAAAGAAATTAAAAATGACTTGATAGCGACACAGAGGCAATGTCAGATGGTACGTGAGGAACTGACAATGAGGGTGGACGAGGTGACAGAGATAATGGAGACAAAGGACCAGCAGGTGAGGATGCACATAGAGACGGTCACGGTAGCCTTAGAGGACGAACTTGAGGAGACGCACCGGGAAATAAAAGAGGTGAAGCAAAAATTAGAGGAAGTGGAAGAAGAGGTGAGTGAAATTAAGAAGAGACGGACAGAAACTAAGAGAGAAATCCAGGAGGAGGTAATGGAATTGGTACAAGGTCGGTGCTCAACTCATAATGTGCTGCTCACTAACCAAATAAAGAGTTTGCAGGTTTCAAAAGAGGTGCGGAGACGAGGTGCCAAGGTGAGTGGCGATATAATCGGAAATGTACATGTTGTGAGGAAAGCTTCAGTTGGCTTGGGGATTGGTTTGGATCCGGGTGTTCGTGAGAGGCCGTTGGTGAAGTGTGCGACAGGTCTGGTGTGCGAAAAAAGAGGTGTGCGAGAATGTCCGACCATGGGGTGTGTGAGGAAGAAGTGCACGCCGAGGAGCGAGTGTGCCGTCAAGAGTGAGTTGGTCGAAGCGCGTGTGCGAGGGGGTACATGGAAGCGCGGTGTGGTAAGTGTTACGGAGGAAGTAACGAAAGAGTGTGCACAAGGGGATGCGTGAGAAAGGTGTGTAACGGACAGGGGCATGGGGAAAGAGTGCACTGTCAAGAGTAAGGGGGAATGCACGCCTGTGGTGAGTGTTACAGAGGGTGTAACGGGAGAGTGTGCGCGAGAAAGGGGTGTAACGGACGGGTACATGAGGAAAGAGTGTGCTGTCGAGAGTAACGGTGAGTGCGCTGTCAAGAATGGAGGTGAGAGTAGTGAGAGTGACACGGAGCGTGAGTTGGTTGTGACAGGTGAGCGAGGATGTACACCTGGGATGGAAGGATGCACACCTGGAATGGTAGAGCGTGTGTGGGAATGCACACTTGAGTTGGTCGTGAGGCACGTGGTTGGGTGTGCGAGTGAAAGCACACCTGTGATTGTCACAGAGGAGGTGACCGAGGAAGGGGCGCGAAGAGGTGTGTTGGTGAGGTGTGCGAACAACGAATGTGTGCCAAAGTGTTCGGTGGTCAGGTGTGTGACCAAGTCTGTGGGCGGAATGAGTGTACCGAGGTGTGTAAGGAAAGGTACGAGGAGCATGGGAACAGCTGGAGGTATGAGCAAGAAAGGGGTAGCGTATGCATGTAAGCATGCAGGTGAGGCATCGACGGTAACCGGGTTAGCGGTTAGAGCGACTTTTAGCCGAATCGGGCCCTCGGTGCGTGCCGGGCTTCGTGTGCCGCGAGAACCAGCGGGGATCCGAGCCACGGCGGTTTCGAACGGACCGCCGTACGCGATCCACGCTGTGCCTCGCTTGGAACGGCCGCGTCCGGGCTCCACTAGGCGGAGCGGGCAGCCCGATAGGAAGGGTCGTCATGGCGACCACTTTTTATTGAGACGTTCCGGCAGGTCGAGATCGGGAAATTGGATGGCTCCGCGCCGAGGTGGTGCGTGGGATCTCGGCACGGGTAAGCCCCCGTCCCTGCACCGAGTGCCGGACGCATCCAGCCGCCGGCACCAAAGAACCCGCGTTCATTGCTCGGCTGTACGAAGCCGAGCTTTAGAAGGGAATTGGCGCACCGAGAGGACCTAATAAGTAGACGGGTGATGAGGTTAGTGTTTTGGACCCAAAATTAGAAAAAGGCAAAATTTGGTAATGGTACAGTGATTGGCAGATGATTGGCAAATTTTTGATTTGTTGGATTTGGTGTGCAAAATTGATAGTGGGAACGTCCCCCATGTGGAGGGATGGCAACTCTGTCATCCCTCACAAAGGGGGGCAAAGGAGCACTAGGTTTATGGGGTTGATGGCAGTGAAAACTAGCCCGGGTGGGTTAGGATATTGTGTGTAGGGATCTAGAAGAGATTGACATTAGGTAACGTTAAGGTTTAGTTAGTGACTGATACCTGTAGTGGGGACGCAGGTAGATTAGTATGGATGATAATGACGTGGGAGCGCAATAGTTTAAAGGGACGACTGGGAAGCGCAAGTTTCAGAGGGGAGTAGTTAGATGAGATGATGCCGTGTGTTTGAGGATTGAACAGGTGTGATTGCACAGGTGTGCAACTGAACAGGTGAATGGAGCAGTGTATGAGGGAGTAGTGGTGATTGCGTGTTGTGCTGACCAAATGGTCCAGGAAGAAAGGAGGGTGCAGGTGGCACCAGGTGTGAGGGCACAGGTGTGCAACAACAGGTGTATGTGGCTGTGTGGAATAAATGGTAGTGTGGAATAAATGGAGTTTTGGAATGGATGGTCGTGGAGTGAGTATGGTGGAAATTGTGGAGTGGAGTGGATGGTGCGAAGGTGTGAATGGGGGAAGAGTGGACCCCCATCACGGATACCCGGGGCAGGTAGTGTAAAGTGTGTTAAAATCATTTAGAGGATAGTTAGGATGAAGGATCTCCTCGCACCATGTGCATCCACTCCACCTGAGGTGACAGGAACTCCACACCATGCCATGTTTTGATTATTTTTTACTGTGCAAATGTTTGGATTGTGAGACGCATCATGACGTGGGTGTGACATTGTGCTTGATGTTCCATCTCTTCCTCCTTATGAGGAGTGATGGCAAATTTTGGATAGTGGGATTGTGGAGACGAATTTGGTAGGGGAAATAAAGGGGAAGACGTGACAGTAGCGACGGATTTGTAAAGGTGTAAATTGTTGTAAATATGGGGTAAGGGCAAGGGTAGTGTAGGTGACAGGGGGGGTGACGTACGGTAGGGACGAGTTTTTCTCACTTCGCTCTCCGTACGCACTTCACCCTGCATTGCCTTTATTGACGTGTACCCTTGTGACCTTACCCCTCGCTCATTTGCCTTCCCCCTTTTTGTCTCCCACTTGAGGACCTGTGCGCCATTGGGTGCCGAGGGGAGCGTGCGTGAGGTGGCCATTGTGCGCACGAGATTCCCAGAACCAGCATGCATTGCGTTGATGTACCACTTTATGGACCGCTGTTCTGCGGCCAAGTACCACTTGATGGACCCCAGGTTCTGGGGCAGGGCACCTCTGTTGGAGACCGGCCATAGTGGCCAGGGAATCTTGCTTGCGGACCTCGGTAAGGTGGCACCTATGCCAAACAGGTGGACCACCCTTAGTTGGCCCCTGAGGCCTAAATAAAAATGAACACAAGTTGTGCTTTTTATTATTTCCAAGTAGGCCGCATGAAGCCAGAAGACGTCGGGAAGAACATCGGCCCAGCAGAGAAAGAGAAGACCACCACCAGTTGTTTTGTTGTGTTTATTATGAACCGTGGTGACTGTGCACCGAGTGGTGCTTTTGGTGCTTTGTGGTGCTTTTGGGTGCTTTTGGGTGCTTTGGTGGTATTGGTACTGGTGCATCGATGCAATGCGTGCTGTCTCCTCCCTCCCAACAGGAATTTCTTTTTCTTGTTCCCTAAAAGAAAAAAAGAAAAAAACACAGGTCCTGGGTTGCGTTGTAAATAAGAAATAACGTCACTGTAAATAATGCTCCCCACCGTAAATGTATAGTTTGAGAACAATTCCGTAATTCGGTTAGCTGTGGGCTTGAGTCTGTTAGACAGGGTGCAATGCAATAGGGGGACATACTTATTTGTGTTTTAAGATTGTCACACTCAGGGTCAGGTTAATTGTAGAGGGAATTACACCTACGTGTCACACTAAGTTAAAGTTTTGTAGGCCCGAGACGGGCCTGAAGAAAGGAGGGTGCAGTGTAACGAATTTGAGAAGTGTAACGGTTTTGAGAAGGGTAACGGTTTTGAGAAGTGTAACAATTTTGGAGAAAGTGTAACGAATGTGAAAAGTATGGTTTTGTTGTGTGTAACACCCTCATAATGTAAATAGTGGTCGCAGCCGTCCTCCTAGTTAATTCCATGAAACTTACACACAGGCCACGATATATCTTTTTAAATAGTTTATTTCCTTATTCTATGTAGGCTAAATATGTGTTTCCCACTAGATTGACTCTGCATTGTATCAAACGAAATAAGCGTAGGCCCCTTTCAATTTCCCCAATCATCTCCGCTCTCCAAAGTTCCTTTCAAAAGCGGTGCAAGTGGTGTTCAATCCCGCAAGCCGCCATTGCCCATGTGCTCATCTCGGAGAAGAGGGGGGTAGGAGCCGCCAACTCACAGGCGTGGCACGTCGTCATGATCAAAGGAGGAATCGGACAGCCCTAACAGCCAACCAGCACCGCGGTTAGCGACCCGGTAGGCGTGCCCTCGCAGCGGGCAGCTTGATTCCGCCCCGAGTAATAAAAGCGACTGGAAGGGACTGCTTCGGGAGATGACATGAGAGATGAGCTGTGAGATGAGAGACGCTCCAAACCAAAAAGGAGAGATACTTGGAGAGGAAACAAGCTTTGGAGAGACGCGCTGAGAGGAGGGAGACGGCTCCACCAGAAGGAGAGGAGCAGGTGTGACCGAGCCAGCGCGTGACGTCCACAGCATCAGCAGCGTCGACGCGACCGAGGGTTTTCCCGCCACAAACGCGAAGAATTGGGAGCTGCTACCTCCAGCCCTGCCGGTTGCAGGGACCTGACCCTGCCTCCCTCTCCAGCAACCCACCTCCGCCATTCCTGCCTGCAATTTCCCCCGTGTAAGTGTGAACGTCGTCTGTCTTGAATGTTGTCCTGGGGTTAAGTAAATTGAATAGTATAAGTTAACGATTCACTGTGTGACTGCTTCTTCCATCCATTGCTTGTAAATAACTTTGGTCGCTCCTTCTTTTTGCTTTTGTGTGTATAATAAATCTGTTCTTCCTCCGTACTCTGTCTTCTTCTCTCTTCTTTCTCTTTCGGTCGCTTTAGAGGTTTCCCGATTGAATATCTGTGGTGCGATCTGGTCAACGTTGGGGGAGTCGGGCCAATTGGGGATCCTGTAACGGTCGCGGTTGGACCATCCGCTCGGCCCAAAGTAACATCTAAACCGCGATCCGTAACAATATATATATATATATATATATATATATATATATATATATATATATATATATATATATATATTGTTATGAATTTGGTAATGCAACATCTAGAGCTAGGTAGATCTGAATAGGTAGGTATTCGGCTGTCGTGACAGGGACTCTACATGTAATAAGTTATTGATGTTCAGGCGGTTGTCGGGGTAAGATGTATGAGTGTGGATCTACCTGGAGATTCGAGTGTTAAATAGTGAGGGATTAAAGGTAACGCCCCTGTGAGTATCACCTAGTAATCAAACCTTTGTCCTTTATGGCACTGCAAACCACATAAACATTAGTTAGGTCCTTAGCGCAACATTAAATAATCCCCTTTCCCTGACAAGGACTTCGTATTAAATTGACAGGAAACCAGGGCAAAAACACCACCACGATTGGCCGCCACCGTGTACACCTCCAAAGGCCTACAAACCTGGCCGGCACGTGTTATGCCAGGACCGCAGGGTCGCGTAACGGGGGAGATGTCAGGAGTCGCGGGAGGCTTTGATTGGCTGAGGAGTGCGCAATGTGACGTCATCGGCCACCAATATAGGCGACGGTCGGACGCCATTTCGAGAGTTGAGTTGAGTTCGTGGCAGGCACTGGCAGACGCAGGCAGGCACCAGAGAGTTGAGCGGTGGTGGAGAGTTGGAGAGGACACGCCATTCCAGTCGCAGTTCGAGTGCAGTTCGGGTTGTAGGGAGTCGCAGGAGACACACGAGAGCACACCCAGTTGGCACTGAGCAGTTCGTTGGCACTTGGCTGCCAGCACTCCCGCGTCGAGTCGAGTGGAGTTGAAAGGAGTCCTTCCTGTCCCTGGTCAAGTGGAGCCGCTGGCCTGCGTCGGACGCGTGGTGCTTGGAGCGAGGGGCCTCGTGGTGTGCGATCGGGCCGGAAGGAGCGGTGCTGGACACCAACAATACAAGACGACAAAGACAGATAAGCCCGATCTCCGCGTATATTTTGAACGACGGGACGTGTTATTTTCGTGATTAATCTCCCTCGTTTGTGTTTGCTGTCAGTCGTGTGGGGACGTCCCGATTTAGGTTTATTAGAATTATTAGATTTACCGGCGGGCTTTTTCACTGGCTTTACTTTTCCTAATAAACCCTTATATTACTTTTTGTACATAATATCTGAACGCAGTTTTCCTGGGTGTTTGATTTTAATAGATAAGGTTGCGGAGCCTTCGCTGCGCCCCGCCATTCCGCGCGTTGGTGTTGAACTTGAGTCCGCCATTGAGTGTTCGCCTCGGGAGTTAAAGTCTCGCAAATCGGTCATCCGTAACTGTGGTGTTAATCACGGTTACGCGACAAGTGGTGTCAGGAGTGTAGGATTTGAACCCGTCGGACAAATTTTTTTGTCCGCGGCGAGACATCGACACGGTCGGGCGTACATTGCGTCCGACGTTCGAACGCAAAATTTGTATAGGCGAGGCGGAGAAATTTAATAATCAATTGGGCATACGGAGCGCGATATCGCGTCTTCGTCAAATTTAAATTGTGTTTTTGGTATTAAAATAAATACGCGCGCGGGAAACAACCTTCCGAAAGGCGGATGTCGGAGGTCGACGAAATGGAGGTGCGCAGCGAGGCCTCCGTCAGCGTCGGGAGTGAGCCGGAAATGGGGGATAAGGAGGATAGCGTTGGAACTTTCCCCGCCGTTGGGACGGCCCCGATAGATCTCCAGACCATAGTAAATTTAATAAAAGACATGAGGGCTCAGAGTGAGTCCCAGGGGAAGGAATGTAGGGAAGGAATGAAGGGAATGAGTGATCGATTGGAGGAACAAATGGGAGAAATGAAAAGTGGGTTGGAAAATAAAATTGAAGGGATGGAAAATAAAATGGAGTCCCAGGGGAAGGAATGGAGGAATGAAATAAAGGAAAGGAATGAACAATTGGAAGAAAAAATTGGGGAAATGGCACAGCAGCTGGGGGAACGAATTGATGGCATAGAAGGGAGAGTGCAAAACCAAATTACGGACAGACTGGGGAAATTTGAGGGTAAAGTAGAAACTCAAATGGGGGAGATGGAAAAAGCCATAGGGGTGGAAATTGAATTGAAACGGGAAGAATTAATGTCAAAAATAGAGGAGGGCGTGACGCAGGCTGTCCAAATGGGGGAAAAGTTGGAGGGTCAGATTGGTGCCACAAATGCTCGAATTGATAAAGCAAATGGGGACCTGGAAGGCTATCGGGGCCGGGTGGATGCCAGAATGCTACAGCAGAGTGAGGAATGGGGATTGCTCAACCGACAAGGGGGCAAATTGGCCGAGGAGGTGAGGGGGTTGGAAACCCGCATAAAAGAGCAGGAGCAAGGGTTAATTGAGAAAGGCCTGTGGGGGCCACTAATGGATAATGAAAGGGTGAGTGATTTTATGCAGGAGCGACTGGAGATCTGGGACAATACCATCAAGAAGGAGGTTGGTCGGGTTCAAGAGAGCCTGAAGGAAGAGGTGAGTAGGTCGGTTAAACATTTTCAGGACCAGATTAAGGTGACCCAGGAGACCCTCACCACGAGCCACATTTGGACACCAGAGGCTCCGAAACGGAATACCCAGTTGGGGGGGTGTTTTGGCCCCGGACTGGATTTGGACAGAGAGGAATCGGGGAATAGAGTCTCTGGAAAAACAATCCCCCTCGTACATTTTGACGGATCAGGGAGCCTCGAGGCTTTCCTGACACAATTTGAGTGCGTGTCTCAGCTCAATGGTTGGGGAGAGCGGGAGCGCATGGGGAATCTGGTGGCGACACTGCGTGGGTCAGCCGCCGACGTGTTGAACGTAGTCCCAGAGGGAATATTGACCAGCAAGGCCATTTGTGAGGCCTTAAATAACAGGTACGGGACAGGCGCAAGGTGCGACCTGGTCAGGGCACAGCTGCTGCATCGCAGGCAAAAGCCTAATGAGACGTTGCAGGAGCTGGCCCAGGATATATACCAGTCTGTGAGGATAGCATACAGGGACCTACCAGCACAGGCGTGGGACAAGCTGGCGATAGAAAAATTTATGGCGGCTCTCCCTGATCCTGAGGTCCGGACGTTGGTGGAGTTACAGGACCCACCCACGGTGCACCGGGCAGCGGAATGCGTGGCGAGACTGACCTTTTTGAGAAGGTCGAACCGCGCATCGGAGAGGGCACCTGTGACGGTACGGCAGACCGAGGTGCGGGATCGGGAAAAGCCAGAGGATGACATCGGGCGAATGTTAAGGGGAATCAGCCGCCAGCTGACAAATTTGATGGGGGGACAAATTGCAGGGAGCGAGTCACGACAGGGTGGTCCAGGTTGGCCATCAGGACGGCCTGATTTTTATCGGGCTGGGCCGGGAGAAAGGGGGGCTCCACCTGGCTACCAGAGGGGTCCGTTCTTGGGGACTTGTTTTAGATGTGGGAGAAGAGGGCACAGTCAGAGGAATTGTCGGCAACCATATGGGCCCCCACCTCCTGACAGGCTTCGCAGTCCAGAAAGGAGGGGGCCCCCAGTAGGTCCACAGATGCCAGACAGAGGACCACCACCTCCGCCTGGGCCAATAGAGGTAGAGTGTGCGGGAAACTAGAACGAGCCGAGCATACGGGGCCATGCTCGGCTGGCAAGTGTGTGGAGAAGCGCCCTCCTTTGGTGGAAGTAGTGAATTGCGGACAAATTGGCACGGGTAATCTAAGGGTTAGATGCAAAATTGAGGGAGAATTTTGTGAGGCTGTGGTGGACACTGGAGCCAGTGACACCATTATCAATCCGGGTGTGCTAGACCAGAGTGTTGGAGGCTGGGACAAAATTGATAGGGTAGAAGGACACAGCCTTCAACTGGCTACGGGGGCAACGGCACCGATATTGGGACGCGGAGTGGTGAGGATGGAGTTGGGTGGCCTGGAGGTCAGCGTGGTTGTGTGGGTGGCGGGGGTGTGCGATCAGTGTCTGTTGGGACTGAGTTTCCTGGTGGAACATGACTGCCAATTAGACCTTGGGCGTGGTCATATGTGGTTGGGCACCGAGAGGCTGCAGTTAATGGGACTGGGGGATGACGAGGAGGTGCAGGGGACGTGGCTGGAGGTGCCGCGCACTGTGACCGTGCCTCCCAGGTCCGAGAGAGTCGTGATGGCAGAGTTAGCAGCAGGTGCTCAACCCATTGGCCAGCTGGGGCTAGTGGAGTCGTGGTCCTCGCAGGGGACGGAGGAATTAATGGTGGGTCGCACCCTCATAGACACCCGTGGGCCTATGCTGGCAGTCAGGCTGCTCAACTTGTCCGACAGCCCCCGCACTATAAGGGGCGGAGCCATCGTAGCCAAATGCAGTAGTGTAGTAGAGGTCACCGGAGGAGGTGGATCCACATGCTTGCCAGTACAGCCGGAAGGAGGGCAAAATTTGGGGAAATGTGATTGGTCAGAGGGAGTGCGGGACATGATGACACGCTCTGAAGAGGGCCTAACATCGGAGCAGGTAGAGACGTTGCACAATTTGGTTGGTAAGAACTTGGGTGTTTTTTCTCTCTCCCCCGAGGATGTTGGACGCACGAGTCTCGTCAGGCACAAAATTAGCACTGGCGAGGCTCGGCCTGTTCGCCAACCGCCGAGGCGGCTCCCTTTCGCTAAGAAGGAGGAGGCAGAGGAACAGGTGAGCAAAATGGAAAGAGCCGGATTTATCGAGCCCTCGGTGAGTCCTTGGGTGTCACCCATTGTGCTGGTGAAGAAGAAGGACGGGACCACTCGGTTCTGTGTGGACTACCGCCAGCTCAATCATGTGACACTCAAGGACTCGTATCCCCTGCCAAGGATCGATGACACCCTCGATGCCGTTTCAGGCTCAACGTGGTTCTCCACGTTGGATTTAAAGAGCGGTTATTGGCAGGTGGAAATGGATAAAGAGGCGAGGGAGAAAACGGCGTTCACCACAGGAAAGGGTCTCTGGCAGTTTGTCGTCATGCCCTTTGGATTGTGCAATGCCCCTGCCACGTTTGAGCGTCTGATGGAACGTGTTTTAATTGGCTTACCGTGGCAGACTTGCCTCGTCTATTTGGATGATGTATTGGTCCACGCTCCCACATTTGAACAGGCTGTCGAAAATTTGTCAGACGTATTTGGGAGATTAAGGGGTGCCGGGTTGAAATTAAATCCGAGCAAGTGTGAAATTTTCAGGAGGGAAGTGACTTACCTGGGTCACGTGATCAGTGAGAGCGGCGTGGCCACTGACCCAGGAAAGGTAAAATCTGTACAAGAGTGGCCCGCCCCTAAAAATGTAAGGGAGGTCCGAGGATTTTTGGGCCTCTGCTCGTACTACAGGAGATTTGTGGCAAATTTCGCGGAAATTGCAAGACCTTTGCACAAATTGACAGAGAAAGGAGCCAAATTTGTATGGTCAGAGAGCTGCATCGAGGCATTCAGTCACTTAAAACAACGTCTGGTGGAGGCCCCAGTTTTGGCATACCCAACGGATGATGGCAATTACATCCTGGACACAGATGCGAGCCAGGAGGGATTGGGAGCTGTGTTGTCACAAATGCAACAGGGAGTCGAGAGGGCTATTGCGTATTACAGTCGGGCACTTTCGAGGCCCGAACGAAATTATTGCGTTACCCGCAAAGAACTATTGGC
Organism: Myxine glutinosa; assembly: GCF_964187855.1. Lineage (NCBI taxonomy): Eukaryota > Metazoa > Chordata > Myxini > Myxiniformes > Myxinidae > Myxine > Myxine glutinosa. Next base: position 94,817,433 of record NC_136265.1, read on the forward strand.
CTTGCTGTCTGCAGTTGGACACTTTCACCCTTACCTTTATGGGAGGGAGTTTGTGATCCGAGTGGATCATGCCTCCTTGCAATGGCTCCTTCGGTTCAAAGAGCCGGAGGGACAAATTGCAAGGTGGCTTGAGAGGCTGCAGCAGTATAATTTCACTGTGCAACATCGGCCTGGCAAAGCACATGCCAATGCAGACGCTCTCTCTCGGCGCCCCTGTTGGGAGGCACAGTGTAAATTTTGTGATAGACAAGAAGCCAAGGATCCAATTGGGCAGGGCCAAATTGATGCATGCCTATATGCAGCGAGAGTGACCAGGCGAACTTTGCCACAACCCCCACAGGAATTGGGCGATGTGAATTGGCAAGAGAGTCAAAGGGAGGATCCCGTTTTGGGGCCCCTTTTTCATTGGCTAGAGGAGGACAAAAGACCCTCTTGGGAGGAGATTGCTCCACACGGAGCCCAGGTAAAGGCCTACTGGGCACAGTGGCAGATGTTGGGGTTGAAAGAGGGCTATTTGTTCAGAAAGTGGGTGACACCAATGGGTGATGTAGCTTCCTGGTTGATAATTGTACCTAACAAATTGAAGGAAGTGGTTATGGGGCACGTGCATGGGACTAGGACAATGGGACATTTGGGCGTGGCCAAGACTTTGTCCAAATTACGACAGAGGTTCTACTGGGTGAATTCGGGCAGAGACATTCAAAATTGGGTGAGATCCTGCGACCTCTGCCGCGGTAAGAAGGGACCCCCACGGGCGCGCAAGGCCCCGCTCCAGGTGTACAATGTCGGGGCACCGCTCGAGCGGGTGGCAGTAGATGTGGTGGGGCCCCTGCCAGCCACCCGCCGAGGGAATCGGTACATTATGGTGGCAATGGATTACTTCACCAAGTGGCCAGAGGCCTACCCATTGCCCAACCAGGAAGCCCGGCTGGTAGCTCAAGTTCTAGTTGAGGGATTCTTCTCCCGATTTGGCGTCCCAAGGGAGCTACACACTGACCAGGGCCGGAACTTTGAATCTGCCCTCCTGCGGTCGGTGTGCGAGCTCCTCCAAATTCATAAGACCCGGACGACTCCCCTGAGGCCTCAATCGGATGGGATGGTAGAGAGGTTCAACCGGACACTGTTGACACAATTGGCCCTCTTTACATCTGAAAACCAACAGGATTGGGACGAGCACCTTCCCTTTATATTGATGGCATACCGGACCGCCCAGCATGCGACCACTCGGTGCACCCCCGCCTTGTTGATGTTCGGTAGGGAGATGCGAGTCCCCACAGATTTGTTGATGGGACCGTCACCAGGGGAACCGGGTGAGCCAACTGTGGAGAGCTATGCAACCAATTTGAAAGCGAGCATGGAAAAGGCTCATGAGTTTGCGAGGAAGCAAATTGGCTTGGCTTCTTCGCAGATGAAAACGCGGTATGACGCTCGGGCTCACACACCTCGTTTCCTTCCTGGAGACCTTGTTTGGCTCTACTGGCCCCGGAGAAGGAAGGGGGTGTGCCCAAAACTCACTTCACCTTGGAAGGGCCCTGGGGTGGTGCTTCGGCAGGTGACTGATGTGGTGTTCAAAATTCAGATGGGCCCGCATGCCCTTCCACAGATAGTTCACGGGGATAGATTGAGCTCCTACATGGGTCGGGAGGCTCCGGAGTGGATTGGAAGGGTGAGGGGGAAATTAGGTGTGGTGGATGGCACTCTTGAACCTGACCAACCTGCAACTACCTGCACTTGAGGTGAGTGTTTTGAGGAGTACTGTCCCAGGCTTCAGGATTTGCTTTGGAAATTGGGGACATGTAAATTGGAGTTGGGAGGCGGGTGTGAGTGATGACATGGCCGGTGAGGGGATGGAATGGGAGCCACAGTGTCTTGTGGGTGGCGTATGTTTTTGTATTGTGGTTAGGTGTTTTGATGTGGTCGTGAGAGTGGAACCTGGAGAGTGAGTGATGATTATTGGAGATAATGAGGGGCGATAATTGTGCTTTTTGGAAATGTGCTAATGGAAATGTGTAAGGATTCAATGATTCGAACTGTGAATGGGATTTCACATTGGCAGGCCATGGCAAGCCTTGTAACACCTTTTACACCATCTATGAATTGTACTGAATTGTGCTGAGTTGTGTGGAGAATTGAATGGCAGCGGGGGAGGAAGTGTGTTTTGGGGACCATGGGTGGGGAAGGTGTGTGTGTCCGCAGGTACAGAGCAAGCTCTGAGGAGCGATGCCTGCGGGCCCCCCTCTGCGGCAATTACCCCTGGCAGCCGGTGGTAACTGGAAATTGGAGCTCGTCGGTGGAGGGTCTGGTTGGGCGCCGCGGGGTGAGGAAGTCCCCCGGTGACCCGTGTTGCTGCGCGAAAGCAGGAGGCAAAGGAGCCTGGTGTGTGTGGAGACCCTCACCGGCGAGGTAACGGCGGAAAGGGGCTGTTGGGCTGTCATGGGGCCAAGAGGTAAAGGGGGGGGGGGGCAATGAACTTGTAAGTCGGTTGACTTGTTTTTGGGACTGCGGGCACCACAGCCTGATGTGCCCCCCACCATCTTTTTGTGCGGTACCTCCCCGCTGCCTAGTTGAGGAATGCACACACACGTGAATGACATCAATGCCATGGTCCTGCAGGGGGTGTATTGAAATAAGAACCTTATTGATTTTTGAAATGCCTTGATGACCTATGGAATGAGAATGAGTGGTTAAGGGGTCTGTGTAGCATGAATGTGGGCGAAATCCACCGAGCCGTGTCACTCACCTGTAACATCTGGACAGGGCCCGTGGAAATTTAGGGGGATGCATTGGGGATGGCCCGCAGGTAAGGTTGAGTCTTGTGGCATCCACCGGGGGACGCGGTCTGTAGACCGGGGTATGTACAAAGGTTAGAGTTTTGAGTTTTGGAAAGATGGTTAAGTTTTGTGGTTAAGTTAGTGTTGTGTGTTGTTGTTTCCTCCCTCCACAGGAACAACGAAGAAGATGTACATACTTGCATGATGGTTAAGGGGTTCAGCATGTTAAGGAAGTGTAGGTAGGTAGTCCGACTCACTTCCCACAGCCCTTCCTGATTTATTTCGTAGGTTAATTAAGTGTGTGACAGTAAGTGTTAAGGCTGGAATGGTAGCCCTGCGGTGAACCTTGCAGGAGCTACGGTTCCAGGGGGGGGGCTGTGTTATGAATTTGGTAATGCAACATCTAGAGCTAGGTAGATCTGAATAGGTAGGTATTCGGCTGTCGTGACAGGGACTCTACATGTAATAAGTTATTGATGTTCAGGCGGTTGTCGGGGTAAGATGTATGAGTGTGGATCTACCTGGAGATTCGAGTGTTAAATAGTGAGGGATTAAAGGTAACGCCCCTGTGAGTATCACCTAGTAATCAAACCTTTGTCCTTTATGGCACTGCAAACCACATAAACATTAGTTAGGTCCTTAGCGCAACATTAAATAATCCCCTTTCCCTGACAAGGACTTCGTATTAAATTGACAGGAAACCAGGGCAAAAACACCACCACGATTGGCCGCCACCGTGTACACCTCCAAAGGCCTACAAACCTGGCCGGCACGTGTTATGCCAGGACCGCAGGGTCGCGTAACGGGGGAGATGTCAGGAGTCGCGGGAGGCTTTGATTGGCTGAGGAGTGCGCAATGTGACGTCATCGGCCACCAATATAGGCGACGGTCGGACGCCATTTCGAGAGTTGAGTTGAGTTCGTGGCAGGCACTGGCAGACGCAGGCAGGCACCAGAGAGTTGAGCGGTGGTGGAGAGTTGGAGAGGACACGCCATTCCAGTCGCAGTTCGAGTGCAGTTCGGGTTGTAGGGAGTCGCAGGAGACACACGAGAGCACACCCAGTTGGCACTGAGCAGTTCGTTGGCACTTGGCTGCCAGCACTCCCGCGTCGAGTCGAGTGGAGTTGAAAGGAGTCCTTCCTGTCCCTGGTCAAGTGGAGCCGCTGGCCTGCGTCGGACGCGTGGTGCTTGGAGCGAGGGGCCTCGTGGTGTGCGATCGGGCCGGAAGGAGCGGTGCTGGACACCAACAATACAAGACGACAAAGACAGATAAGCCCGATCTCCGCGTATATTTTGAACGACGGGACGTGTTATTTTCGTGATTAATCTCCCTCGTTTGTGTTTGCTGTCAGTCGTGTGGGGACGTCCCGATTTAGGTTTATTAGAATTATTAGATTTACCGGCGGGCTTTTTCACTGGCTTTACTTTTCCTAATAAACCCTTATATTACTTTTTGTACATAATATCTGAACGCAGTTTTCCTGGGTGTTTGATTTTAATAGATAAGGTTGCGGAGCCTTCGCTGCGCCCCGCCATTCCGCGCGTTGGTGTTGAACTTGAGTCCGCCATTGAGTGTTCGCCTCGGGAGTTAAAGTCTCGCAAATCGGTCATCCGTAACTGTGGTGTTAATCACGGTTACGCGACATATATATATATATATATATATATATATATATATATATATGCATATATATATATATATGCATATATATATATATATGCATATATATATATATATATGCATATATATATATATATGCATATATATATATATATGCATATATATATATATATATATGCATATATATATATATATATGCATATATATATATATATATATGCATATATATATATATATGCATATATATATATATGCATATATATATATATGCATATATATATATATGCATATATATATATATGCATATATATATATATATGCATATATATATATATATATATATGCATATATATATATATATATATGCATATATATATATATGCATATATATATATATGCATATATATATATATGCATATATATATATATGCGCATATATATATATGCATATATATATATATATATGCATATATATATATATATGCATATATATATATATATGCATATATATATATATATGTATATATATATATATACACAAAGAATTAAGTTAAGCACCCCCCCCCCGTTTTTTTACAACCTCGCACATTACAAGTTTGTTGTCGTCAAAACAGTGTAATATACCCATGATATTGCTATATTTTCTGGAGAAGTGATATTATGGTCACATAAAAACATAACAATCATGCCGTTTTCAATATTTTATTCTGAATAATTTAAGGTGAAATTTTTTGGGAATTTTAGGCATATTTTCACCTCAATTTAAGTATGGAGCTATAGGTCCATCACGGACAGTGTGGATGACGTTTATGTTTTCTAACGTACAGTCATTGTTCTGAGAAGACCTCTAGCGATCTTTGCGTCAATAACGTGTGTAGGACCCACGTGATCGGATCACTGACTCAACCCTACGTCTCATAGACCCTGTAAGCCGTCGTATGCGTTGCTGTGGCAGGTTGAACCCCCTCGAGCACGTTTGGGACATGTTGGGACGACAAATTGCGAAGATGGTCCCTCCAATAGCCAATCTGGATGAATTGGAACGTGCATTACATCGGGAATGGAACAACCTGCCACAGCAACGCATACGACGGCTTACAGGGTCTATGAGACGTAGGGTTGAGTCAGTGATCCGATCACGTGGGTCCTACACACGTTATTGACGCAAAGATCGCTAGAGGTCTTCTCAGAACAATGACTGTACGTTAGAAAACATAAACGTCATCCACACTGTCCGTGATGGACCTATAGCTCCATACTTAAATTGAGGTGAAAATATGCCTAAAATTCCCAAAAAATTTCACCTTAAATTATTCAGAATAAAATATTGAAAACGGCATGATTGTTATGTTTTTATGTGACCATAATATCACTTCTCCAGAAAATATAGCAATATCATGGGTATATTACACTGTTTTGACGACAACAAACTTGTAATGTGCGAGGTTGTAAAAAAACGGGGGGGGTGCTTAACTTAATTCTTTGTGTATATATGCATATATATATATATATACATATATATATATATATATATATATGCATATATATATATGCATATATATATATATATATGCATATATATATATATATGCATATACATATATGTATGTATATACATATATATATATATATATATATATATATATATATATATATATATATATATATATATATATATATATATATATATATATATATATATATATATATATGTTACGGTCCGCGGATTAGGATGTTATTTTACCGAGCGGAGGTATAACCGCGGCTGAACAGTTGTTCCCCACTAAACCCGATTCACCCAACGTTGGCCGTATCGCGCCACAGCTACTCAATCTGGAAAACTCTAAAGCGACCGAATGCAAAGAGGAAGAAGACGTACAGAAGAGTAACGGGATTTATTACTATTTACACACATAAGCAAAAAGAGCAGTCACGATTATTTACAGGGGACATGAGACGCAGGTGACACAGTGAAAATTACGAGCTTATACAGACTTAGTTACTACCCAGGACAGAACAAACAAAGACGACTCACACGGGGAATTGCAGAGTGGATTGGCTGGAAGGAGGTGTGTGGCTGGAGGGGGAGGACGGCACGGAGCTGGCTGGAGCTTGATCCCGCACGGGACGTCGGGCTGGACCTCGACGGCCGCTGATGCCACCGATCCTGTCGTGTGCGCGGGATCACGGGTCGGATCACGGTCGGAGCCGACGCACTGGTGGGGGGTCTGGCGTGACGGGTTCTCTCCTCTCTCTTTCTTTTGTCCAACCACTCTTTCTCCAACGCAATCACTCAACGCAACCACTGACCACCCCTGACGACCAACTCAGCTCTTGTCATGGACCTCTCTTTTCAGACTCATCTCCTTGTCTCAGTAAAAGCGCATCTCTTTTGTGGGGGCATCTCTCATGGGTTATATATAGCCCCACCCTTGAACCTTTGCGAACCTCCCCGATCGCTCTTCCTCCGCCCTCTCAAATCAAACCCCTCGTGCTTGGTTGGTTGTTCGGGGCCGGGCCACTCCTCCCCTCTCTGATGAGGTGGGGACCCGCCTTTCTTCCCCAACCCTGCCTCGTGGCCAATGGTGGTTGAAGAAAACCGCCCAAAATGCAGTTGGCCATTGAAATGAAATGAAAGGGGATCTACTCTTATTTCACTTGGTGCAATGGAGTATTTAAATTAATGGGAGACACAGCCTTACCCTAAGACACATAATAAGATATAAGCTACTGAACAAGGGTTTTATCGGGTCCTGCAATGTGGTGTTTATGGAATAACTACCGAGACGCCCTTTTTTTCTTTACACTACGGAGGTATTTACAAGGAATCATTACATTTTACAGAGGGTGATATTTACAACAATCTACTATGCAATAAATTTTAAAAAACCATTCTCATATCCACAACACTGCACCCTCCTCCTCTTAGGCACGTCCCGGGCCTACAACTTAAATTTAGTGTGACACGTAGGTGTAGTTCCCTCTACTTTTAACCTGACCCTGAGTGCGACAGTTTTAAAACATAAATAAATGTGTCCCGCTGCTCCATTGCACCCTGCCTAACAGACTTACGCCCACAGCTAACCGAATTGCGGAATGGTCTTCAAACTACACACTGACGGTGGGGAGCATTATTTACAGTTGACACTACTTTTATTTACAAAACTAACCCAGGACCTGTATTCTGGGGGGGAGACAGTCTGCTCTGCATCGACGCACCATGAAAGCACCCAAAAATGCACCAATACACCCCCAAGCACCAATTGGTGCAGTCACCATTGTTCAATGAAAATAAAAACAACAATCCCTAACCCTGCAGGTGATCTCTTGCTCTTCGGCTCCCTCTGCTGGCTATTATTATTTCTTCCAGTTGTCATTTTCTTTGCTGGTGGCCTATTTGTATTAAAACTTGCACCCAACGTGTCCTTTATATTTATTTATGGCCCACCAGGCCGACTACGTGTGGTTCACCTGTGGGGCATCGGTGCCCTGTGGCCAAGATCCGCCAGCAAGATTTCGGGCCCTCATGGCCGGTTCCAGCAGAGGGGCCATGCCCCAACCCATGGGGTCCATACGTGGTGCTCGGCCACAGGCATGTGGTCCATAATGTGGTGCATCGATGCAGACAGCTGGTTCTGAGAGTTCCGAGCGCACAATGGCCGACTCACGCACGCTCCCCTCGGTGCCCAATGGTGCACAGGTCATGTGGGAGACAAAAGGGGGACGAGACAAATGAGCGAGGGGTAAGGTCACAAGGGTACACATCAATAAGGCAATGCAAGGCGAAATGCATACGGAGAGCGAAATGAGAAAGCTCGTCCCTACCGTACGTCACCCCCCCTGTCACCTACACGACCCTTGCCCTTATCCCATATTTACAAAATCTACACATTTACAAATTCGTCACTACCGTCACGTCTTCCCATATTTCCCTTATACCAAATTCGTCTTCACAATCCCACGATCCAAAATTTGCCATCACCAATTCATCATCAATCCTCATAAGGAGGGAGAGATGGAACATCAAGCACAATGTCACACCCACGTCATGATGCGTCTCACAATCCAAAACATTTGCACATAAAAATAATTAAACATGGCATGGTGTGGAGTTACGTCACCTCAGGTGAGTGGATGCAGATGGTGCGAGGAGACTCCAATCCTAACTATCCTCTAAATGACTTTAACACACGTTACACTACCCGGGGTCTTTCCCTGCCAATCCATTGGCCAACTTACACTGTGGGTTCTAAAAACCAAATTCCCATTGACCAAACTGTGGTGCTGCTCAATTTGGGGTCTCACTCCCCCGATTCATCTCCCGGTGCCCTTGCACAATTTCTGGGCTGGGGCGTGTAGCTCTCCCAGCAGGTCTACCCACCTGCACACCTCCACCACTGTAGTTGCCACCCGAGCTTACCTAGCTCCTCACCCTAACCTATCTAACTGGGGAAGGCCCCTCCTGGCTCTGTCACCCCACTCGGTGCCCTCTGGCACTGGGCTACCCGGGTCCGTCCTCCGGATCCTCGGGCCCCATCCACAACAACTACTACCGGCTCCCAGAGCCCACCCGCGGCCTCACCTGGCCGACATCCTCACAGTGGTGGAGTGCCCAAACCAACTACACACACTAACAGGCTACATGCCCAGCCATTTCCACAACACGAATGCACCCATCCATATTCCATTCTTTCACCCGCACCACAGATGCCAATATCCAACCACAATTTACCTGTACCCTCTACCTAACCGTTACACTACCCGCCCCGGGTATCCGTGATGGGGGTCCACTCTTCCCCCATTCACACCTTCACACCATCCATTCCACTCCATAGTTTCCACCCTACTCACTCCACGACCATCCATTCCAATACTCCATATACTCCACACTCCATGTATTTCACACAACCATTCTCCATACACCTGTTGTTGCACACCTGTGCAATCACACCTGGTGCCACCTGCACCCTCCTCCTCTTCCTGGACCAGTTGGTCAACACAACACACATCGCCTTCACCATCACCATCACTCAAACACTGCTCCATACACCTGTTCAGTTGCACACCTGTGCAATCACACCTGTTCAATCCTCACACACTGCTCAATACACTTGAATACACCTCCAACACTCACACGGCATCATCTGAACTACCTGTTGCCCTGCTAACTTAGTGCTCCCCATCTTCCCTTTAAACTAAGCACATACCACGTCATTATCATCCACACTAATCTACCTGCGTCCCCACTACAGGTATCAGTCACTAACTAATCTTAACGTTACCTAATGTCATCTTCGCTAGATCCCTACACACGATATATCCTAACCCTCCCGGGCTCGTTTTCACTGCCATCAACCCCATAAACTAGTGCTCCTTTGCCCCCCTCTGTGAGGGATGACAGAGTTGCCATCCCACCACATCGGGGACGTTCCACTACCAATTTTGCTCACCAAATTTCAGCCAATCAAAAATTTGCCAATCATCTGCCAATCACTGTACCATTACCAATCACTCTGCCAATCCTTTGCCAATCATCAAATTTCGTTTTTCTAATTTCGGGTCCAGACCACTATCCTCATCACCCGTCTACTTACTAGTGCCTCTCGGTGCGCCAATTTACTTCCAGAGCTCGGCTTCGTAAAGCCAAGCAATGAATGCGGGTTGTTTGGTGCCGGCGGCTGGATACGTCCGACACTCGGTGCAGGGAAGGACGCTTACCCGGGCCGAGATCCCACGCACCACCTCGGCACGGAGCCATCCCATGGCCCGATCTCGACCTGCCGGAACGCGTCAACAAAAAGGGGTCGCCATGACGACCCTTCTTATCGGGCTGCCCGCTCTGCCTAGTGGAGCACGGACGCGGCTGTTCAAAGCGATGCCCAGCGTGGATCGCGTACGGCGGTCCTTTCGAACCCGCCGTGGTTCGGATCCCCGCCTAGTCCTCGCGGCACGCAAAACCCGGCACGCACCGAGGGCCCGATTCGGCTATAAGTCACTCTAACCGCTAACCCGGTTACCGTCGATGCCTCACCTGCATGCTTACACCCAGCAGCCCGTTCCTTGCTCATACATCCAGCTGTTCCCATGCTCCTCGTCATTGCACCTTCTCTTACACACCCAGGTACACTCATTCCGCTCACAGACTTGGTCACACACCTGACCACCGAACACCTTGGCACACATTCGTCGCTCGCACACCTCGCCAACACACCTCTTCGCGCCCCCTCCTCGGTCACCTCCTCTGTGACAATCACAGGTGTGCTCTCACTCGCACACCCAACCATGTGCCTCACTACCAATTCCAGCGTGCATTCCCACACACGCTCTACCATTCCAGGTGTGCTTCCTTTCTCACCTGTCACAACCAACTCACGCTCCGTGTCACTCTTACTACTCTCACCACCACTCTTGACAGCGCACTCACCCTTACTCTCGACAGCGCACTCTTTCCTCATGCACCTGTCCGTTACACACCTTTCTCGCGCATCCTCTTGCGCACACTCTCCCGTTACTTCCGCCGTAACACTCACCACACGTAACAAATTGGTGTCGGGGAGTGAGATACGAGGCCCGAAGCGCGCTTAACGCGCTCAAAATTACAAGCTGCTGGAAATTTGTGTTAAAAAGCAAAACCCGAATTTTGAAATCGTGCCATGGCTGGTCAAGGCGACGGGATGCCGGTGGGAGAGATACAGATAGACGGGGTAGAATCGACCCAGGACCTTGGGGAAATGTATGTGGAGGAAAGGGAGGAGAAAAATGGCAATGTGGTTGCGGAGGTTTCAGACGCGCAAAATGGCGCTCTCGCGCACGAGGTTACGGGCGCGCAAAATGGCGCCTTGGCGCACGCAGTTACAGCGGCACCAAATCTGGCGGCGCCCATGACCGTAGCAGCACCGGTGAATTGGGACCTCTTTATGATACAAATAAGGGCGCTCATGGTCCAGACAAGTGAAGACCTGAGGAAGGACTTGGGGAACCGGATGGATGCTCAGGGTGAGCGGATAAGGGACGAAGCGAGGGCTAATAGTGAGCAAATAAGGGACGAAGCGAAGGCTCAGAGTGAGCAACTGGGGGTAATGAGGGACGAAGCGAGGGGTACCGGTGAGGGATTAGAAAAAAAATTTGAGGGGTTAGACAATGGGATAAAAGAGGTAAAGAATGGGTTAACGGGGGTGGAAAATAGAATGGCTGCCCAGGAGAATCAGTTAGAGGGGGTGAAAAACGGGTTAAGGGGGTTAGAAAATAGGATGGAAGACAAATTGCGGGAGATAGGGGAGCAATCCGCCCGAGAAATTAAACAAATGGGAGAGCAGATAGAGGAGGTGAAAATCGGGGTCGAAACCATATTGGATGCTCAGAGGGATGAATTGGGACAGATGAGGGCAGCATCTACAAAAGAGAGGGAGGAGATGAAGGAGGAGATACGACGAGGTGTAAGTGAGGAGGTAAAGCGAGGCGAAAAGCGTATAGAGAAAGAGGTGAGGAATAATACGGCCAAGTTACAAGGGGGCATAGAGGACCTGACGGAGGAGGTGGAACAGCTGACGGAGGGACAGACGGAGTTAGTGGAGCAGGTTCAAAGGAACACTGCGGTACTAGGAGGGTTAAAGGCAACACAAAATGACATAAAAAATGACTTGATAGCGACACAGAGGCAATGTCAGATGGTACGTGAGGGACTGACAATGAGGTTGGAAAAGGTGACAGAAGTAATGGAGACGAAGGACCGAGAGGTGAGGACGCACATAGAGACGGTCAAGGTAGCCTTAGAGGACGAATTTGAGGAAACGCACCGGGAAATAAAAGAGGTGAAGCAAAAATTAGAGGAAGTGGAAGAAGAGGTGAGTGAAATTAAGAAGAGACGGACAGAAACTAAGAGAGAAATACAGGAGGAGGTGATGGAATATGTACAAGGTCGGTGCTCAACTCATAATGATGTGCTCGCTAACCAAATAAAGAGTTTGCAGGTGGTGAAGGAGGTGCGGAGACGAGGTGCCAAGGTGAGTGGCGAAATATTCGGCAATGTATATGATGTGAGGAAAGCTTCAGTCGGCTTGGGGATTGATTTGGATCTGGGTGTTCGTGAAAGGCCATTGGAGAAGTGTGCGACAAGTACGGTGTGCGAAGGAGGAGGTGTGCGAGAATGTCCGACTCTGGGGTGTGTGAGGAAAAAGTGCGCGCCGAGGAAAGAGTGCGCTGTCGAGAGTGAGTCGGTCGTAGCGCGTGTGCGAGGGAGCCATTAAGGACCTTAATGGCGGTTCACCACTGATGGTATGAAATCGCAAAGTGACTGGTATATAACCGAAAGGTTTTCAGAGTCATAAGTGTATGCAGTGCTCACTGCATTGCCCTGATGAGCCCCAAAAGGGTGAAACCAGGTCGGTAACTGTGAGTTTTACATACACTTATGACAGTATCTGAACTAAGATCAAAATTCTGCTCTGTCAGAGGGTTCTCTTGAGAGCTTGACAGGCAGAGCGTATGTACATGGCAGTGACGTCATTACTTGCGCTCATTGAAAGCTGGAGAACTGCACATATATTTGGATTGGTTTGCTCCCGGCTGCATCCAGGGGATTCCATATGAGTGGATACCAGAGGTAATGTGCCATGTGGCAGATGGCACTTATCGCTCCCATTAAGGTACAGCATAGCTGGATGGGATACCTTAATGGTGGTTCACCACTGATGGTATGAAATCGCAAAGTGACTGATATATATATATATATATATATATATATATATATATATATATATATATATATATATATATATATATATATATATATATATATACAGCAATACCACGTTTTATGCCATTTCGACCTACGTCAAATCCGACTTTATGCCACTCTTCTAGAGTAAATTTCAGTTCAGCGAACGTCATTATGTGCGACTTTACGTCACTCCAACATCATAATAGTGTTACGTGGTCCTCCCGGTGACTACCTGGTCTCTGTGACCCCCGGACCGTGAGAGGAACTCCGCCAGAAAGATTTATTATGTATGCGCTTTCGTAACGCAATCAATATGAATTCCAACCAAGAAAAAACCCCACACCAAGGATCCGGAATAATCGATGATATATTCCCCGAGCAATCAACCATCAACAATCCACAATCAACAATCAATCCCTGAGATGATTAAGATGGCCATCTTACATACGTGTGTCCCCTTTCCCCACTCCCGACCCCTTGGGTACTCACGACCCCTTTGGTCTCTGTCCCTCACAATGTCTCTGGGCCCCTCCTGACCAAGATGATGGTCGGCTTCGCCGCACACGGGCGGTTGAACGAACCCCGGGCGGACGTGCTTCCACCGGGCACGTACCGTACCGGGAACCACGGCTGCAGCACACCCCTCCTGGCCAAGCGAAGCGGGCAAAGCAAGCGCCGCTTGCAACGCGCGCGAGGCCCCAAAGTGCGACCCGTATGCGTCCTTGTAGACGGTGCGGCGAACTGTGCCGGACGCTGGGTCCGTGCACGGACCCACGGCAACTTGACGTGTCAAAAGGGTAGCTACACGTCCCGGTAACTCCTCTCGCCAGACGGGCTTGGGAACGCAGCTTTTCCACGCTGCTCAATCTCGATCCCCACTCTCCTCGGAGCTGGGCGAGGAAGAAGAAGAATCGTCGCTTCTCCCGGACCTCATGTCTTTTCTTCTTCCGTTTCCGGTCTCCTTTTTCCCAGAAGGGCTCCTGACCCTCCAACCACAACAACCCTTAATCGACTACACATTGATAAGCAAGGACCTGAATAGTAATTCACATACATTCACATAAATATGTAACAATAGGAGGACGTGAAAAAAAGATATTTAAAATAAATAAAATAGTACATAAAAATTAATAAAAGAAGCTAAAAAAACAATTTAAAATACAATAAAAAGCACGTTAAAATATAAAAAAATGTACGTATGCGTACCTGCTGGTTCTCATTCAAAACAAAGGCGACGCCATATGCATTTTGTCCTGTGCTGTGGTCGCGTGCTTCCTTTGCCTTTCGGTGTTATTTATGTGATTATTCCTTTACTGTGTAAAACAACCAACGCAACATGGCAACGGTGAAACATGACGACGATGCCGGCTCGGACGAGCGGCATCCAGCGTCGACGAACCGATTGACGTGTTCATGTGCACATGTGCATGGATTGGCAAATGCCTGCCTGCACGTCGTCGTTTCTGCATGTATCGCATCATCCAAAAAAAAAAAAATTCCCAGGAAGAATTGATGTCAGAGGCAGTAGAGATGGGAGACCAGTCCAGATGATTGATGGCTGCTTGCAGACCGTGCCAGTCAGCCTGAGTGAAATGCCAGACTCGTCGGCGCTGAAGAGGCTCTCTGAGAATGGCCAGAGAGATGTCCACTTTAACAAGCACATGATCAGAAGAACCGATTGGAGCAGAAGAAGAGCAGCAGACATTTGCAGCGAAGTTTGTCAGAACCAAGTCGAGAAGAGAAGATACTCCATTGACTGAGATCCGTGTCGGGAAATTTGACAGATTGTGTCAGTCCCAAAGAGCCGCAGAAGTCCTTTGCTGAGGTGCCATGGCTGGTGAGAGAAGAACGCACACCCACCCAGCTGGCATGATGACAGTTGAAGTCGCCACATATGAGGAAGAGAGAGTTTGGATGAGTTGATCGAAGTTGGTCCATATTGTCCGACAGCGAAATGTAAATGTCTGACGTCCATGTTGTCCGACAGCGGTTCCCCTCAAACTTTCAGGGCCTGAGGCTACCGCACTTGAATAACTTTGTGCCACAGCAGGTTGATAATCAAGCGCGAGTGCCAATCAGTGAACCACTTGCTTCAATGTCTATGGTGTAATGCCGTTTAACTGAATGCTACATGATCTTCGGGATATGCACCAATCTTATCTTAATTAGATATTTCATGAGGGCGGCCGAGCTTTACCGCTTGATGCAGTCCGGACTGAATGAGCCAGTTAGTCGAGGAATGATAGTCTCTCTGCCGTGTGTATAATACTTTTGCAATGGCTTTTAATGTGTGTTGGAAATGAAAGTGCATCGAAAAAAATTCTGTATTAATAACGGTGATTGGGATGTACTTTCACGTAGGGTATAAAGGAAAGATCTGGAGGAAATTGAGGAGGTGACGGTTTGGTTTTATTTAGCTTGTCATTTCAAATACATTTTGGCCCAATGAGGGATACACTCGCTGCTCACGTGCATGAAACAATCTTCCCAGATTAAAACGTGGATCACATATATGGGACGAGAAGTGCTGCGCACATGAAACAATTACCCCCAAGGAAAACGAGTGAAAAAGCCTCTCTAAACCTTCACCAACGCATTTTATGACACTCGAACCCACGACAAAGGGGAAGGAGCTATTCTATACCATGGAAAGAATCACACTAATGGAACTGTATGGTGGTTGCCATTGTTTCAGCAGTTTACTAAAACCGCAACAGTATGAATATCTTGGGTTAAACCCAAAGTTTTACACAGCACTGTATATTTACATCAACAATAATTTTTTCGTTTTTCCAGTCGAACAAATACAAATGTACATGTTTGCGTACGTTTGTCAGAATTATATTGCGAGTATTGAACAAAATCTGATTTTTTACATGTCATGTGATGTTGTATTTACAGGTGTTTCCATTGAATCTACAAGAGAGACTGCACCTACTTTTATGAACAGCGTAGACACAGGACCGCAGGACCCGCCAACTGAAACAAACAAGAGGACTTTTTACAAACACAACAAAAGGAAGAATGAATTGTTTGCACATAATAATTTTCATCAGGCTCACAAAGGAGAGAAAGACGAACTCCCATACAAATGCATATGTTGTGGAAAATCTTTTAATCTGTCATCCACCCTTAAAAGGCACATGATAATTCACAATGATGAACGCCCATACAAATGCACAAGTTGTGGAAAATCTTTTAATCGGTCATCCAACCTTAAAAGGCACATGATAATTCACAATGATGAACGATCACACAAATGCACACGTTGTGGAAAATCTTTTAATCGGTCATCCCACCTGAAACAACACATGATGATTCACAGTGGGGAACGCCCATACAAATGCATCAGTTGTGGAAAATCTTTTAATCTGGCATACACCCTTAAAATGCACATGATGATTCACAATGATGAACGCCCATACAAATGCACAAGTTGTGGAAAATCTTTTAATCTGTCATCCACCCTTAAATCACACATGACGATTCACAATGGTGAACGCCCACACAAATGCACAAGTTGTGGAAAATCTTTTAATCTGTCATCCACCCTTAAACAACACATGATGATTCACAATGGTGAACGCCCATACAAATGCACAAGTTGTGGGAAATCTTTTAATCGGTCATCCACCCTTAAACAACACATGATGATTCACAATGGGGAACGCCCATACAAATGCATCAGTTGTGGAAAATCTTTTAATCTGTCATCCACCCTTACAAGGCACATGATGATTCACAATGGTGAACGCCCATACAAATGCACAAGTTGTGGAAAATCTTTTAATCTGTCATCCACCCTTAAATCACATATGACAATTCACAATGGTGAACGCCCACACAAATGCACAAGTTGTGGAAAATCTTTTAATCTGTCATCCACCCTTAAACAACACATGATGATTCACAATGGTGAACGCCCATACAAATGCACAAGTTGTGGGAAATCTTTCAGTCAATCATACACCCTTAAACAACACATGATGATTCACAACGGTGAACGCCCATACAAATGCACAAGTTGTGGGAAATCTTTTAATCGGTCATCCACCCTTAAACAACACATGATGATTCACAATGGTGAACGCCCATACAAATGCACAAGTTGTGGGAAATCTTTTAGTCAATCATCCACCCTTAAACAACACATGATGATTCACAATGGTGAACGCCCATACAAATGTATCAGTTGTGGAAAATCTTTTAATCATTCATCCACCCTTAAACAACACATGATGATTCACAATGGTGAACGCCCATACAAATGCACAAGTTGTGGAAAATCTTTTAAGCATTCATCCACCCTTAAACAACACATGATGATTCACAATGGTGAACGCCCATACAAATGCATAAGTTGTGGAAAATCTTTTAATCGGTCATCCACCCTTAAACAACACATTGTAGCGGTTACCGGTAGCATGACACAATTACCCTGCACCGGCCGATGACGCAACCGGCGAGCGGTCACGTGTCCGGACTCGCCCGGGTGTGTTGTGACTTGCCTTTACCGGGCGAACGCTTGCCTTGCATACCATGCCCCGTTGAGAGGCGTGGCTTATCTATTTGCATACCACGCCCCGCCTGAGAGGCGTGGCTTTTGTGTGTTGAGTTTCTGAAATATATATTGCCGCCCGTTCGATGGGCTGATTCAGTGCTTTGGAGTTCGTTTGAGTGAGCTGGGAATAAATAGCTCAGAGAAACCTAATTCCTGGCGTCGTCCATTTTGTCCGATTTTATCGTGCGAGCACACCTCCCACAATTGGTGACCCCTTTCTACGAACACGGCGATGGAGTCAGCTGTAGCTTTGAAGCTCCCGGGCTTTTGGGAATCTCACGCGGCTGTTTGGTTTGCTCAAGCGGATTCTCAATTCGCCCTGCGGAACATTACGGAGGACACAACGCGCTACCACCACGTGGTCTCCGCGCTCAACGCCTCCTCCGCTTCCCGGGTTCTGAGCTTCCTACAGCACCCGCCGGACGCCAACAAATACGGCGCGCTCAAAGACCTACTCCTTGGTGCGTTTGGACTCACGGAGACCGAACGGGCACGACAACTACTCGACCTCCTGGAGCTGGGCGAGGCCCGTCCGTCCGAAAGCATGGACCACATGCTTGCTCTTCTCAGTGACCACAGCCCGGACTTCCTCTTCCGCGAGCTGTTCCTCCAGCAGCTACCCGGGCAGGTACGGTTAGCTTTGGCGAATTCGCCCATCACGGAGCCTCGCGCCCTGGCCAAGGAGGCCGATAAATTTTGCTCTGCCAGGCGACACGTCGGAGCGGCCGCCTGGGACCCTGGGCTGACCGAGGCAATGCCCGCGCCACGACCGGCGCCTCCACCGGCCGAGTCAGTGCCACTGGCAGCAGCGGCCGCCGCGACGCTCCATCGACCGAACCCGACGCGACCGCCGGAGCCTCCACCAGAGCGGACCATGTGCTATTACCATGCCAGGTTCGGGCAGAAGTCCAGAATGTTCCGCCCACCGTGCACTTTCGGCAGATCGGGAAACGACCAGGCCGGCGCTCGCTGCCTGCCATTAGCGTCGGCCATTCAGGCAGCCTTCTGTTTATCACGGACACGGAGTCCGGGCGGCGTTTTTTGTGTGACACCGGCGCTCAGCTGAGCGTGATACCCGCCTCGGTGGAGGACAAACAGGCCGCGCTTTGCGGCCCCGCTTTGGTCGCCGCAAACGGTTCCTCCATCCGCACCTTCGGTTCGCACAGCATCGCATTCTGCTTCGGGGTCCAGCGCTTCAGGTGGGACTTCATCACGGCAAACGTGCCCATGGCCTTGCTGGGTGCAGATTTTCTTTGCGCGCATGGGCTTTTGGTCGACGTCAAATGGCGTCGGCTCATCAACGCGGAGACCTTTTTCAAGCTTTGAATAAATTGCCAGGAGTAGAGGAGAAACTTTTGTTAGATTTACTTTAATGGATGTCTTTCCAGGTATAGTTAGAGCTCTTCCTTTAAATGAAATAGAGGGGCTCATGTTATTTTCCATAACTGGTTTTACCCAAAAATTTCCATATTTATCTTTGTTCAATTTAACATCTTTGACATATTTTTCTATATCTTCCACCGAAGTAGATTGATTGAAATTTCTCTTTTGTGCTTTGAAACATTGTATTTATTAGCTAAAAAAAACTTGCGTTTAGTTTAAGTAAAAATTTACTGTTTAAATATGATAGAAGGAGATTTCGAATTTCCAGACTCTCCATATGATAATTTAGAAATCTGCCACCATTGTGATAGAATAGGGCTTAATAATGAGGGTTCATATAAACAATGTATTTTCTGTGATTTTCTGCGGCCCTCCAAAAGATGGCGGAAGTGGCGAACAGCCAGGTAAAGGCCGAGGAGCTCGCGGTCGAAAGCGCTATACTTGCGCTCGTTAGGGCGAAGCTGCCGGCTGAAGAAGGCCAGCGGTTGCCAAGCTCCGTTCACCCACTGTTCGTGCATGGCGCCCACCGCATAGTCGGAAGCGTCCATGATGAGGGCGATGGGTGCGTCGAGCACAATGTGCGCCAGTATGGTCGCGTTGGCAAGGGCCAGCTTAGCGCCCGTGAACGCTACGTCCATCTCTGTGGTCCAGGCGACGACGTGCTTGGCCGGCTTGCCCCGGAGGGCTTCGTACAGGGGGCGCATGAGTTGGGCGGCGCGAGGCACGAACCGGTGGTAGAAATTGCTTTCGTAACAACCCTAACAACTTGCTTTCGTCTCCTGGAAAGCAAATCCAACGGAAGGAAATCTCATTTCCTTTCACAAAGCCCGAAACAAGTGTGTGTCCACCCTCAGGAGAGCCAGGAAACACTATCTCACCGTTCTCAAGACCGAACTCTCTTATCTGTCTCCCTCTTCCAAATCCTGGTGGCGTCTGGTCAAATCTGTTTCTGGTGTTTGTTCCCCCTCCATCCCCTCCCTCACCTCAAACGGCTTAACGGCTGACTCCGCACGTGAAAAAGCTGAATGCCTCAACTCTGTGTTTGCCTCTAAATCTTGTGTCCCAAACCCAACCCTCTCTGTACCCACCGTACCCAGTCGTACCCAGCTGCTCCTGGACTCTGTGACCTTTCCTCCTGACAAGGTGGAAAAGTTTCTGTCAACCCTCGACTCTGATTCTGCAACTGGACCTGACGGCATCAGCCCACGGGTCCTAAAATCCTGTTCTTCCACTCTTTCACTCCCTCACTCTGTTCTCTTCACCCTCTCTTTTGCTCAAGGTCATCTGCCATCTGCTTGGAAATCAGCCAACATCACCGCTTTACACAAAAAGGTGCAAAAACAGATCCTAGCAACTACAGACCAATCAGCCTTCTCCCAATTACCAGCAAAGTCATGGAATCCATCATTGCTTCGGATATGAAATCTTTCCTCTTCTCCAATGGCTTGATCTCTGATCAACAATTTGGTTTCAGACCAGGTCACTCTACTCTGGACATGCTGTTTCTGCTGTCTCAACAATGGATGGAGGTCCTCAATGCCAAACAGGAAATTAGAGCTGTCTCCCTTGACATATCACGTGCCTTCGATACGGTCTGGCACCCCGCTCTGCTCACCAAACTCTCCTCCGTTGGTATCCATGGAAATCTCCACGCATGGCTGGTGGACTTCCTCTCTAGTCCTCTCTAGTCTCTAGTCAACGTGTGGCCCTGAATGGGTTTCTCTCATCTCCTCTTCATGTTCAGGCTGGAGTTCCCCAAGGTAGTGTTCTGGGCCCTGTGCTTTTTCTGGTCTTCATCAATGATCTCTCTGACTCTCTTGAAAATCCTCTCTATCTCTTTGCTGACGACTCTACTCTCTGTCGCTCCATTCCTCATCCCTCAGATCGGCAGTCTGCAGCCTCCTCACTCTCTGCAGACCTTTACAAAATCACAGACTGGTCAAACAAATGGAACATGTCTTTCAATCCTGATAAATCTCACACTCTTACGATGTCTCTCCGAAAAGACCGACTGGACAACCCTCCCATCCACTTTCTGAATAATCCTCTCCAAGAAGTTCTGTCACTCAAGCTTTTGGGTCTCACTATTTGCCATGATCTTTGCTGGGAAAACCACATTTCAAATCTGGCCTCCAAAGCCAGTCGCCGACTGGGCATCCTCCGTCGTGCGAAGTCCTTCCTTGGCACACCTGAGCTCCTCACCACATACAAGGCTTTCATCCGCAGCTCTATGGAATACTGCTCTCCCCTCTGGTCTGGTGCTCCTGCCTCACACCTAGCTCGTTTTCACGCTGTTGAAAACAAAGCGTTCAGAATCATTGCAATCTCCCGTGATGAAGCTATCTCTGAGGGCCTTTCACTCACTCACCGCAGGCAGGTTGGTGGTCTTTCTGTCTTCTACCGACTCCTCTCCAGCCTTGCTCCCCCAGATCACTATTTGCTCTGTCCCCCAAATATTCCTACAGGTCGCACAAGATCTGCCAGCAACCCTCTGATGGTTAAACTGCCGAAATCTCGGCTCTCTGCTCACCTTCACTCTTTCATTCCTCTTTTCTCCCGCCTCTGGAACAAACTCCCACACTCCCTTCAATCCCACTCCTCCCTCCAGGTCTTAAAACAGCTGTTCACCACCATCTCTTAGCTTCCCCCATCCAAAACCTTGATCTTTTCTACCCCCACTAATTCACCCCAGATCCACCTTGTTTGAAATTCCGAACTTCTTTCCTGGAAGTCCTGGCAGTGTCCATATGTTTTGTGCCTCTCCCACCCCCCCCCCCCCTTCACATGCCTCCCCCCCTTCACATGCCTCCCCCCCAAAGCCCTCTCCCTCCCACAGATCTCTCGATGTCTCCATGTCTCTCGGTCCCTGCTCTCAAATGTTGTGTTTGTGTCCTTCCCCCTCTCTCCCCATCTTGATTAATGTTCGCTCTTTCACGAGCCTCGATCTTGTATACAAAAAAAACGAAAACAAAAAAATTATTTTATTTATATAGTATCTTGTATTAACATTTCCATTAAAATTATTTTGAATAATAAATATCATTAAACCCTTATACATTTCCTCAATACAAAGAGTCTCTTCCCTTGAAAGAAATGGTGTATTATCATCACAATACTTAACATTCATCTCTATTAATCTTGAAAAGTAATTCATTTTTGGTTCTAATTTAAAAGAGTAATATATATTTTTATATTTTTTATTTTCATTAATTAAAATTAAATCACAGAAAATACATTGTTTATATGAACCCTCATTATTAAGCCCTATTCTATCACAATGGTGGCAGATTTCTAAATTATCATATGGAGAGTCTGGAAATTCGAAATCTCCTTCTATCATATTTAAACAGTAAATTTTTACTTAAACTAAACGCAAGTTTTTTTTAGCTAATAAATACAATGTTTCAAAGCACAAAAGAGAAATTTCAATCAATCTACTTCGGTGGAAGATATAGAAAAATATGTCAAAGATGTTAAATTGAACAAAGATAAATATGGAAATTTTTGGGTAAAACCAGTTATGGAAAATAACATGAGCCCCTCTATTTCATTTAAAGGAAGAGCTCTAACTATACCTGGAAAGACATCCATTAAAGTAAATCTAACAAAAGTTTCTCCTCTACTCCTGGCAATTTATTCAAAGCTTGAAAAAGTGATCGATCGATCGTGATACTTTGAAAAAGAATGATAAGACAATTAATAATTCTAGAGGAGACATTTGTATTTACTTTAATAATCCAAAGGGTGTAGATCTAAGTAAAATGAATGATGTTAATATTTCTGGTGAAATGTCATTTCGATCTATGATAGTTAGAGATTATTTAAAGATAACTTTTGATATTATAAATGTCGAGATTGAATCCGTTAATGGAAGAAAGTATATAGATATGGATGGGAATATTTTTCCTGCTAATTAAATGAGTGGTAGTTCCTGCTCAGAAGTTTCCTCATATACTGAGAGCCTCTGTGATACAGAGAGCCTCTGCTCCTGTGATACGGAGAGTCTAGGTACAGTAGATAGTTTTGATTCAGAGAGTCAAAATGATAGTTATGATAGTAGTTTTATTGTGACTCAGATGTCTCTGATTGTGAGATTGATTCTGAATATGACCCTGGTTCTGATATGGATTGGGAGATGGAAAGGTGTTTTTGTTCAAGTAAAGTTATAAAAATAAAACAAGCCAAAAAGGCGTTTAATTTCAGTAAAGTTCTATATATATATATATATATATATATATATATGAAACGAGCTGAAAAAGCTCGAAAAGGTGTTTTAGTTTAAGCACAGTGATGTATATTAAACACTCTGTTTTCTTACCCTATAAATATGGTCTATTGTGATACTTGCGAAAAGGAAGTAAAACATTATAGAAAACACATACTCACAGTTAAACACACTCACAACATTCTAAATCAATTATCACCACTTCCTTAGAACAAAAAACATTGTAGTCTCTGTAATAGAGATATCCTAAAGAAGGGGTTCAAAGCCCATCTTAAAACAAACAAACACTTGTCAAAATTGTTTACAATTAAAAATACTGATGGTGCTTTCAAAAGACATTAAAATAAGTCTTTAACTTCAAACCTCCTGAACTAGAGTCTATAGTTGATGCTGTAGAAATAGTTAAACCTGCTGTTCTTCGTTGATTGAAAAAACACTAAAAGAAATGAAACCACTTAAATTTTATATGGGAGTAAAATTTAAAATGACAAAGGATGAAGGAGTTATAGATACACCATACATACATGAGAACTGAGCCACACTTTATATCTTCATATCAAGATTTTAAAACATCAGGAGTCCATGATGAACTCATTAAACAAGAGCAAGATGTGGATAATTCAATCGTAGGAAGTGGATTCAATATAGGAAAAATTATTTTCATAGACATTCATATTCTTAAATCAGATCCTCTAAAAGCTTCTTCTTACATTGATTTACCTAGTGTTATCAAAAATAGAAAAGCAGTTATCAATATCAAAAATAAAGACAATAAATGTTTTCTCTGGTCTATTCTGGCACACTTACATCCTCCACATTTTCATGATGAAAAAGTATCTCATTATAAAAAATATGAGAATACATTAAATACAAAAGATCTAAAGTTTCCTATGGCTTTAAATGATATTCCTAAATTTGAAAAGATGAATAATTTATCAGTTAATGTTTATGGTCTAACAGAAACAAACAACATTCAGGTTTTAAAGCTTTCTGACAATTGTAAACAAACTCATATTAATCTTCTATACTTTAATTCAGAGGAAAATTCACATTATACATACATCAAAGATATTGCTAAATTAATAAAACCACAAGTATGTAAAAGACAAATTAAATATATATTTGTTTGCGTTGTCTTAACTTCTTCAATTCACAAGAAAGATTAGATAAACATTCAAATTATTGTGGTGATCATAAATCAACGGGAATCAATATGCCTAAAGAAGGCTCAAATATCACATTCAAAGATGAAAAGAAAACAATAAAACATCCATTTGTTATATATGCTGATTTCGAAAGTATTCTAGAAAAAATAGATACTGCTTCTCCAGATCCAAAAGAATCATACACAAATACATATCAAAAACATACTCCTTGCGGTTTTTGTTGTTTTATCAAATCATCCATGCGTAATAAATATAACAAGTTAGAGGAGTATAGAGGCTCAAACACCCCAGAGGAGTTTGTAAAACGACTAGAAAAAGACTGTGTTCGATTAACCAAGATAATGAGAGAAACCAATAAACCAATGTCCTTGACGAGTGAAGAGAAAAGGGAATTTAGAAAAAACAATGTTTGTCATATTTGTGAGGAAAAAATTGGTGAAGGTCTAAAGGTTAGAGATCATTGTCATCTCACTGGTAAATATAGAGGTCCAGCTCATCAAAGTTGTAATATTAATTATAAACTCCCCTCTTTCATTCCTGTCTTTCTTCATAACAACGCTCAATATGATACGCATCTATTTATTAATGAACTTTCAAAGACATCTGGACACATTTCAGCAATTCCTAACACGGATCAGAAATACATTTCATTCACAAAAACAATTCACACATCTCCTATTACTCATCAGATTTCTTGATACATTTAAATTCATGGCAAGTCCATTGGCTAACTTGGTTCAAAATCTAAAAGAGTTTCCATGTCTTTCAGAGTATTTTTCAGATAAAGATTTGCGAACACAAAAGGGAATTTATCCCTATGGCTCTATGGACTCATTTGAGAGATTCAATGAAACACAACTTCCTTCAAAAGAAAATTTCTATAACAAATTAAACAACAGTCATAAATCTGATAAAGATTATGTACACGCACAAAATGTTTGGGAAAAATATAAAATCAACAATCTTGGCGAGTATCATGATTTGTATCTCAAAACTGATGTGCTTTTATTGGCCGATGTATTTGAAGCCTTTAGATCTGTTTGTCGCACTGGATATGGATTGGATCCTGCTCACTACTACACAGCACCTGGATTGGCCTGGAGCGCGATGTTGAAAATGACAAAACAAGCTTTGGATTTGATAACCGATGTTGATATGCTTTTGATGATTGAAAAGGCAAAGAGAGGAGGAATTTCACAAGTCTGCTCGAGTAGATACGCAAAAGCAAATAACAAATATCTTCCAGATTATGATCCAAAGAAAGATAGTTCCTGTCTCATGTATTATGATGCGAACAACGTGTATGGCTGGGCAATGTCTCAGGCTCTTCCTTATGGAAAACTTAGATGGGTAAAGGAAAAAGACTACAAAAAGGTTTTACAAGATGTATGTATCTCTACACAAAAAGAATTGGATGATTCAAAGGTTGGTTATTATTTTGAGGTCGATTTAAAATATCCTGAAGAACTTCATGTCAAACATAAAGATCTTCCATTTGCTTGTGAGAAAGAAAGTCCAAAGAAAGAATGGTTGAGTGATATTATCAACGATCGTTTGATTTCGGTGAATCAACAGAAAAATTACTTACTACATCATATAACAAGAAAAATTATGTTCTACACCAAAGAAATTTGCGACAGTATTTATGAATAGGTCTAAGAGTAGAGAAGATCCACAGGGTTCTGACGTTCAATCAAAGTCATTGGCTAAAGGAGTACATTGATTTTAATACACAAAGAAGAACAGTCAAAAACAGATTTTGAGGAAGACTTTTATAAATTGATGAATAATGCGGTCTTTGGTAAGACCATGGAGAACGTGAGGAAAAGACAAAATATCAGACTAGCAACATCTTGGGAACAAGCATCAAAATTAATTCATAGACCGAATTTTACTAGAGCTGAGGTCTTTACTGAGAACTTTTGTGCGATCCATTTGATTAAAGAGAGTATTGAAATGGACAAACCTATTTATATTGGAACATCAATTCTTGATTTATCAAAGTCATTAATGTATGATTACTTTTATAATAACTTGAGGAAGAAATATCAAAATGATGTTAATCTACTTTATATGGATACAGATAGTTTTATTTTGAAAACTAACGATGTTTATTCAGACATGAAAAGGGACATTAATATCTCTGACACTAGTAATTATAGTCCAGAGAGTGAGTTGTTCACTTCTAAAAATAAAAAGGTGATTGGAAAGTTCAAGGATGAATTAGGAGGAAATGTTATGAGTGAATTTGTGGGATTGAGGTCAAAGGCTTATGCTTATAAATACATTGAAAAGACTGATAAGAAGTTAAAAGGTGTAAAGAAAAATGTTATCAAAGAAACAATAAACTTTAAGGATTATTATAACTGTTTAACAACAAAGAAAGAAGAGTTTAGAAAGATTAATGGGATAAGAAGTTATAAACATCAATTATATACAGAAGAGATAAATAAGAAAGCATTAGGAGCTTTTGATGATAAGAGGTTTATTTTAGAAAAATGGATTTGATAGGCTCCCTTATGGTTATATAAGTATATAAGTGATAATATATATAAGTGATAAGATATATATAAGTGATAAGATATATATAAGTGATAAGATATACATAAGTGATAAGATAAATATAAGTGATAAGATATATATAAAAGTGATAAGCTAAAAAGGGGGTTAGGGATTTTAACGGGCTACCGCCACCTTTTTTATGAATATATAAATGATAGAACCAAGTATCAACCAGACTAAAGAGTGGAGGTGTAATCAACCTTGGTATATAAATGGTAAACATAACGAATGTGAAAAATATCAAATAGGTGGAATTGAAAAGGTAACTGGTAAAAAAGTTCACAAAACAAATAAGAGAATTAATTTAAATACCGGTGAGTTGGGTAAAAAAGATGGAAATATTTTTGAGTGGACGGAAAACTTTGATCGTTGTCAGGAAAATATATACTTTAATTTTAAAATGGTGTGTGGCACTGGAGGTGCTCAAAGAAGAACATTGAGGGAGGTTTACCATTTTATCTTAGCTCAGCTAAAATATCTTGATAAAGAACCAAACTCAAACATATACTTTGTTAATATATCAGATGGTGAAGAGAGTTGTGGGAGAATTAAATTATTTCCTACGCATAAACAAATATTTGTGGGATCATTGTTTGATTGGTCTAATGAAGAACATTGAGGATAAGAGTAGGTTATCTTTTGCAATACTGAGTATGTCAAAAGGTTCGTAAAGAGCAGGGTGGCAGAAATAGAGGTGTTAAGGGGAAATGAGGGAAAGTGAGGGTGAGAGGAAAATTTACATGTCAGTGAATGGAGATTTGGGGGTGTCCCAGGAACAACATTTATCAGCTACTCTCGGAGCTGTGTATTCTGAGCCAGTCTGATGATGCGAGGAAAGGAGCACTTGTGGAGCAGCACAGAATAGACTCGTATTAGCGTCTGTTGGAGACGGTTCAACAGAGAGCCAGTTTGTTTGATGGCGACTATGTTCAAGTGCAAAATCGTCTACACCACTGCAAAAAAGAAAAAAATTCAACAGAGAAAGTGACATGGCACTGAACTTGCGACTCCAATGCAACTACCAACGACCAGATACAGTGTGCCAGAGACCACAAAAACCATGCATTATCAACTGGATCCTACAGTGCTAAAAAACGTGGACAGAAGAAAGGAAGCACCGAGATAGATGAGTCTGAGACATCTGCTTCGCCATCTTCATCACCGTTCACATGGTCATTCACACTGGTCAGAACATTGATGTCACTGGTCGAAAGCTCCATGAAGACCACATGTCAGAGTGAATGAACTTATGAGTGCCAGTGAAGATGTCAGCTTATGGGTACCAGTGAAGAGAGAGAACAACAAAATGTACATGTCTGCAAAGAAGAAAATCGCTGTGACACTGTGAGACAATATTGTAGATCTGAAGTAGACCAAGGATCTGGAAGGACAGCTTCCGGTCCTTGCCAGTTCAAGCAGAGTCATTGATCAGAGACACGCCATTGGAAAGTACGAGTTCACTCTGACACCAAGGGCACACCCCTCCCTCTCCTCCTCTTGGTGCTCTTCAGCAGCACATCCTGAGAGCACGTTTCCAGGCCAGAGTGTGGGGTCAGGCAAATTGTGTATGTAGTTATAGAGCAAAGAGCAAATATATACTTTGGGAGGGGGGGCATGCCCTCACCACCCCCCCCCCCCTCCCGTAAACCCCTTAAGGGCTCATATCTGTAATGCTGTGAACAAACTTTGGTGCATCATGGGTGTTGAAGGTTGTGGTCAAGTTTCTTCGAAATTGCTTGTGTATTTTCTGAGAATAAATGAAATATTGATTTTGGGGGTCAACCACCCCCACCGGTGGAGCCCCTTACACTCGGATTTTGTTTATGCCGTGAGCAAACTTTCATCACAACATAACAAATATCATTTGTTCTAAGTTTGGTCACAATCCCATTGGCGGTTTTGGAGAAGAAGTTTCAAGTGTTTGCGGACTAACAGGCGACGCGCGATCACTTGAGCTCCCAGAAACGTTCCAGGTGAGTTAAAAACGAATCACAAGTGAGTTAGAGCAACAACATGTAAGTACGATGGTTGGTTATAAAAAGCACACACATAATTGTTTCACACGTGAAAACGTTTCTGCCGTTGGTCGACATACAATATCACAGCGAATAATTTATCGTCGAAAATCGGGAATGGGGGGGGGGGGGGGGTGGTAATTTGGTAATTTGCCCCCGCCCCTCGGGATCCACTAATTGGGTGATTCATCAAAGTGTGTCCTATCGGAGCTCGTGCACAGCGGCACAGCCACACTCTCAGCAGTGATACAAACCAGCAGGGGGCACTGCATCATCGGCACAGCCACATTCTCAACAATGACACAAACCAGCAGTCACAGGCTGCACCGATGACCCAACAACAACTAAACACAAGTCAACACTCAAAAACAACCACATGTCCACAATCTTCGGAAGGTTCTCAACTCTCAAGTGACGTCCCATCACCATCGGTGTTTCACCGAATATCAAGATTCGGAATCGATCTTCTCTCCAAGTCTTCAAGACACCTCGAGGAAGATGCATCCTCCAGCTTGGTATGTCGGACCTCTTTTTTCCCCTCCTCATTTTCATTCAGAGTTTAATATTTTTGTGAATAAAACTTATAAATTGGAAGTAACGATCTGGTAATACACGATAGGGGTGAGTTCACGATTGAGAGGATTCCAAGGAAGTAACATGGAATAGAAAGATTACAAGATTCGTGCATTTAAGGAGGAAGAAGAGTCGGTGAGGATCAAGTGTGGATGTGCTTCACGAGAAATGCGGGGACAGAAACCTTTTTTTACAAAGTGAGTCGTCACCGTGAGTAGAGGAAGAGTTGTGAAGATTTCGGGTTTTACACATCTTCGTGAGCAGAGGAAGAGTTGTGGAGATTTCGAGTTTTAAACATCTTCGTGAGTAGAGGAAGAGTTGTGGAGATTTGGGGTTTAAAACATCTTCGTGAGTAGAGGAAGAGTTGTGGAGATTTCATGTTTTAAACATTTCCGTGAGTAGAGGAAGAGTTGTGGAGATTTCGGGTTTTAAACATTTTCGTCAGTAGAGGAAGAGTTGTGGAGATTTCGGGTTTTAAACATCTTCGTGAGTAGAGGAAGAGTTGTGGAGATTGGGGGTTTTAAACATCTTCGTGAGCAGAGGAAGAGTTGTGGAGATTTGGGGTTTTAAACATCTTCATGAGTAGAGGAAGAGTTGTGGAGATTTCGGGTTTTAAACATCTTCGTGAGTAGAGGAAGAGTTGTGGAGATTTCAGGTTTTAAACATCTTCGTGAGTAGCGGAAGAGTTGTGGAGATTTCGGGTTTTAAACATCTTCGTGAGTAGAGGAAGAGTTGTGGAGATTTCGGGTTTTAAACGTCTTCGTGAGTAGAGGAAGAGTTGTGGAGATTGGGGGTTTTAAACATCTTCGTGAGTAAAGGAAGAGTTGTAGAGATTGGGGGTTTTAAACATCTTCGTGAGTAGAGGAAGAGTTGTGGAGATTTCGGGTTTTAAACATCTTCGTAAGTAGAGGAAGAGTTGTGGAGATTTCGGGTTTTAAACATCTTCGTGAGTAGAGGAAGAATTGTGGCGGTTTTGGGTTTTAAACATCTTCGTGAGTAGAGGAAGAGTTGTGGAGATTGGGGGTTTTAAACATCTTCGTGAGTAGGGGAAGAATTGTGGCGGTTTTGGGTTTTAAACATCTTCGTGAGTAGAGGAAGAGTTGTGGAGATTGGGGGTTTTAAACATTTTCGTGAGTCGAGGAAGAATTGAGGAGATTTCGGGTTTTTAACTTTTTCGTGAGTAGAGGAAGAGTTATGGAGATTGGGAGTTTTAAACATCTTCGTGAGTAGAAGAAGAGTTGTGGAGATTGGGGGTTTTAAACATCTTCGTGAGTAGATGAAGAGTTGTGTAGATTTCGGGTTTTAAACATCTTCGTGAGTAGAGGAAGAGTTGTGGAGATTTCGGGTTTTAAACATCTTCGTGAGCAGAGGAAGAGTTGTGGAGATTTCGGGTTTTAAACATCTTCGTGAGTGGAGGAAGTGTTGTGGAGATTGGGGGTTTTTAACATCTTCGTGAGTAGAGGAAGAGTTGTGGAGATTTCATGTTTTAAACATTTCCGTGAGTAGAGGAAGAGTTGTGGAGATTTCGGGTTTTAAACATTTTCGTGAGTAGAGGAAGAGTTGTGGAGATTTCAGGTTTCAAACATCTTCGTGAGTGGAGGAAGAGTTGTGGAGATTGGGGGTTTTAAACATCTTCGTGAGTGGAGGAAGAGTTGCTCGGCCCTGAGTAGGTCTTTCCTTTCGTTCAGTTTCATTCCATTACAAGGGAGCAACTTATCTTCTCCTGAATAAATTTCACTTTGTTCACGGCAATAAGAAAATCGAAGTGTCGGGGGGTCTTTGGGGAGTCAAAGTGGGTCCAGGTTTGACTCCCCGAAATAGGTATTTGCTTTCTTCTCTGAAACTCACACACAATTCCGATGAAATTCAACCACAACCTTCACTGCACGTGATGTACCAAAGTGTGTTCATGGCATTTTTTAAAATCTGGGTCTGAAGTGGTCTATGGGGGAGGGAGGGAGGGGGGAAGTGGGGGAGTTGCACCCCAAATTAGGTATTTCCTTATTCTTCTCAGAAACTACACACGCAATTCTGATGAAACTTGACCACAACCTTAATCACCCATGTTGTACCAAAGTGTGTTCATGGCATTCAAAAGAATCGGGCCACGAGGGGTCGACTGGCGGTTGCCCCCCAAATTAGGTATTTGCTTTCTTCTAAGAAAGTGCACATACAATTCTGATGAAACTTGACCACTTCTGATGAAACTTGACCACAATGTTCCATTTATCACCCGGGGGGGGGGGGGGGTGAAGGGCAGTGGGGATTTTCCACGACGACGTTTTCGGGGTTTTCGTCTGCGGGGTTTTCCTCGACGTTTGCGGGGTTTTCCTCGACGTTTGCGGGGTTTTCTTCGACGTTTGCCGTGTTTTCCTCTGAGGGTGTTTCCTCGACGTTAGCGGGGTTTCCCTCGACATTTGCGGGGTTTCTCTCGACGTTTGCCGGGTTTCCCTCGACGTTAGCGGGGTTTCCCTCGACGTTTGCGGGGTTTCCCTCGACGTTAGCGGGGTTTCCCTCGACGTTTGCGGGGTTTCCCTCGACGTTTGCGGGGTTTCCCTCGACGTTTGCGGGGTTTCCGTCGACGTTTGCGGGGTTTCCGTCGACGTTTGCGGGGTTTCCCTCGACGTTTGCGGGTTTCCGTCGACGTTTGCGGGGTTCCGTCGACGTTTGCGGGGTTTCCCTCGACGTTTGTGGGGTTTCCCTCGACTTTTGCGGGTTTCCCTCGACGTTTGTGGGTTTCCCTTGACGTTTGCGGGTTTCCCTCGACGTTTGCGGGGTTTCCCTCGACGTTTGCGGGGTTTCCCTTGACGTTTGCAGGGTTTCCCTCGACGTTCGCGGGTTTCCCTCGACGTTTGCGGGGTTTCCCTCGACGTTTGCGGGTTTCACTCGACGTTTGCGGGGTTTCCCTCGACGTTTGCGGGGTTTCCCTCGACGTTTGCGGGGCTTCCCTCGACGTTTGCGGGGTTTCCCTCGACGTTTGCAGGGTTTCCCTCGACGTTTGCGGGGTTTCCCTCGACGTTTGCGGGGTTTCTCTCGACGTTTGCCGGGTTTCCCTCGACGTTAGCGGGGTTTCCCTCGACGTTTGCGGGGTTTCTCTCGACGTTTGCTGGGTTTCCCTCGACGTTAGCGGGGTTTCCCTCGACGTTTGCGGGGTTTCCCTCGACGTTAGCGGGGTTTCCCTCGACGTTTGCGGGGTTTCCCTCGACGTTTGCGGGGTTTCCCTCGACGTTTGTGGGGTTTCCTTCGACGTTTGCCGGGTTTCCGTCGACGTTTGCGGGGTTCCATCGACGTTTGCGGGGTTTTCCTCGACGTTTGCCAGGTTTCCCTCGACGTTTGTGGGGTTTCCCTCGACGTTTGTGGGGTTTCCCTCGACGTTTGCGGGGTTTCCCTCGACGTTTGCGGGATTTCCCGTGAATTGTGGACTCCCAGGAAACGATCTCCCCTTTTTGCATTGAAACAATGCCCTCACATTCGCAGCTCCCACTTTTTGGACATTTTCCAAGAATGTGTTTCCCGCAAATGTCTGTGTCCAACTGTTCAATTACAGTTTGGTCTGAAGAACCTGCAGCATGTATAAGTTACTTTTGCGTATGTCGTGTGTGTGTGTGTGTGTGTGTGTGTGTGTGTGTGTGTGTGTGTGTGTGTGTGTGTGTGTGTGTGTGTGTGTGTGTGTGTGTGTGTGTGTGTGTGTGTGTGTGTGTGTGTGGTGAAAGTTTAAAGGGCTGTAATGGATTTAAGCAAGGTATAAGGCCTCAAGTACAGAGTTACTACTTCACATGCAAGTGCTTTTCAGAACAAGGTAATCAGAGCGTAGCAAACAGGAAGAGTGGTATGCTTCCTGCCTCTCCAAAGGTTCACCCACCATGTACGCTCAAGTTGGAAGGATTCCGGTAGCGTGCAGCCGGAATTAGAACAGCAGATTGTGCTCGAGAGTGGAGTGGAGGTTGAGGAGCAGGAAGGATTTCCTGAGATTCTGCTGATAAATATGGAGGATGTGAACTCCTTTGCTCTGGAAGAGGAGGAAAGTGACCAGCTGAATGGTGAGTTGTATGATCTTCATCACTTCTGATGGGATCTGTGTTTTAATGCCCTTTTTGTATCCTTGATGGAGGATCATTGAAGACCAAGAGCAGAATGGAAGGGAATAAAATGTAAAGACGAAACAACAACAGCAGAGTGAGTATAAGTGAGAGAAGGTGAAAGAGAAAAGGGATGAAAGAGAAAAGGGGTGAAAGAGAAAAGGGGTGAAAGAGAAAAGGGGTGAAAGGGAAAAGAGGTGAAAGAGAAAAGAGGTGAAAGAGGAAGCGGTGAAAAAGAAAGGTGAAAAAATGAGTGAGGTTAGAAGAGGTTGTGGGAGGAGGAAAATCACAATGGCCTGGCAAAAGGGAGTGCTTTGTAATGGGGTCACTTGGTGTGGAAAAGGTCATTGTTGGATGGAGAATGATCTCTGAAGGATAGGAGAGAAGAAGAGATGGGCGTGAACAACCTGCACACAAGTTGAAGGAAACACAAGAAGAAGAGGAAGGAGAAAGTGGGGATGAAACACAAAGGTAGCAAACCAACTACCAAACAACGAAAATAGGTGAGGTGAAAGAGAAAAGAGGTGAAAAAGAAAAGAGGTGGAAGAGAAAAGAGGTGAAATAGAAAAGAGGTGAAAGAGAAAAGGGGTGAAAGAGGAAGCGGTGAAATAGAAAAGGGGTGAAATAGAAAAGGGGTGAAAGAGAAAAGAGGTGAAAGAGAAAAGGGGTGAAAGAGAAAAGGGGTGAAAGAGAAAAGAGGTGAAAGAGAAAAGGGGTGAAAGAGAAAAGGGGTGAAAGGGAAAAGAGGTGAAAGAGAAAAGGGGTGAAAGAGAAAAGGGGTGAAAGAGAAAAGGGGTGAAAGAGAAAAGGGGTGAAAGAGAAAAGGGGTGAAAGAGAAAAGGGGTGAAAGAGAAAAGAGGTGAAAGAGAAAAGGGGTGAAAGAGAAAAGAGGTGAAAGAGAAAAGGGGTGAAAAAGAAAAGAGGTGAAAGAGAAAATGGGTGAAAGATAAAAGAGGTGAAAGAGAAAAGGGGTGAAAGAGAAAAGAGGTGAAAGAGAAAAGAGGTGAAAGAGAAAAGGGGTGAAAGAGAAAAGGGGTGAAAGAGAAAAGGGGTGAAAGAGAAAAGGGGTGAAAGAGAAAAGGGGTGAAAGAGAAAAGGGGTGAAAGAGAAAAGGGGTGAAAGAGAAAAGGGGTGAAAGAGAAAAGGGGTGAAAGAGAAAAGAGGTGAAAGAGAAAAGAGGTGAAAGAGGAAGCGGTGAAAAAAGGTGAAAAAATGAGTGAGGTTAGAAGAGGTTGTGGGAGGAGGAAAATCACAATGGCCTGGCAAAAGGGAGTGCTTTGTAATGGGGTCACTTGGTGTGGAAAAGGTCATTGTTGGATGGAGAATGATCTGAGAAGGTGATGAACAGCTGTCTTGAAGATTTGGAGGGAAAAATAGGATTGAAGAGAATGTGAAAATTGTTTCCACAGGTGGTAAAAATGAAGGATGAGAGTGCAGTTGAGCAGTTTTTCAATATGAATTTTTTTTCTCTAACTGTTGGTCTGATAGACACGAAATTTGCACCATAGGAGTGAGTACTCCTGCAGAATTTCTTAATTGTAATTATGACATCATAGCTCATGTGGTACAGGCGCCATCTTGGAAAAATCGAAAAACGTTGTACCTCTATATTTTCATAACCACTCGATGGAAAAAATTGAAATGTGGCTCATTGTGAAGAACTCCGCATAGGGAATAAGTGTTGTTAATGATGACGTCATTGGTGCCTTAATTATGACGTTGTGGCGGACACAAAAGCCCACTGGCGTGGTGACATCATTCCGCGCACCAAGTGGGCAGTGGCCACGGCCGAGGGGTAGGCATGGCCTCATGATATACACCGGGCGCGCAGCCCGGAGCGCGGTAGCGCGCCAGTGTTACAGTGAGCTCCTGAAATAAAGACGCTTATAAGTTACCGCTTGTCCGCTTCCTCCTTGCTCGCAAGCAGCGCGCGTAACGCCACGCTTTACTGGTGACCCCCTCGACGTTGGATCTGCCGGAACGATCCTTCCACACGCGACGCCATTGCCATGGCCAACTTCATCAAACTTCCCGAATTTTGGGAGGCTCAGGCCGAAGTCTGGTTCGTCCAGGCCGAAGCCCAATTTCAGCTTCGGCGCCTCACCGGCGATGACACGCGCTATTGCCACGTCGTCGCCTTCCTCGGGCCCGGCACGGCCGCTCGAGTTGTGTCCGTCCTTCGCCACCCACCGGACGGCCACAAGTACGAGGCACTCAAGCGGCTACTCCTAGCCACGTTCGGCCTCACGGACGATGCACGGGCCGACCGCCTCCTGGATCTCCCCGAGCTCGGTGACACGCGCGCGTCGGTCCGAATGGACCATATGCTGTCACTGTTGGGCGACGAAGCCCCCGGTTCTCTATTCCGGGCGCTTTTCCGTCGCCAACTTCCAGCGCAGGTTCGCCTCGCATTGGCCGGGACCGGGCTAACGGAACCCCGAGCATTGGCAGCCGAGGCGGACAAGTACTTCGCCGCTTCGGACACGCGGGCGAGAGTCGGCGTGGCCGTCACGGCCCTCGAGGCTGATGCTGCTGATGCTGCTGATGCTGCTGTTCCACAGCATCAGCTTATACAGCATACGCAGCATGCTGATACACACCTCGTGACCGCTGCCACGCCCCGCCCACCGCCGCGGCGAAAACCGCCACCACGGGGAAACCCGCCAACTCCACCGGCCTGGCGGAGCCAGCCGCGCTCCTCCAGCTCCACCACCTGGTGCTGGTTCCACGCCAAGTTCGGCCACGAAGCTCGGCAGTGTCATCCGCCATGCTCCTTCAACAGGTCGGGAAACGCCCGGGCCGGCGCTCAATAGTGGCGATGAGCGCCGGCTGTTCGAACAGCCTGCTGTTCATAACGGACACCTTCTCCGGGCGCCGTTACCTGTGCGACACGGGAGCGCAGGTGAGTGTCGTTCCTGCCGGCACGTCAGACAAGCACGCCATGGGTGGGGCCCCGCGCTGCTTGCCGCGAACGGGACGCCCATCCGTACGTACGGAAAACGCTGCCTCTCTCTGCGGTTCGGAGGGCAGATTTTCCGATGGACGTGTGGCGGACACAAAAGCCCACTGGCGTGGTGACATCATTCCGCGCACCAAGTGGGCGGTGGCCACGCCCGAGGGGTAGGCGTGGCCTCATGATATACACCGGGCGCGCAGCCCGGAGCGCGCCAGTGTTACAGTGAGCTCCTGAAATAAAGACGCTTATAAGTTACCGCTTGTCCGCTTCCTCCTTGCTCGCAAGCAGCGCACGTAACGCCGCGCTTTAACGTCATAATTCGACAGGAACAACGCTTCGTCTTATCAGTTTGAAATTTTGCACATTTTGGAAAAGCCTGCACTTTCCCACCCCTCCCACCAACCCCCCCGCACCCCCCGAATCCGCCTCAGGAGTGATTCATCAATGTGTATGCCATCGGAGCACTTCCACAGAGGCAAAGCCTCGCTCTCAGCAATGATACAAACCAGCAGGGTGCACTGCATCAGCGGCACAGCCACATTCTCAGGATTGATACAAACCAGCAGTCACAGGCTGCACCCATGACCCAACAACAACTAAACACAAGAAATATGTCGTGCATAGCACGGTACTTGTGAAATCCCAAAAAGACGTTGTTGGCCTATGATGACCTAAAAAATATTTGGTGCTTGAATTCAGTGACCATACATGCAAATCTTCTTAAAATTTGAGGATTTTTAGAAATTCGGCATATGTTGACCTTTTGGCCTATGTTGACCTCAAAGTTAGTTGGGGGTTGAATTAAGTGATTAGATATGCAAAATATTTTCAAATTTCAAGTCAATCGGATGAAAATTGAGGATTTTAGAAATCTGGCCCATGTTAACCTTTTGGCCTATGTTGACCTCAAAAATAGTTTGGGGTTGAATTCAGTAACCAGATATGCAAGTCCTCTTCAAATTTCAAGTTAATTGGATGAAAATTGAGGATTTTAGAAATTTGACAAAGTTGGTGACCTTCGGCCTATGTTGACCTATTGACCTTTTGCCCCCAAGGACAAAAGGCTTCTTGCTTATGACCAACTCTACCATTTGGTGAAGTTTCGTGAAGATCGGTCGAACGTTGTGACCTGAAGGCGATTGACACACAGACAAACGGACAGACAGAATAATGCACAAGACCAACCAATATACGTCCTTGAAAAATCTTCGATTTTCACAAGTAACAAACAAACAGACAGACAGACAATAAATATGTTGTGCATAGCACAATACTTGCGAAATCCCTAAAATAAGTTGTTGGCCTACGATGACATCAAATATACTTGGTGGTTGAATTCAGTGACGATACATGCAAATCCTCTGAAAATGTTGTCAATTGGATGAAAATTGAGGATTTTAGAAATTCGGCCTATCCTTTTGGCCGGTGTTGACCTAAAAAATACTTGGTGGTTGCATTCAGTGTCCAGATATGCAAATCCTCTTAAAATTCGAAGTCAATCAGATGAAAATTGAGGATTTTAGAAAGCTGGCCTATGCTGACGTTTTCACCAATGTTGACCTCAAAAATAGTTGGGGGTTGGATTCAGCGAACAGATATGCAAATCCTCCTGAAATTCCAAGTCAATCAGGTGAAAATTGGGGATTTTAGAGATCTGGCCAATGTTGACCTCTTGGTCTATGTTGACCTCAAAAATACTTGGTGGTTGAATTCAGTGACCAGATATGCAAATCCTCTTCAAATTGCAAGCCAATCGCATGAAAATTGAGCATTTTAGAATTTTGACGAAGTTGGTGACCTATTGACCTTTTGACCCCAAACAAAATAGGCTTCTTGCATTTGACTAACTCAACCATATTATGATGAAGTTTTGTGAAGATCCATTGATAATTGTGACCTGTGGGTGACTGACAGACAGACAGACAGACAGACGTACAGACAGACAGAATGAAAAATCACTCAAAGAGCGACACTTGGCAAAATCAGAATAAAGTAGAATGGCACTAGTAGAGCATCCTTCTGACCTCAAAAATAATTAGCGGTTTTATTCAGTGACCTGATATGCAAATCGTCTTCAAAGTTTAAGTTAATTGAATGAAAATTGAAAGTTTTATTAATTTGTCCTATGTTGACCTTAAAAATAGTTGGTGGTTTGTTTCAGTAAGCCGATATGAAAATCCTTTTCAAATTTCAAGTCAATTAGATGAAAATTGAGGATTTTAGAAATTTGAAAAAAGTGGTTGACCCTTGCCCTCTGTTGACCTTGTAACCTATGTTGATCTCAAAAATAGTTGTTGGTTGAATTAAGTTTATGATATTGTTGCGAATATGGAATTTGGCCTCCATATCCGCTTGTAAATATTCCCCTATTTCCCCAATACTCCCCAACTATCCCCAATCCCCCATTCCCTAGTCCCATTGTCTGTAAACAACACTCTGTAGAACCGACCTTCCCCTTTTTCCCCCATTAAATGTCGTGCCCAGGTCCACCGCATCACACGTAGACAACTTTCGGACATCTTGCTAGTTATTCTTAGTCTATGTCAGTTAAGGACTCGTTTCCATTAATTATGACTCTTCGTTGCACCAGAATGTGATTATATGGCACCAGTAGTGAGTTTAGGACCTTCCCATACCTCTTCCCATCTTCTTCCCCAAACAACAACAACAACAACAACAACAGAGGGGCACGGCGCTGCGCGGGGGGGAGTGTGCGTCCTGACACCGGCTCGGTTAGCCGCCATTGACAATGCGCTCCGGACCATGCGCTCCACGGGGTTACCACGAAGGGGCTCCTTGTCAGCTCCTCGTCAAGGGCGGAGCCGGTAACCCCCCCGCACGCACCCAATGAGAAGCGACGTGCCGATTCCATCTGGGGCGGAGCTAACGAGCCGAGGGCGTGTCACTCCCCGCCGGATATACGAAGCGACTCACCGGACGTGACGTCAGATGCGCCCCCAGCTTGAGACGACAAGACGCCACCTCGAGCGCTGTGAAACCTCCTGCATCTACTGGACCGTACAGTACCCTGTCCTTGAGCCAAGAGTGCACCTTGAGCCATCGATACCCGCTTTCCTGGGCCATCAATCCCCGCGTGAGTCAGCCTTTTGTCCCGTTTATCTGTCGTCTGTTGGGATTAATATAAGAGTGTGTCTAAGTGCTTGTCTTTCTATGCTGTACCTCTCGTCTCTGTAATCTGACCTTCCGCCTTAATATAATCTCCTCCGGAGGTCTTGAGAACCGTATCCCTGGTGTCGCGTCATTTTAATCCCAGCCGTGTGTCTTTTCCTTCATTGATCTAGCGTAGCGCGATTAGTCAACGTTCGGGTATAATCGGGTAACTTGTGCAGACGTGGTCATACCAAAACCGCTCGGTAAACTAACATCCACCACCGCGTCTGTAACAATTGGTGTCGAGGAGTGGAATTCGAACCCGGGACTAAATTTATTAGGCCCAAATTTGTAACAATTAGAATCGATTCGGAGCGCGTTTCCCGCGCGAAATTATAACGGCGAAATTTGATTTTGTTATACGAAAATAAAAACCCGAATTTTGAAAGTCGCGCTATGGCGGATCAAGACAGCTGGGGTCCGGTAGGGGAGAGTGAGGCAGGGTCGGTCCAGGACCAAATTGAGGGACGCGAGGAGAGCGAAGCGGCGAGGGTAGCAAACGCACAAAATGGCGCCTCGCTGGTCACCGCGCCCGCGACCGTGGCAGCGCCCCCGGTGGATTTGAACTTGTTTTTCATACAAATGAAGGCCCTTATGGCCCAGAATAGGGAGGAAATGAGGGCTCAGAGTGAGGAAATGAGGGCCCAGAGTGAGCGATTGGAGGGCCAATTGGGGGTAATGAGGGACGAAGCGAGGGGTACCGGTGAGAAGTTAGACAATAATTTTGAGGGGTTAGACAACGGGATAAAAGAGGTGAGAAATGGGTTAATCGGGGTAGAAAACAGAATGGCCGCTCAAGAGAATCAGATAGAGGGAGTGAAACATGGGTTAATGGGGGTAGAAAACAGAATGGCCGCTCAAGAGAATCAGATAGAGGGAGTGAAACATGGGTTAACGGGGGTAGAAAACAGAATGGCCGCTCAAGAGAATCAAATGGAAGGGATGCAATAAGGGTTAGAGGGGTTAGAAAACACCATGGAAGGCAAATTGAGGGACATGAGGGACCAAGCGGAAAGGGAAGTAAACCAAATGGGGCAGCAGATAGAGGGGGTCAGAATGGGGGTAGAAACCAAACTGGATGCTCACAGGGAGGAAATGGAGCAGATGAGGGTGGCATCTGGGCAGGAGATGCAAGTGATGGGAGAGGAGATCAGAAGAGGAGTGAGTGAGGAGGTCGGAGGAGTGCGCGAGGAGGTGAGACACTGTAAGGAGCACATGGAGAAGGAGGTGAGAAAGGGGACTGTAAAATTGCAAGGGGGCATAGAGGACCTGACGCAGGAGGTGGAGCAGCTGACGGAGGGACAAAAAGGACTAACGGAGCAGGTTCAAAGGAACACTGCGGTATTAGGAGGGTTAAAAGTGACACAGAAAGAACTAAAAAATGACTTGGTAGCGACGAAGAGGGAATGTCAGATGGTACGTGAGGGACTGACAACGAGGTTGGACGAGGTGATAGAGGTAATGGAGACGACGGACCGGCAGGTGAGGACGCACATGGAAACGGTCAAGGTAGCCTTAGAGGATGAGCTTGAGGAGACGTACCGGGGAATAAAAGAGGTGAAGCACAAATTAGAAGAAGTGGAAGAAGGGATGAGCGAAATTAAGAAGCGACGGAGAGGGGATAAGAAAGAGATAAAAGAGGAGATAAAAGAATTGGTCCAAAGTCTGTGTTTGGATCGTGATGATGTGCTCATTAACCGGATGAGGGATTCGCAGGTGATGGAGGAGAAGCGAAGAGGAAGAGGACCCGGTGTAAGTGGTGACCAATATGGTCGTGCGTATGATGCGCCAGGGGATTTAATAAGCTTGGGGGTCGAGATAGACCCGGGTGTTCGTGAGAGGCCGTTGGTGAAGTGTGCGACAGGTCTGGTGTGCGAAAGAGGAGGTGTGCGAGAAAGTCCGACTCTGGGGTGTGTGAGGAAAAAGTGCGTGCCAAGGAGTGAGGGTGCTGGCGAGAGTGAGTCGGTCGTAGCGCGTGTGCGAGGGAGCACATGGAAGCGCGGTGTGGTGAGTGTTACAGAGGGTGTGACGGGAGAGTGTGCGCGAGAAAGGTGTGTAACGGACAGGTGCCTGAGGAAAGAGTGCGCTGTCAAAGGCAAGGAAGAGTGTCCACCTGTGGTGAGTGTTACAGAGGGTGTAACGGGAGAGTGTGCGCGAGAAAGGTGTGTGACGGACAGGTGCATGAGGAAAGAGTGCGCTGTCAAGAGTAAGGTGAGTGCGCTGTCAGGAATGGAGGTGAAAGTAGTGAGAGTGACATGGAGCGTGAGTTAGTTGTGACAGGTGAGCGAGGATGTACACCTGGGATGGAAGGATGCACACCTGGAATGGTAGAGCGTGAGTGGGAATGCACGCTGGAGTTGGTGGTGAGGCACGTGGTTGGGTGTGCGAATGAGGGCACACCTGCGATTGTCACAGAGGAGGTGACCGAGGAGGGGGCGCGAAGCGGTGTATTGGTGAGGTGTGCGACCAACGAATGTGTGCCAAAGTGTTCGGTGGTCAGGTGTGTGACCAAGGCTGTGAGTGGAATGGGTGTACCGAGGTGTGTAAGGAAAGGTACGAGGAGCATGGAAACGGCTGGATGTGTGAGCAAGGAACGGGCTGCGGGGTGTAAGCGTCCAGGTGAAGCATCGACGTTAGACGGGGTAGAGTTTAGAACGACTTATAGCCGAATCGGGCCCTCGGTGCGTGCTGGGCCTCGCTTTGAACGGCCGCGTCCGTGCTCCACTCGGCGGAGCGGGCGGCCCGATAGAAAGAGTCGTCATGGCGACCACTTTTTGTTGAGGCATTCCGGCAGGTCGAGATCGGGACATTGGATGGCTCCGTGCCGAGATGGTGCGTGGGATCTCGGCCCGAGTAAGCCCCCGTCCCTGCACCGAGTGCCGGACGCATCCAGCCGCTGGCACAGAACAACCTGCATTCATGGCTTGGCTTTACGAAGCCGAGCTTTGGACAGGAATTGGCGCACCGAGAGGCATTATTGAGTAGACTGGGTGATGAGGTTAGTGTTTTGGACCCAAAATTAGAGAAAAACAAAATTTGATGATTGGCAAGGGATTGGCAGTAGTGATTGGCAGATGATGGGCAGTGATTGGCCAAATTTTTGATTTGTTGAAATTTGATGTGCAAAATTGGTAGTGAGCGATGGGCCCGGTGGGTAAGGGGGGCATCCCTGCCACCCTTCCCATGGTGGGGCAAAGGAGCAATAGCTTATGGGGTGTATGGCAGTGAAAACTAGCCCGGGTGGGTTAGGCTATATTGTAGGGATCTAGAAGAGATGACATTAGGTAACGTTAAGTTTAGTTAGTGACTGATACCTGTCGTGGGGACGCAGGTAGATTAGTGTGGATAATAATGACGTGGGAGCGCAATAGTTTAAAGGGACGACTGGGAAGCGCAAGTTTCAGAAGGGAGTAGTTAGCTGAGATGATGCCGTGTGTGTGAGGATGTAACGGGTGTGATTGCACAGGTGTGCAACTGGACAGGTGTGATTGCACAGGTGTGCAACTGGACAGGTGTGTGGAGCAGTGTGTGAGTAATGAGTGTTGTGGATCAGCGCGAATGCGCTTGGGGAGAGAAGGGTGCAGGTGGCACCAGGTGTGAGAGCACAGGTGTGCAGGTACAGGTGTGTGGAGAGAGTTGGAGTAAGTGGTACGGAGTGGTGTGCGTGGTGCGAAGGTGTGAATGGGGGAAGAGTGGACCCCCATCACGGATACCCGGGGCGGGTAGTGTAAGTGTTAGGTAGAGGGTATAGGTAAATTGTGGTTGGATATTGGCATTTGTGGTGCGGTTGCAGAATGGTGTTGTGGATGGGTGCATTAGTGTTGTGGAAATGGCTGGGCGTGTAGCCTGTTAGTGTGTGTAGTTGGTTGGGCACTCCACCACTGTGAGGATGTCGGCCAGGTGAGGCCGCAGGTGGGCTCTGGGAGCCAGTAGTTGTGAGTGGGTGCCTGAGGATCCCGGGTGTGGATCGGGCAGCCCAGTGCCAGAGAGGGCACCGAGTGGGGAGAGTGC
Organism: Myxine glutinosa; assembly: GCF_964187855.1. NCBI lineage: Eukaryota > Metazoa > Chordata > Myxini > Myxiniformes > Myxinidae > Myxine > Myxine glutinosa. The sequence goes on from NC_136265.1 coordinate 94,861,245, forward strand.
CAGAGGGCCTTCCCCAGGTAGTTAGGTTAGGGTAAGGAGCAGGTAAGCTCGGAGGCAACTGCAGTGGTGGAGGTGTGCAGGTGGGTAGACCCGCTGGGAGAGGTACACGCCACAGCCCAGAAATTGTGCGAGGGCACCGGGAGATGAATCGGGGGGGGTGAGACCCCAAATTGAAGAGCACCACAGTTTGGCCAATGGGAATTGGTTTTTAGAACCCATAGTGTAAGAGGGCCAATGGTTTGGCCGGAGAAAGACCCCGGGTAGTGTAAAGTTGTTAAAGTCATTTAGGAAATAGTTAGGATTGATGAACCTGTCGCACCATACGCAGCCACTTACCTGTGGTGATGATGATGACTCCACACCTGTGTTTTCTTTGTTTTGTGCAGGAAATGAGAATTGCTGTGTGGATTTGTGAGACGCATCATGACGTGGATGAGACATTGGGGTGATTCCATCTCTCCCTCCCTAGGAGGGACTGATGATGAATTGGTAATGGCAAATTTTGATGTGCAGTTGGAGATGGCAAATTTTGATGAGTTGGAGATGGCAAATTTTTATGAAAGTTGAAAATGGCAAATTTGATTGGTTAGGAGGGAGAGAAGACGAATTTGGTTTATGGGAGGAACGGGGAAGACAGTAGGGATGTTTGTTGATTTGTAAAGTAGATGTTTATGGGTAGTGTTGTGTTTTGTGGATACAGTAAGGGGTAAGGGAGGGGCCATGTAGGTTACCTGGTGGGGGGGGGGGGGGCGTACGGTAGGAACGTACCTGTCTCACCTGGTTCCCATGTGCCCCCAGTGTGCATCATCTTATATTGCGTGCACTTTTGCGCCCTTACCACCTTACTCACTTGTCTTCTTCTTTTGTCTCCCACCTCCGAGGATCTGGCTTTGGGGTAGAGAGAGAGGAGAGAGAGGTGCTGGCTTCGCAGTTGTGGGCCTGCACTTTCGCTGCTTGCTGCTTGGATCGATACACCATATGGACCGCAATGTTTGTGGCCACCCACAATGGACCGCAGCTCTTTTGCGGCCAAGCACCACCCGTGGATGGACCTATGGGTCAACGTGGCACCTATGCCAAACAGGTGAACCACTCTTAGTTGGCCCCTGACGGCCACAATAAAGAAATGGACGCGGTTGGCGCCTTTCTTTATTTTTGAAAGAAGCAAGAAGGCCAAGTGCACCACACGAAGGCAAGACCAGCGGCAGAACATCGGCCGGCTGCGACACCACCGGTGATTTATTAGACACTTATTGGTGCACCGGATGGTGCTCACTGTGTGAGGGGGTGGTGCTTTTCGTGCTGGGAAAGGGTGCTCTGCACGTTATTAAAGGCCGTAGGCCACAGAGCACTCGTGGGTTGGTGTATCGATGCTGGCATGCGTGCTCTCTCTATGCATAACATCTGCATGTGTCCCTCCAAAAACAGGTCCTGGATCGTAGTGTAAATATCAGCGTAGTCTTGTGTAAATAATGCTCCCTACCGGCTGTATGTTTAGTTTGAGAATTCTTTCCGGATTCGGTTATCCTGTGGGTGTGTTTCTGTGAGGAGAAGGGTGCAACGTCGCAGGGGGACATATTTACTCATTTGTGAATATCTGTAAAACTGTCGCACTCAGGGTAGAGTTAATAGTAGAGGGAACTACATTGCGTGCCACACTAAAGTAGGTAAAAATTTATCGGGTCGGGACGCCCCGAGGGTAGAGAAGGGTGCAATGTTGCGAATATGGAATTTGGCCTCCATATCCGCTTGTAAATATTCCCCTATTTCCCCAATACTCCCCAACTATCCCCAATCCCCCATTCCCTAGTCCCATTGTCTGTAAACAACACTCTGTAGAACCGACCTTCCCCTTTTTCCCGCATTAAATGTCGTGCCCAGGTCCACCGCATCACACGTAGACAACTTTCGGACATCTTGCTAGTTATTCTTAGTCTATGTCAGTTAAGGACTCGTTTCCATTAATTATGACTCTTCGTTACACCAGAATGTGATTATATGGCACCAGTAGTGAGTTTAGGACCTTCCCATACCTCTTCCCATCTTCTTCCCCAAACAACAACAACAACAACAACAGAGGGGCACGGCGCTGCGCGGGGGGGAGTGTGCGTCCTGACACCGGCTCGGTTAGCCGCCATTGACAATGCGCTCCGGACCATGCGCTCCACGGGGTTCCCACGAAGGGGCTCCTTGTCAGCTCCTCGTCAAGGGCGGAGCCGGTAACCCCCCCGCACGCACCCAATGAGAAGCGACGTGCCGATTCCATCTGGGGCGGAGCTAACGAGCCGAGGGCGTGTCACTCCCCGCCGGATATACAAAGCGACTCACCGGACGTGACGTCAGATGCGCCCCCAGCTTGAGACGACAAGACGCCACCTCGAGCGCTGTGAAACCTCCTGCATCTACTGGACCGTACAGTACCCTGTCCTTGAGCCAAGAGTGCACCTTGAGCCATCGATACCCGCTTTCCTGGCCATCAATCCCCGCGTGAGTCAGCCTTTTGTCCCGTTTATCTGTCGTCTGTTGGGATTAATATAAGAGTGTGTCTAAGTGCTTGTCTTTCTATGCTGTACCTCTCGTCTCTGTAATCTGACCTTCCGCCTTAATATAATCTCCTCCGGAGGTCTTGAGAACCGTATCCCTGGTGTCGCGTCATTTTAATCCCAGCCGTGTGTCTTTTCCTTCATTGATCTAGCGTAGCGCGATTAGTCAACGTTCGGGTATAATCGGGTAACTTGTGCAGACGTGGTCATACCAAAACCGCTCGGTAAACTAACATCCACCACCGCGTCTGTAACAATATGTAAATCCCATTCAATTTTCAAGTCAATCGGATGAAAATTGAGGATTTTAGAAATTTGAAATTGTTGTTGACCTTTGGCCTATGTTGACCCTTTGGGCTATGCTGATCTAAAAAATAGTTGGTGGTTGGTTTCACTAAGCTGATATGAAAGTCCTTTTCAAATTTCAAGTCAATCGGATGAAAATTGAAGATTTTAGAAATTTGAAATTGTTGTTTACCTTTGGCCGATATTGACGTATTGACCTTTTGACCTCAAAAAATATATAGGATTTTGTGGGACCACGAACTCTACTATTTGGTGAAGTTTCGTGAAGATCGGTTTAATATTGTGACATGTAGGCAAGTATAAGCGAGCGGACAGACAAACACACAAACACATAAACTGGAGTGATCAACACACTTGCAATTATTTTATTTTATTTTTTACCAAGTAACAAACACACAAACAAACACATAAACCGGAGTAATGAACATATAGTGGAGGAATATTAGCTAGAAATTGGCATGATGTGGGAAAATTTGGGGACAGAGATGAAAATTGGCTGAAATGACCTAAATACCCAATAAAAGCTTTGCAGAAAGTTCCCCATAATTCCTGGGGGTGGAAGGTACCTAATTTGCATATCTCCAAGATGGCCGATACCGGCGAAGGTAAAATTTTTGTAACTTTTGAACCGAAGAGGATAGAAGCATATTTAACATGTCTATTTCGACTAATTTTAGGGTGGAGAGTAGGGGAATAATGTTGCTTCTGGGACACCCAAATCCCCATTCACTTACATGTTAATTTTCCTCTCTCCTCATTGCCCCTAAACACCTCTATTTCTCGCACCCTGTTCTTTACGAACCTTCTAACCTTTTGACATGCTATCCTTATTCATTAGACCACTCAAACAATGGTCCTTCTGTGTGAACCTCTGTTCTTTATGAACCTTTTGTCTATAGCACCTATCCTTAATGTTGGTCATTAGACCACTCAAACACTACAAATATTTGTTTCCCCTTATGAACCTGTGATCCTTCTTCTACATATCATCTGGCAGATCATCTTTGACCCACTCAAACATCGACCCTACAAATATTTGTTTATGTGTAGGAAATAATTTAATTATCTTACCACTAACATCACCGTCTAATATATTAACAAAGTATATGTTTGAGTTTGTATCAAGATATTTTAACTGAGCTAAGATAAAATGGTAAACCTCCCTCAATGTTCTTGTTTGAGTGCCTCCAGTGCCACATACCATTTTAAAATTAAAGTATATATTTTCCTGACAACCATCAAAGTTTTCCGTCCACTCAAAAATATTTCCATCTTTTTTACCCAACTCACCGGTATTTAAATTAATTCTCTTATTTGTTTTGTGAACTTTTTTACCAGTTGCCTTTTCAATTATACCTATTTGATATTTTTCACATTCGTTATGTTTACCATTTATATACCAAGGTTGATTACACCTCCACTCTTTAGTCTGGTTGATACTTGGTTCTATCATTTATATATTCATAAAAAAGGCGGCGGTAGCCCGTTAAAATCCCTAACCCCCTTTTTAGCTTATCACTTATATATATCTTATCACTTGTATTTATCTTATCACTTATATATATCTTATCACTTATGTATATCTTATCACTTATATATATCTTATCACTTATATATATCTTATCACTTAAATATATTATCACTTATATACTTATATAACCATAAGGGAGACTATCAAATCCATTTTCTAAAATAAACCTCTTATCATCAAAAGCCCCCAATGCTTTTTTATTCACCTCTTCTGAATATAATTGATGTTTATAACTTCTTATTCCATTAATCTTTCTAAACTCTTCTTTCTTTGTTATTAAACAGTTATAATAATCCTTAAAGTTTATTGTTTCTTTAATAACATTTTTCTTTACACCTTTTAACTTCTTATCAGTCTTTTCAACGTTATTTACAATGTATTTATAAGCATAAGCCTTTGACCTCAATCCCACAAATTCACTCATAACATATCCTCCTAATTCATCCTTGAACTTTCCAATCACCTTTTTATTTTTAGAAGAGAACAACTCACTCTCTGGACTATAATTACTTGTGTCATAGATATTAATGTCCTTTTTCATGTCTGAATAAACATCATCAGTATTAATTTGCAAAATAAAACTATCTGTATCCATATAAAGTAGATTAACATCATTTTGATATTTCTTCCTCAAGTTATTATAAAAGTAATCATACATTAATGACTTTGATAAATCAAGAATTGATGTTCCAATATAAATAGGTTTGTCCATTTTAATACTCTCTTTAACCAAATGGATCGCAGAAAAGTTCTCAGTAAAGACCTCGGCTCTTATAAAACTCGGTCTATTCATTAATTTTGATGCTTGTTTCCAAGATGTTGATAGTCTGATATTTTGTCTTTTCCTCACATTTTCCATGGTCTTACCAAAGACCGCATTATTCATCAATTTATAAAAGTCTTTCTCAAAATCTGTTTTTGACTCTGTTCTTCTTTGTGTATTAAAATCAATGTACTCCTTTAGCCAATGACTTTGATTGAACTTTAGAACCCTATGGATCTTCTCTACTCTTAGACCTTTTGATAAATATTGTCGCAAATTTCTTTGATGGAGTACATAATTTTTCTTGTTGTATAGTGTTGTTAGAAGCTTCTCTGACGCTTTACCCTTTACATTAAATGATTGTTGGTAATCACTTAACCACTCCTTCTTTGGAATTTCCTTTTCACAAGCAAACGGGAGATATTTGTGTAGGTTATGGAGTTCCTCTGGATATTTCAAATCAACTTCAAAATAATAACAAACTTTTTCTTCATCTAATTCAGCTTGTGTAGATATACATAGATTCTCAAAGAATTTGTTGAAATTCTTTTCTTTAACCCATTTCAAACCACCATAAGGAAGAGCCTGAGACATTGCCCAGCCATACAAGTTGTTTGCGTCATAGTACATCAAGTAAGAACTATTTTTCGTTGAATCATAATTTGGAAGATATTTGTTATTTGCTTTTGCGTATCTACTCGAGCAGACTTGTGAAATTCCACCTCTTTTTGCCTTTTCAATCATTAAAAGCATATCAACATCGGCTATCAAATCCAAAGCTTGTTTTGTCATTTTCAACATTGCACTCCAAGCCAATCCAGGTGCTGTGTAGTAGTGAGCAGGATCCAATCCATATCCAGTGCGACAAACAGATCAAAGGCTTCAAATACATCGGCTAATAAAAGCACATCAGTTTTGAGATACAAATCGTGATACTCGCCAAGATTCTTGATGTTATATTTTTCCCAAACATTTTGTGCATGTACATAATCTTTATCAGATATATGACTGTTGTTTAATTTGTTATAGAAATTTTCTTTTGAAGGAAGTTGTGTTTCATTGAATCTCTCAAATGAGTCCATATAGTCAAAGGGGTAAATTCCCTTTTGTGTTAGAAAATCTTTATCTGAAAAATACTCTGAAAGACATGGAAACTCTTTTAGATTTTGAACCAAGTTAGCCAATGGACTTGCCATGAATTTAAATGTATCAAGAAATCTGATATGAGTAATAGGAGATGTGTGAATTGTTTTTGTGAATGAAATGTATTTCTCATCCGTGTTAGGAATTGCTGAAATGTGTCCAGATGTCTTTGAAAGTTCATTAATAAATAGATGCGTATCATAATGAGCGTTGTTATGAAGAAAGACAGGAATGAAAGAGGGGAGTTTATAATTAATATTACAACTTTGATGAGCCGGACCTCTATATTTACCAGTGAGATGACAATGATCTCTAACCTTCAGACTTTCACCAATTTTTTCCTCACAAATATGACAGGCAGCCTTTGGCTGTCTAAATTCCCTTTTCTCTTTACTCGTCAAGGACATTGGTTTATTGGTTTCTCTCATTATCTTGGCTAATCGGACACAGTCTTTTTCTAGTCGTTTCACAAACTCCTCTGGGGTATTTGAGCCTCTATACTCCTCTAACTTGTATATTCACCACCAACGGATGATTTGATATAATAACAAAAACCACAAGGAGTATGTTTTTGATATTTATTTGTGTATGAATTTTTTGGGTCTGGAGAAACAGTATCAATTTTTTCTAAAATACTTTCAAAATCAGCATATATAACAAATGGATGTTTTATTGTTTTCTTTTCATCTTTGAATGAGATTTTTGAACCTTTTTTTGGCATATTGATTACCGTTGATTTATGTTCACCACAATAATTTGAATGTTTATCTAATCTTTCTTGTGTATGGAAGACGTTAAGACAACTCAAACAAATATATATTTTATTTGTTCTTTTACATACTTGTGGTTTTATTAATTTAGCAATATCTTTGATGTATGTATAATGTGAATTTTCCTCTGAATTAAAATATAGAAGTTTAATATGAGTTTGTTTACAATTGTCAGAAAGCTTTAAAACCTGAATGCTGTTTGTTTCTGTTAGACCATAAACATTAACTGACAAATTATTCATCTTTTCAAATTTAAGTATATCATTTAAAGCCATAGGAAATCCCTGGTGTTGGGCTAGCGGCTAGGGTGCCGGCTTAGGATCCTAGGATCCTGGGTTCGAATCCCGGTCAATCGCTGAATTAACGCCGGGGGGGTTGACTCAGCCTGTCATCCTTCCGAGGTCGGCTAATTGAGTACCAGTTCACTGGTAATTCCCTGCTTGTCGTTAAAGGCGGCAAACAGGGTTGGCGGCAGGAAGGGCATCCGGCCGTAAAACATTGCTTCAAAAAGGGGACCGAAAAACAACAACAACCACAGTTCCCGAAAAAGGCCAACCCCCGCTTGCGGGGAAAAATGGCCTCTAAAGGTGGTTTTTTTATTTTTTTTTATTTAAAGCCATAGGAAACTTTAGATCTTGCGTATTTAATGTATTCTCATATTTTTTATAATGAGATACTCTTTCATCATGAAAATGTGGAGGATGTAAGTGTGCTAGAATAGACCAGAGAAAACATTTATTGTCTTTATTTTTGATATTGATAACTGCTTTTCTATTTTTGATAACACTGGGTAAATCAATGTAAGAAGAAGCTTTTAGAGGATCTGATTTAAGAATATGAATGTCTATGTAGATAATTTTTCCTATATTGAATCCAATATATGTATGGAAGTAGTTAAGATGCGTATCATAATGCGTATCTTATCATAATCCACTTTCGTATCATAATCCACGTATCATAATCCACTTTCTACGATTGAATTATCCACATCTTACTCTTGTTTAATAAGTTCATCATAGACTCCTGATGTTTTAAAATCTTGATATGAAGATATAAAGTGTGGCTCAGTTCTCATGTATGGTGTATCTATAACTCCTTCGTCCTTTGTCATTTCTAATTTTACTCCCATATAAAATTTTAGTGGCTTCATTTCTTTAAGGGTTTTTTCAATCAACGTTTGAACGGCAGGTTTAACTATTTCTACAGCATCAACTATAGACTCTGGTTCAGGAGGTTTGAAGTTAAAGACTCTTATTTTAATATGTCCTTTGAATGTGTCATCAGAGTTTTTAGTTGTGATAAAATTTGATTAATGTAGATTTGTTTTAAGATGTATTTTGAAGCCTTTCTTGAGGATATTTTTATTACATGTAGAACAGTGTTTTGTTTTAGGTGGAAGAGGGGAAAGTTTGCTAAGAATGTTGTATGTATGTTTTGCGGTGAGAATATGTTGTTTATAATATTTTACTTCCTTCTCTCAAGTATCACAATAAACCATATTTATAGCGTGAGAAAACGTGGTGTTTTATATATATCACTGTGCTTAAAATAAAACACTTTTGAGCTTTACAGCTCTGTTTTATATATATCGCTGTGCTTAAAATAAAACACTTTTGAGCTTTATAGCTCCGTTTTATATAGATCGCTGTTCTTAAACTAAAACACTTTTTCACTCAGAATCATCTGAGTTATAACTACCACATGAATACTCAGAATCACACTCAGAGTCATCAATAAAGCTACTCTCATAACTATCATTTGAGCACAAACTATTAGCATCATAACTATCATCTGAGTTCAATGAAATACTATCATCACTATCGTCTGAGTTCAATGAAATAGTAAAATCTTCACTGCTGTAATGACTCATATTTAATTAGCAGGAAAAATATTCCCATCAATATCTATATATTTTCTTTCATTAGAACTAATAACCACAATATTTTTTACATTAAATGTTATTTTCAAATAATCTCGAATAATCAGGGTACGGAATGATAGTTCACCACTCATATTCATATTATTAATTTCACCCACATCTTTGGGTCTATTAAAGAATATACAAATGTTTCCTCTAGAATCGTTGATGGTCTTATCATTCATTTTCAAAGCTTCTTTATCAATGATCTTTTCAAGCTTTGAGTAAATTGCCAGTAGTAGTGGAGAAGCTTTTGTCAAATTTACTTTAATAGAGTTATTCATTAACATAGCTTGTCCCATAAATGTAATAAAAGGACACATGTTATTCTCCATAACTGGTTTTACCCAAAAATTTCCATATTTATCTTTATTCAATTTAACATCTTTGACATATTTTTCTATATCTTTCACCGAAGTAGAGATGGATTGAAATTTGTCTTTTGTGTTTTGAAACATTGTATTTATTAGCTAAAAAACTTGCGTTTAGTTTAAGTAAAAATTTACTGTTTAAATATGTTAGAATTTCCAGACTCTCCATATGATAATTTAGAAATCTGTCGCCGTTGTGATAGAATAGGGCTTAATAATGAGGGTTCATATAAACAATGTATTTTCTGTGATTTAATTTTAATTAATGATAATAAAAAATATAAAAATATATATAACTCTTTTAAATTAGAACCAAAAATGAATTAATTTCCAAGATTAATAAGAGAGATGAATGTTAAGTATTGTGATGATAATACACCATTTCTTTCAAGGGAAGAGACTATTTGTATTGAGGAAATGTATAAGGGTTTAATGATATTTATTATTCAAAATAATTTTAATGGAAATGTTAATACAAGATACTTTATAAATAAAATAATGAATTATTTTGAAATTAAACCTGAACTCAGGATAAAATATAGAGTTTCTAAAATAGCTCAAAAAAAGTTAGATGACTTGTTTTCCAAATATATAAATGAATGATTTTTTACCCGTTTGGGAAAATAAGATAAAATTTAATAACCATAAAAATCTTCCAAATTCATTGAGATGTCTAATAGTCGGTTCAAGCAGATGTGGAAAAACCTGTTTGCTTTTAAAGATGCTCCTTGGCCCTAATTTTTTAGATTATGATAATTTAATAATTTTTACAAAGTCAAGTTTTAAACCCGAGTATCAACTACTATCACAAGGTTTTAATGCGGGTCTTAAAAAGGAAGACATCGGTTTATTTAAACTTCAAAACAAACTAAATGATTATAATATTGAAGATATAATACAATTATTTTGTGATACACAGAAATCAAAATCGAAACCCATTACTTGTATTCTCAGTGATAATACGGATGATATACCTTCACCTCAAGATTTAGATAAATCAAAAAAGAACCTCGTTATCTTTGACGATTGTGTTAATGAGAGAAACCAAACAGTAATGGACAGCTACTATACAAGAGGGAGACATTCTTCTTGTAATTGTATTTATCTTAGTCAGTCATATTTTCAACTCCCTCGTCGCTCAATAAGAAACAATGCTAATACTTTTATTTTATTTAAGTTAAATTCAATAGAAGTAAATAATTTTTGGAGAGATAATTGCTCTACGTTATGTAGTAAAAAAGAATTTGAAAATTATATGAAACACACGATTGGAAAATATAAATATATTGTTGTAAAACAAGATGAGATACTAACTGATATTTTTCAATACTAAATGAATACCGAAGAAAGAGCAAGAAAGTTTAAAGAACATCAAGAGTTGGTTTCAAAAGTTGTAAAGCAACAGGAAGAGATAAAGAAGAAACGGAGACAAAAACTAACTCGCGAAGAAGTCTTTGAAAGAAAACAAGAGAAATTCTTTAAACCACTTTTGAAAACTCAACACTCACCTACAGTCCCCATGGTAGAATTTACTCCGAAAAAACTTCAAATGATCAAAGATTTTAGTCAAATGACAGAGCAAGAACTTGGAGAATTAGAATATGATGATGAAGGATTATTTCGGAAACTTGAGGAGGTAAATCAACCCCCTAATTATGTTGTGGAAGCTCTTCAAAACAATGAATATTCGGCGGATTCAAAAACCAGAGCAGGTCTCATTCCAACAGAAGAACCAGCGCAGTTCTATCTTGTGAAAGAAAAGTTTTTGATATTTAATGATAAATTAGAGTTCTTAAGTTCTGCCCAACCAAATGTTGAATTAACTCCAAGATTAATGTTTCTTCTAACAAACTCCGGATTCAGCGGTTCAAAATATTTTGATGAACCACTTGATATGGAAAGAGAGGAAGATAGGGTATATATTGATTTAATAAACTCACTTGATTACAGAGTTTCTGTTGCTGATAAAAGGAAGAAGAATGAGAAGGAGAAACATATTATTGATGCTTTAAGTAAGCTTGGTTCAGGTGTTAGTTTTCTTCCAAATGACCAATCACAATTAGTTAATAGGCTATTATTGCTGTTAGGTAGTAAGAAGGCTGGAAACAACAATTGTTTTTATGAAACCTCAGCCATTTTAGATCAGTTGATGAATATGAAAATAATTAATAAATGTCAATACAAAGATATTTTATGAGATATTAAATAAGATGAGAAGCACAATTCTTAGTTTTAATTTCACGACAAGTGATTACACAGCTTCATTCCCCTACCCACTACAACTTGACCCCACAAAAGAATTTGAGGCATCTTTATTGTCGATGGAAACTTATAATACCTTGTTTAATATCACAGAGAAAAACAACAAGTTTAGTTATAATCCAGGAAGTGGATATAAAACTATAACCGTTTCACCCGGAGCTTACGAGATTTCTCAAATATCTTCAGAAGTCTCTCGCCTTATGAAAGAAGAAGGTGATGAACCAAAAAATATTGTAATAGATATTCAAAAACACACTTCAAAATCAACTATTAAACTTAAAAATAATTATAAAGTTGATTTCACGATTGAAAATTCGTTCAGAGAGCTATTGGGTTTCTCTTCAAAAAAGATTGAAACTAACGGGACGTCTTACAGTGATAATGTCATTCAAATATCCTCCAGTATAAATTCAGTATCAATTCATTGTGATTTGATTGATGGTGCTTATAACGATGGAATAAGAACAAATACAATATTTTCATTCAGCGCATACTCAACCCCAATTGGTTATAAATTTAATATGGAACCAAAAAATCTTGTCTATTTACCTGTGTCAGGAAAAACCATATACAGAGTAAATTTTAGGATAACCGACCAAGATAATCATATGATATCCTTTAATGATGAAATTATATCCATCAGAATTCACCTACGTGAAGTTTTTCAATAAATAAATAATGGTTATTGTGAGAAAACACGAGTTGGGAAAATATAAAATAATTACAGGGGATGGGATGTTCCTTTCACCAGACTATAAAGGTATGGGTAAGGGTTATTATAAACCAAAGAGACAACGGGGTGTGGGACATCAATTTAGAAATAAAGGAGATGGGATAATTGATACTCTAATGGGTATTGGTTCAACCATCCTTAAACATAAAGACCTAATTGGTTCAACTGCTTCTGCCGTGGGCTCAGTTGCGGGTGCTATAAAGAGTATAAAAGATGCTCAAAAGGAGTCTCATAAATTACAAGCAATCAAAGAAATTAAAAAAGGTAAAACTCGACTATCTTCACAAGAATGACAAAAAATCATTAAAATACTTGGGTCAGGGTTTCAACAATTTTAATACGATATAAATACAAGTATGGAAGCGATTGATAGTATCTATGATTTGGATGATACAATTCTCATTTCAAACTCTACTAAAAAGGAAGACTATTTTAAGGTAAATGCTATAACAGGAACAGACTGGAATTCAAACGGAACAAAAAGTTTTGAAATAAATAATCAACAAACTTACTTGAATATAGCTGATAGTTTCTTGCTGTGTAAATTTAAATTCACTAAGGCTGCGAATAATACTAATGCTACACTCGTAAATGATTTCTTCTGGAAAATGTTTGATAGTGTCCGCCTGTATATTGGAACACAAGAGGTTGAAGTGGTTGATTATGTCTCTGCTACATCTGAAATGATGAAATTTACACTATATTCGTTTAGTGATAGAATGGGTAAGGGAGCTGTTGAAGGTTTTATTCCTGATATGTCAACGGGTACAAACACAGACCCTGGTTATAGTCAAAGTAAGGCAAAGTATAATGATGACACAAAACCAGAGAATAGTTTTATGGTAGCAGTACCTCTGAAAGGTATATTTGGATTTTGTGGTTATGATAAAGTTTTGTATGGGCTTAAAATTAGATTTCAACTCCAAAGGAATGACAATGTAAATAGGTTGCTTTTTGGGGCTGAAAATGCTTTTGGTGATAATAATAAATTTGTTATCAATGATTTGTGTTGGTATATTAGTGAATATACTCCTAATCTTAAAACGGAAGAGATGTTAAATAGAAGACTTAACTCAAAGACCTCGCTAAATGTATCATACCTTAAAAGTTGGAATTTGGGTGTTCTGGAAGGAAAACCACGATACCTATGGCTCATTTTTAAGGAACCAGATGGAGAGGAGGGTACTAATAAGAATAATGCGCTGAGTGATAATGCCAAGGTGAAACAACTTCGGGTTTCTCTTGATGGTACATTTTATCCACGAGATAGATTGCAAATTGATTGGGAAAAAAATGGTTATGCGGAAGCCTACAAGTCTTACCAAAAGGTGTGTGAAAACAACGGTAATAATGATCCAATTTTGGATATGGTTGCGTTTCAAAAACTTTATACAATCTACGCAATTGACCTGAGTTCTCAAAAGGAAACTATAAAGTCTATTAGAGTGGATACTTCTCTATACATTGAAAGAGGAGAGAATGAAGAAGTTAATGCTTATTGTTTGCTTTTGGAAGAAACAGAATTACAGATTATTACAGATAATGGTGTTATGATTAATATCACATAGGTTTTTTCTCATAAATAAATGGTAGGGGTATATGTTAATCAAATCAATCTTAATAAATTAACATCTTGTATTCAAAATCAAAAGCCTTGTATTATTAATGTTAATACAATTCAAAGAAAAGGAGCTGTAAGAATTGATGTTTTACTCACACACACACAAGTAAAAACACTAAATGATGCTGATTCACTTAAAATTAAAATGACAAAACCTATGTTAAAGAAATATTCAATAGGCGAGTCAAGAGGAGGATTTCTCCCGTTTCTAATTCCTTTATTTGCTGGTTTAAGTGCGGCGGGAGCATTGACTGGTGGTATTTCAGCAGCGGTAAAAACTGCTAATGAAAGGAAGGCACAACTAAAAGCTCAAAAAGAATTGGAAAGACATAACAAGGAGTTGGAGAAACAAATTTGTGGAAGTGGTGTAATTGTGGATTTTGCTCAAAAACTTGAAAGTTTACCTGATAAAGCGAGATTGTTGGTTGGAGATATGCTTTCCTCTATCGCTCAAGCGGGTGTTAAACTGACTAAAAGGGGTAATGGGTTATATCTTTCTCATAAATAAATGGATAAATGGTTTAAACAATTTGGAAAGAATACAACGTCAAATATAGAACTTACTAAGTATTGTAAAAAACTAAAAATTGATAATGTGGTAATCTGTATGAGAGATGAATTAATACATATAAATAAGAATACAAAGAATATTATTGTGAATTTAGACACACAGAATGGTTCTCATTGGGTTTGTATTCATAATAGTCAGGCTAAATATTATTTTGATAGTTATGGTATGCCACCACCTTTTGAAGTAATACAATTCTTACAGAATGGTGTTTATCAAACATTTCAAGTTCAAGAAATTAATTCTAAATGTTGTGGTCAATTATGTTTATATGTATTATTTCAACTCAACAATAATGAAAATTTTTATGATGTCATTTTTAATCTAATATAAATGACTTATGTTGGAAAAGATGGTTCTATCTTTGGAGAATCCTCTCAGGATATTGATTTATCAAATTATTATACAAAGGCACAGGCTGAACGACAAAAATATAATATAACAAAAAATATTAATATGAAAAATACTTAGAGATTAATCAATTATCCAAACCCGACAGATACAAATGACTTGATTAGATTTAGTGATTTATCACAATATATATCTTTAAATAAAACAGCACGTTTTGTTAAACAAGTAAAATTTACAACCACAACACCTGGTTATACTGACCATACACCTTTCCTCAATGAATTTTACTACCTGCTTACAATTGAATTTTATAAAGAAGGACATATCGTTAATATGCGAATTAATAAATGGGGGTATGATATGCCTGATTTAGGGTATAATTGGTATTTTTTTCAATAAACTTAGAAGACCTACATGATTTGAATCAGTCTCGTAAAGAAGAATATTATCCACTTGGCGAGGATAAGGATTTATGTGGAAGTACAATTAGTAAACAACAAATACATGATTTTAAGAAAAGAAAAATATATGATAGTATAGCGATGGTTAGCATGACAAAGAAGGAAGGTAATGAGATAAGGATAGAAAGCCGAGGAATACAAACCGATTTGGTAGTGGGAAGATGGGGTGGTATTACCTGTCATAATATTAATCTCACATATATTTCTGATACATAAATGGCAGGAAAAAGACTACAAGAGAATTATAATTTTTGTATTCAGGGATACCTACAAGAAAAGGGTGCTCGGTATTATATACCTTATAATGTGGAGCATATACATGGAAATTTTGTCATTAAAAACTGGCCTTATACTGTTAAACCCACAAATAGAGACCTGATAAAAATATTAAATAAAAATGAACTTCTCAAAGTTATGAAATATAAAACTCTTTTAGAAATCATCAACAAATCTTATTGGTATCCTATTATGAGAAAAATAATTATAGATACAAGAATATCTCAAAATCCAGATGAGTATATGTATAATATTCTTTGGGGCTCAAACTCAAGGGTAGCAAGGGATGAGGAAGGAGTTGAAGAAGAGAAGGAGGAAAGAGAGAAAAGGGATGTTGATGAAAAAGAACACGTTTAAATATTAAATGAAGAAGAAATTAATGAAGGGTTAGAGAAATTAAATAAAGAGTTTTCAAGGGTAGATTTAATGATTAAGACGAGTGTTTTGAGTGAAGAAGAGAAAACTTTAAAATTAAACAAGCTGGGTGAAGAATATTTTGAAAAGGTAGTAGCTATAAGGAAAGGAATAGATGTAGATATAACTCTTATGGTTGATAAGATGTTAAATGAAATGGAAGTAAAAGAAAAATTGAGAAAATTAGATGAAGAATTTTCAAGGTTAGATATTAAGATTAAGATGAGTGTTTTGAGTGAAGAAGAAAAAACTTTAAAATTAGACAAGTTGGGTAGGGAGTATTTTGAAAAGGTAGTAGCTATAAGGAAAGGGAAAGATATAGATATAAATTTCACTGTTGATTTTAATCCTAAATAAATGGGGGAAGCAAATCTTAAAACTATTCTTAAAGTATTTATGATATTAAAGGTTATATTACAAACAGTAATCGAAAAATCAAAAGAAATATTTTCTTCATGTAAGTCTGTTAATATTTCTCATAAATAAATATGAGTTATTGTCTCGTGTAAAAAGAAAACTAATACGAAAAATATCTCTTATGTTAAAGCTAAAAATAATAGAGTTTATCAAAAAGGAATATGTCAATTGTGTGGCTCAAAAAAGTGCCAATTCATCTCTCCTAAAAGTGGAGGAGACATACAAAAGTTTCTGTCAGGAAGTAAATTTACAACAACTGGAATTCCTGGGGAACTACACCTTCCAGGGTATTCTTTCTGTGGTCCAGGAACAAACTTGGATAAAAGATTAGATGAGGCTGACAATCCTAAACCTTGGTCGAAACCTATAAATAGGGTTGATGAAGTGTGTATGAATCATGATATTGCTTATGGGAATACCACTACATTGGATGAAAAACATGAAGCAGACAGAGAAATGTTATATAATTTGTCTTTGATACGAAATCCTACGTTGAGGGAGAAAGTTGATAGGTTTATTGTGAAAAAAATGATAAGTGCTAAATTGAAACTTGGTCTTGGTTATTCACCTTCAAAAAACTATTAAGCTCTAATGATGTCATCAAGACTGAGGAGCTTTTGGCTAATGAATTACATAAACCTATAATAACAAAGTTTAAAAGAAGGAAAGTTTATTCTAAATACACTGACCACATATGGTCCGCTGATTTAATCGAACTAAATAATGATAAGGGATACAGGTATGCTTTCACCGTTATTGATTTGAGGAGTAGATTTGCCTGGGTTGTTCCTTTGAAAAACAAAAGGGGTAATACTCTTATGTTAGCATTTAAGCTAATATTTGATAGGGATAAAAGAAAACCAAAGAAACTGTGGACCGATGAGGGAACAGAGTTCTATAACAAAATATTTTTGAAATTTCTTAAGGGGGAGGGTATTAAATTATACAGCACCTTTAATGAAGGAAAGGCAGTTGTTGTTGAGCGTTTTAATCGTACTTTGAAAGATAAATTATATAAAAAATTCACACAACTCAGTTCTCAACAGTGGGTATATTTAATTCAGGATATTGTAGATAATTACAATAATACTGTTCATTCATCAACAAAATCAAAACCGTCAATCATTTACAAAATTAGAATATGAAAGGGAGATTAATTTGAGAAAACCCAAGTTCAAAGTTGGTGATATTGTAAGAATATACAGATGGAAAAGTCATTTTGAGAAAGGTTATACAAAGAAATGGACTCGTGAATTATTTAAAATTGTTAATGTAAAGCAGGGGTCAGGAACCTTTTTGACTGGGAGAGCCATAAAAGCCAAATATTTCTAAATATATTTCATTGAGAGCCATATAGTATTTTTAACGTATAATAAATTAAATATGTCTTACTTTTAATGCGACTTCTGGTGCTGCATGGTTTTGCTGATGGCCTTGTAGTCTGGTTCATACGTGGTGAGGTTGAGCTTCATGCAGGCGTTGAGGCTTCCATCAGTTAAACGTGAGCGTAGGTTGGTCTTAATGTTCCTCATATGCGAGAATGACTGCTCACATGCATATGTAGAGCCAAACATGGTCAATACGGCAATACTCACACGCTGCATTGTGTGGTATGTCACAGGAAGCTCGTTCCAAGTTTTAAGAATCAGCTGGTCTTCAGGTTGAAGATTTTTCATTTCTGTCCACTTGTGTTCCCTCGCCAGCTCTGCTCGCTGTCGCACAAGACTTTCCAACTCTCCATTAAGTGACTTGCACTTACTCATCCACATGTCTGATGCCTTCAGGTCAGCAACTTCCAGCTCAAAGTCTCCGATAGAGACCCCGGGGATGCATGTCAGGTCGATTTTGTCCACTGCACACTCATGTGGATGATTGATGAACTTGAAAAGACCAGTGCGCGCACGAAATTCTCCAAAACGTGCTTTGAATGACTGCAGGAGATTGGACGTAAAGCCAGCTAGCTGCTGGAGATCCAGATGTTGAGTGGAGTCACTTGCTAAGCATGCATCTCTAAATTGTTGCAGTCTTTCAAAGTGCAGAAGACGACCTGTTTCAATGTCCCTGAGAAAGACTTCCAGCTTGCTTTCAAATGCAAACACTGCTTGTTGAAGGGATGAGATTGTATTTCCAATACCTTGCATTTTCACATTGAGCTGGTTCAGATGGCCAGTTATGTCCACGAGATAGTGAAACTGCAGGAGCCAGTCAGTGTTGTCTAGCTCAGGATGCTTGACGCCTTTCATTTCAAGAAAAGTCCGGATTTCACTCAGGCAAGCTGCAAAACGGCTGAGCACCTTCCCCCTTGACAACCAACGCACGTTGCTGTGTAAAAGCAGACCGGGATAATGATTCCCAACTTCTTCTAACAGAGCCTTAAACTGGCGATCATTTAAAGCTCGGGCAACAATAAAGTTGACCACTCGCATGACCAGCGACATCACCTCACCAAGCTCCTGGCCACACGTCTGAGCGCAAAGTGCCTCCTGGTGCAGGATGCAATGAAAACTTAGGATGGCTCTCTTTTCATGTTCACGGAGAAGCGCTACAAATCCTTTGTTCTTCCCCAACATACAGGATGCACCATCAGTACAGACAGAAATAAGTTTATCCATCGGTAGTTTTTTTTCTTTAGCAAACTCCATGAAAGACGTGAATAAATCCTCTCCTCTTGTTGTCCCTTTCATTGGCAAAACAGCCAAGCTTTCCTCACGCAGTGTGTCACCTGCAGCATACCTGGCAATTATACTGCACTGAGATAGATGGCTAACGTCTGTTGACTCATCTAACGCGAGAGAAAAGTATGTCCCGGCGTTTATGTCCTTAATTTGTGTTTCCTCGACTTGATTTGCCATCATGATGCTACGATCGTGCACAGTTCTTGCTGACAGGGGCATGTCTTTTATTCGTTTGATTATCTTGTCTTTATTTGGGAAGTCATCAAACAGTTCATTGGCCACATCAAGCATGAATGTTTTGGCATACTCACCATCTGTGAATGGCTTTCCATTCCTTACTATTGCCAAAGCACCCGCAAAGCTAGCGGAATTCCCATCACCTTGCTTGGTCCACACACGTAGTTGCTGCTGACTCGCCTGCACTCTCCGCTGTAGCTCCTCGCATGCCCTTTTCCTGCTGTCCCCCGCTGGATATTTCGATGCAAATGAAGCATGGTGCGTATCGAAGTGCCGCTTTATATTTGACCGTTTCATCGATGCAATTTTATCATTGCATATTAGACATACCACAGATCCTGCTCTCTCACCAAATGCAAATTCCTCTGTCCACGCAGCCTGGAATGCACGGTAATCATCGTCTTTTTTTCTTTTCGCCATCTTTTCCGTTACAAGGGTTGAAGCGGATAAACTAGTTGGCTATCTGATAAAATTGATTTCTTCACCTTTACAATGACGTGGACATGCTCGCGAGCCATTGGTTCCCGACCCGACCCACGGGTGACCCGTGACCCGTGAAATTTATCTTCAAAACTAATTTCTGTTTACTTTAAAATGACACAGTATTATTAAGAAATATCACAAGTATTTTAAAATCAGTTCCAAACTGATTTTGTTTTTTGATTTTTTTTTTTTCAACTCAAAATTGTCTGGGAGCCATATGCCGTCACCGGAAGAGCCATATATGGCTCGCGAGCCATAGGTTCCCGACCGCTGATGTAAAGGATACAGTCCCTTGGACTTACAAATTATATGATATAAATGGGGAAGAAATATTAGGGGCATTTTATTCACAAGAATTACAAAAAACAAAGCTAATAATTCATTAAACAACATTTCTATTCACCCCACCCAGATTAGCTAATTTAATTAGTGGTAATAAAAAACAAAAATAAATAAATAAAAATCATAAGCCACGCCCACACAGACCACGCCCACCCAGACCACGCCCACACAGACCACACCCATCATCCCCCACCCCCAGTGCGTCCCCCACCCTTGATCCCCCCTCATCCCACCCCCACCTTCCCCACACACACAAGGGGAGGGGAGGGGTGGGATGAGGGGGGGTCAAGGGAGGGGGACGCACCTTCCCATCCTTTTTCCTTTATTCTCTTTTTGTAATTAATTATTAAATAGTTGTATACAAAGCAAATATATTCATATAATATTGAAAACAAAATCTTTATATTAACAAAACATTTTTCTTGAGGTATACATTCAACTTCTCCCCAGCACAAGTCATCAATTTCTTCCCAGCACAACTCAAAGGTTGGTTCAGCAGATGTCTTCAGGTTTTGAATCTCTTTCTATTAAATACAAGGGACAAGGAGAAAAATATGTTATATACCTCAACGATTTAAAAGAATGAATATTATGAGTATTATGAATCGCATACACACATACACATACCTCTAAAAAGTTGAGTTTGGTGTAAATGCTGTCGAGATGAAAATTTAGGGTATCACAGGTCGCAGGTATCTCAAAATAACCCCAATCAGAGTTGTGATCATGGTCGTGGTCATGGTTGTGATCATCGATCTCAACTATCATCTCAGCTATTGAAGTAATGTTCTGTTGGAAAACAAAGCGAGAAACTGTAAAATTTGTAATACGTAAAGTTGAATCTAACAGAGAAATAGAGTTTATCAAGATGGAAATTTTAAACTCACATGGGTAGGGAATTAATTCGCACTCCTCGGAACTTCAAGGTTGTGAAATTCGTTGCCAGTCATTTGTTCTGTTGTTGAGACAAACTGTCCAGAACAGAGGCTGTCCAAACACCCAGCCAGCTTATTATGTCTCCAAACTTCAGTTAATTCTGTAAGGGTTTCATTCAGATTCTCCCTTTGTTGGTGATAATTATTGGCTTCATTTTCAACATCAACCACCAACTTTGGCAAAGAGAGGCTGTTAAAAAAAGAGAAAAAACAATAATTATTGAGAG
Organism: Myxine glutinosa; assembly: GCF_964187855.1. Taxonomy (NCBI): domain Eukaryota; kingdom Metazoa; phylum Chordata; class Myxini; order Myxiniformes; family Myxinidae; genus Myxine; species Myxine glutinosa. Next base: position 94,882,592 of record NC_136265.1, read on the forward strand.
GCTGTTAAAAACAACAATAAATTGTTAATCATGTTCTATATAAAACAATGAATAATTAATCGTTAAAACAAAAAAAAACTTACCTGTCTTGCGATAAAGCTTCAAACCCAATGCCATCTTCAACGTTGGAAAACATTTTTCAAATGAAGCCACCTCAAGTGAGGTTCAGTTAATATAGCTGGAATGGGGAAATTTAATGACATCATGGAGGCAATGAGTTTCTTGAAAATTCCGGGTGTGTCCCTTCAAGGAAGGGAATTAACATTCTTTATGGGATTTAATGTTTAAAAATATCACTTGACTAAGACATAATATTTTTGCTTTGGGCAAGAGAAGAGTAAAACTGGTTTCTCAGGTAAAACATTCATGTTCGTTGAGTCTCTGTTTATAATGAAAAACTGGTGTGTGGCACTCTAGGCGCTCAAACAAGAACATTGAGGGAGGTTTATCATTTTATCTTAGCTCAGGTAAAATATCTTGATACAAACTCAAACCTCTTCTTTAATAATATATTAGACGGTGATGGTAGTGGTAAGAGAATTAAATTATTTCCTACACATAAACAAATATTTGTAGGGTCGATGTTTGAGTGGGTCAAAGATGATCTGCCAGATGATATGTAGAAGAAGGATCACAGGTTCATAAGGGGAAACAAATATTTGTAGTGTTTGAGTGGTCTAATGACCAACATTAAGGATAGGTGCTATAGACAAAAGGTTCATAAAGAACAGAGGTTCACACAGAAGGACCATTGTTTGAGTGGTCTAATGAATAAGGATAGCATGTCAAAAGGTTAGAAGGTTCGTAAAGAACAGGGTGCGAGAAATAGAGGTGTTTAGGGGCAATGAGGAGAGAGGAAAATTAACATGTAAGTGAATGGGGATTTGGGTGTCCCAGAAGCAACATTATTCCCCTACATTATTCCCCTATCGTGGTCGTTTAACTTATTTCTGAGGTTTCTTGGTGGGTACAGGGTCATTTAGAGGTCATTTTGGGTGGTAATGGGGTCATTTAGAGGTATAAATATGCAAGTTATGGTAAAAAGTGGGTTACGGAGTCACCTCTGGCAATATCATAGCAATATCATTACACAATATCATATTATTAACATTGGGTAATTTGGCTTTATTTGGTTATCAGTTCTAACAAAATATGTTTTCTCATGTTGCAGGTCATGGAGGTCGGAGCGTGCTGTCTACCCTGCTCCCAGTCACTGGAGGATGGGCGAAATGTCAACCGCGTCACTGAGCTCGGACGACCTGCAATCATAGCCGCTAGCATTCGCAGAAATGATGGTGTAGCTGCAGCAATTGAACTTACCAATCCATTGGTTGTGCACAGCGACTGCCGTAAAAGCTTTACCCGTGAAACTAGTATTAAATCATATCTAAACAAATAGTGTGAAGAGACTGAAACTCCTATAGCAGCAACCCAACATTTACGTTCACAATCTGCTGAGTCCTTTGACTTCAAAAAAACATTGTCTGTTCTGTGGTCTCGAGGCTAAGGCTCCGAAGAAGTCATTGGGGCATAAACGTGAACACAATGCCATCTATCACTGTTGGACATTATCATTTGGTGAACGGATTGAGAACTGCGCAAAGGAGCTTGGTGATGGTGATGAAAATGCGAAACAGATTCTGATCAGACCAAGCAACATTATCGACTTGGTTGCAGCGGAAGGGCGGTAGCACAATAACTGTCGCGTCAATTTCTTCCGCAACGAGAAACCAAAATCGGAAAGACATGTCTGCAAGGTCGGAGCGTGCTGTAAAGCATTTGATTGTCTGACAGTCCTTCGAGCAAAATGACGAATGCCAGTATTCTATTAGCGCGCTTGCAGATATCATGGAAGATCACCTTACTGAGGGAGTAGCAGGGTATTCAAGCAAAACATTACGAAGTTGAAAGCACACTTTAAATAATCCATACTTGTAACTCACCTGCCAGGAAAGGATAGCATAGTAGTATTCAGAGATGCATTCAGCAATATTGTACATGATAAGTGGTACAAAGACAACCTCGGTGATCAGGGTTCCGAAAAAAAAGCGGAAAAGCATCGAGGCTTGTATCCGCAGACATCCGAGAGATGGTCAATGATTGTGATATATACCCGTCGCCTTGTTCTCCAAGTACGATGGAGGCGGATACAGTTCCCGAAAGCCTAAACACATTGATTGCAGGTATCTTGAGTCAGACAGGTGTTACGTGGTCCCCTCGGTGAATACCTGGTCTCAGTGACCCCCGGACCGTGAGAGGAACTTCGCCAGAAAGCTGTATTATATATGCGCTTTCGCCACGCAAGCCATATGAATTTCACCCAAGAGACAACTGACGTTCAAGGATATATTTCAATGGTAATGATACCAAACAATTTCAATGACACAACCATCAACAATATTTCAAGGACACAACCACGGAGATTTTCCCCGAGCAATCAACAATACATAATCATCACCAATTCCCAATTCACAATCAATTCCCTATGATTAAGATGGCCATCTTATACATGTGTGTCCCGGTGAGTACTCACACCCCCTTTCGGTCTCTGCTCCTCACAATGTCTCTGGGCCCCTCCTGACCAAGATACTGCTACTGGTCGGCGTCTCCGCACTCGGGCGGTTGAACGAACCCCGGGTGGACGTTTCTCCACCGGGCAGGTATCGTACCAGGCACCGTGGCTGCAGCCCCTCGTGGCCACGCGGAGCGGGTACGGTAGAGCAAGCCAAACCCCACGCCGCTTGCAAGGCGCGTTAGGCCCCAACGTGCGACCCGCACGCGTCTGTTTGGACGGTGCCACGAACGATTCCAGACGCGGGGTCGATGCACGGCCCCACGTCAACTTGACGTCTCCACCGGGCAGGTACACGTCCCGGGAATTCCTCTCGCCGGACAGGTTTCGGAACGCCGCTGATTTCCACGCAGCGCAAGGTCGATTCCACCTTTTGTCGGAGCGGGGCGAGGAAGAAGAAAACTCGTCCTTTTTCCTCGTGTCTTTTCCTCTTCCGTTTTCGGTCACTTCCGTTTCCGGCCACTTGTTCAGAAGGGCTCCTGACCCTCCAATCACAACAACCCTTAATATACTACACACGGATAAGCAAAGACCTGAATGGTAATCCACATACATTCACATAAATATGTAACACTCCCCCCCTTCAAGAAAGAAAGTTTGAACCCAGCGAAAACTTTCTTTGCCGGCCAATTTGGAGAAACAAACCAGATAACTCAACCCCCCCACATTATCAGTTCCCCCCGGGCACAGTTATCACTTAAAAATAAAGCAACCAAAATTTCACCACAACCCCTCCAGATTACTCACTCTGGACTAAGCACCAGCAACGACCTTGTCCCTGCCAAATCAAACTCCATCTCATGACCCTCTGACTTGGACCGTCAGTTTCTTGTGAATGAAGGTTAAGGGGTTGATCAAAGATCCAAAGTTAAGCCACTCGATAGCACTTTTTCCGGGAGGCCAAGCCGAGTATTCACTACATGGATGCCTTTAGGAACGTGGAGTTCACGGTTAGTCCGTGCAGGAAAGTTCTCTACATGGGCGTCTTGAGGAACGTGGAGTTCACGGTTAGTCCGTGCATGACAGTTCACTACATGGACGCCTTTAGGAATGGCGTTCACGGTTAATCCGTGTAGGAATCTTGGCTCGGCGGCTCCGCCGCATTCAGTGCTTCAACTTCTCAGACTTCCCTAATACTTAGGGTGGGACCACTTGTCCCTGTAGTCCCAGGAATAGCGGTCTCCTTCTCGGCCACTACTTTGCCAATCCTTCCTTCGGGAGCGGCCGTAACTCAGGGAGCCTCCATAATAATATTGATTGCGGCCACCACCAAAACTACCGCCCAGTTGTCCTCTCCTGTAGACCTCTCGACGTCTACGAAATGCCTTCCCTACTGTTATGGGCCGACCCTCCAAATCCTTGCCATTCCAATTCTTCTCTGCCTCTCTGGCGTCTTTTGTGTTGGCAAACGTGACAAAGCCGAACCCTCTTGACTGTTGCGTTTCCCAGTCTCTTACCAACCGCACTTCCACCAGCGGCCCATATCTGTTGAAGACAGAGGTCAGAACTTCTTCCTCTGTTTTGAAGTTCAGTCCCCCTACAAATAACTTGGCACTTTTGTCGCCATCCCGAGCTGGTGTGGTGTTATTTTCCCTGCTGGGCTCTTTACCAACCCTCAGGTTACCATAAACTTGACCCCCGGCCAAATCATTCCCGATAACCACAGATACACCCTCTACAGGAAGCGTGGCTTGTAAACCGACGGTGACCGGTCCTGACACCAAATCGGACTCCAAATGGATGACATGAAGGGGAGCACTAACACCGCCTCCGATCCCCTGTAGACGAACACTATCCCCCGTTGCCGTCTCCTCGGACCATGGCAAACTGCCTTCAAGCATTAAAGATTGATGGGCCCCTGTGTCCCTCAATATCCTAACCGGTCTCCGGTTAGTCGAGGCTCCATCCAGTGACACAAACCCCTCTGAAATAAATGGTTGGTAACCCTTTTGATGGCGATTTCTTACGCTAGCCATCGCATTCGGAGTGGTAATAGTCAGACTCCGCTCTGGGTTGTCCCTTTTCATGAGGTAACAACTGGACATCAAGTGTCCAGGTTTCTTGCAAAACGCGCAAGTAGGCCCGGAGGAAAAACTCGGGGTCTGCCTCGGGCCCCCCGAACTATAAGTTTGTCTTGGGCCCGCATCCCTCTGATTTCGAACCGGTGGGGTATCATAGTTGTCCCCATAATCATCACGAGGCCGCCGCCATGTATGGTCGTTCTCCGCACCTGCTGTTCCCCACCTCCCCTGCGGAGATCTAGGCGAGGAGTTAGGTTCGTGGACCCCTATTCGGTGGGTTAAGGCATAATCATCTGCCATGGTGGCTGCGTCCCACAACTTTGGTACCTTCTTTTCCTGCAGGTACACTTTGATGTCCTCGTGGACACACTGCTGGAATTCCTCCACCAGGATCAAGTCCCGCAATGTCTCGAAGTCTTTCCCGACTCCTTTTGACTCACACCACCGATCAAACATGTTTTCTTTCACTCTGGCAAACTCCACATGGGTCTCACTCTCCCTCTTCCTGGCATTCCTGAATTTTTGCCTGTAAGCTTCCGGAACCAACTCATAGGCCTTGAGGATGTGCTTCTTCAGTACCTCATAATCTGCACATTGGTCCATTGGTAGCGCCGAATAAATTTCCTGAGCTTTCCCCACCAGCACACTTTGCACGAGTATGGTCCAGGCCTCCTCCGGCCAGTTTAATTGTCGAGCCACTTTCTCAAAGTGTGGGAAAAATTTCGCGACTTCTTTTTCACTGAACGGTGGAACCAGCCTCACATGTCTGCCCACATCCCAGGTTTTCTGGTTAGGTGTCGACCCCGTCAGCAAGGGTGGTGCCTCTCCCCGTTCTCTCATTAACTCCAGCTCCTTGAATTTGATTTCTTGCTGAAGCTCCATGTCACGTTCCTTTAATTCCCTTTCCGCTTTTCTCTCCTCTGCTTCGAGGTCCCTTGCAGCTCTCCTCTCCTCTGCTTTTCTCCCTTCTAACCTTTCCTGGAGTTCTCGTTCCACTCTCCTTTCCTCTGCTTGTTTCTCTTCTCTCCTCGCTTCTGCTTTCCTTTCTTCTTCTGCTAACCTTTCCTGGAGTTCTCGTTCCACTCTCCTTTCCTCTGCTTGTTTCTCTTCTCTCCTCGCTTCTGCTTTCCTTTCTTCTTCTGCTCTTTCCTTTTCTGCTTTCCTTTCTTCTTCTGCTCTTTCCTTTTCTGCTTTCCTTTCTTCTTCTGCTCTTTCCTTTTCTGCTTTCCTTTCTTCTTCTTTTAACCTTTCCTGGAGTTCTCGTTCCACTCTCCTTTCCTCTGCTTGTTTCTCTTCTCTCCTCTCTTCTGCTTTCCTTTCTTCTTCTGCTCTTTCCTTTTCTGCTTTCCTTTCTTCTTCTGCTCTTTCCTTTTCTGCTTTCCTTTCTTCTTCTTTAATCCGTTCCTGGCTCCGTAATTGCAACTCCAGTTTCCGGAGCTCAACGTCTTCTGGTTCTTCGGGTAGCCACTCCCAGGCTAACTCGTCCCATGTTCCTAATCCCACCATAGATTGTATCACCGTGGCCTGCAACTCTGCCTTCCTCAAATTAGTTCTGACCTCCAAGTTAAAATGTTTGGCCAATTTCAAGAGGTCCGACTTTAGCAACGCTCGGAACTGTGCCTCACTCGGGGTTACCCCAAAGTTCTGTGCCACAAACGCCATGGTGCCTATCGTTAACACCTGTTAACCTTCACCCAAGACTTTACCCCAATTTCTCAAATTTTTTTTTTACCAATTAATAATTAATTAATAAATTTTAATTAATAAAAAATTATTATTTTATTATTTTATACAATTTTAAATCCCGGACGAGCCCCCAATTCTGTTACGTGGTCCCCTCGGTGAATACCTGGTCTCAGTGACCCCCGGACCGTGAGAGGAACTTCGCCAGAAAGCTGTATTATATATGCGCTTTCGCCACGCAAGCCATATGAATTTCACCCAAGAGACAACTGACGTTCAAGGATATATTTCAATGGTAATGATACCAAACAATTTCAATGACACAACCATCAACAATATTTCAAGGACACAACCACGGAGATTTTCCCCGAGCAATCAACAATACATAATCATCACCAATTCCCAATTCACAATCAATTCCCTATGATTAAGATGGCCATCTTATACATGTGTGTCCCGGTGAGTACTCACACCCCCTTTCGGTCTCTGCTCCTCACAATGTCTCTGGGCCCCTCCTGACCAAGATACTGCTACTGGTCGGCGTCTCCGCACTCGGGCGGTTGAACGAACCCCGGGTGGACGTTTCTCCACCGGGCAGGTATCGTACCAGGCACCGTGGCTGCAGCCCCTCGTGGCCACGCGGAGCGGGTACGGTAGAGCAAGCCAAACCCCACGCCGCTTGCAAGGCGCGTTAGGCCCCAACGTGCGACCCGCACGCGTCTGTTTGGACGGTGCCGCGAACGATTCCAGACGCGGGGTCGATGCACGGCCCCACGTCAACTTGACGTCTCCACCGGGCAGGTACACGTCCCGGGAATTCCTCTCGCCGGACAGGTTTCGGAACGCCGCTGTTTTCCACGCAGCGCAAGGTCGATTCCACCTTTTGTCGGAGCGGGGCGAGGAAGAAGAAAACTCGTCCTTTTTCCTCGTGTCTTTTCCTCTTCCGTTTTCGGTCACTTCCGTTTCCGGCCACTTGTTCAGAAGGGCTCCTGACCCTCCAATCACAACAACCCTTAATATACTACACACGGATAAGCAAAGACCTGAATGGTAATCCACATACATTCACATAAATATGTAACACAGGTAAAAAAGGTCTTCAATAGGGTAACTGAGAAAAAAGGTTTATCTACAGAACAAATGATAATATCTGCAGTATGACCAAGGTCATATCTGTCACCATTTTTAATTGCACTTGGGGTCTATTTATACAGAAAATATGAGTCAAGAATGATGATCGACATGCTTCACACATTTGGGATGTGCTGTTCTTATGATGAGGCGAGGCGCTATCAAGCATCACTCCTCGCTGCAGGAACTCCATTTCCAGATAATGAGGAGGGCGGAGGCATTCGTACAGTTTGTGTTCGACAACGTGGACTGGAATGTATCATCATTGGATGGAAATAAATCAATCCATAGTATGGGTGGGTTAAAGTGTACTACACCACGCAGTAATACATCCTCACCTCATGTCCTCAATGTCCTGCGACTCAAGCATACCCCATTAGCAGTCCACATGGGCAGCTATGGCCATGGGCCTATCAAGGTATACAAGAAACCTTCGAAGCCCGGTCCCAAGATTCTCCGAGCTCGGAAAACCGAACTCGTCAAGTTCAAGTTGACGTCTGCAGTCATGGCAACTCTACATCTTGATTCATCTGCAGCTCTCATCTGTAGCTCTGAGGATCCAGTCCATCCCCGGCTGGGGTGGCTGCAGTCACATGGTGACAGAGAAGGAGAGTGTGTTCCATGTGAGTGATGTAGTGGCCCTTCCATTCATCAATCTAGACCCTAACAATCTCAGTACGGTATACACAGCACTGCTCTTCACTTTGAGTGAGGCATCCAAATACAATCGTAACTACTGCATAGTCACGTTTGATCAGCCGCTGTTCATCAAGGCCGTAGATATCATCGCTGCCAGCTCTGAACTGGCCAACGTAGTTGCAAGGCTTGGTGGATTTCATCTATTAATGTCTTTCATTGGTGCCACAAGTTTCATCATGGCAGGAAGCAGCCTGGAAGAGTTGTGGCGCACCATCTACGGCAGTGACAGCATCACCCATATGCTCAATGGGCATGCCTACTCACATGCACGACGGCTTCATACACGTTCTGCCCAGGCCATCGTCACTGTCCTGTTTGAGGCTCAAGGTGCACTGGATGGTGTAGTTGTGGCGGCGCTTAATCAAATATGGTCAGACCTCGTAGCCGAGGAGATAGGGGTCAGTGATGCGATGTCGGACCCTGTAATAATACAACTCACCAACACCATGAGTCAGCTGTACCAAACAGCCAGTCTTCAGAGTAGAACTGCCAAATTGTGGAAACAGTATGTTGATCAGGTATCACTAATGAAGCAGTTTGTACGTGCTGAGCGCAGCGGGTACTTCTCTCTTCACCTACATACCATTGCTCGAATGCAACCATACTTGCATGCTGCGGGGGCGTCTAGCATATGCAAAATCATCCCAGGTGTACCTGCAGGCAATGGAGGATTTGGAGGAGAAGATGCCATCTGAAGACTGGGAGAAGTTTGTTGGTGATGGGTACTTCACTGTTCGCCGCATCAGCAAGTTTTGGTCTGGTGTCTGGTCAGACATGACCATCGAACAAGTATTGATGAGGGTGATGAAGACCACTGGAGGGCTCACACGTGGTCGGCACATCACTGACAGTACTCTCGCACAGTGGGTGGGCGCTGTACCCCTTTGTATACCGATATGTGAGGCTCTGGAGGAGCTTTCAGGCATGCGCTGTGAGCCATCAGACCAACACTCACTACATAAGGAACATGCTGATTTGGGGCAGGCAAGACAGACTCAAGATGATGCTGATCGAAAGAGGTTGTTTGGATGGCTCAAATCACACAATCTCTTTGAGTACAGAGACAAGTTGGTATCTATCTTCACTGGAGTTGAGGCGGATTCCAGTATAAACTGTGACAATGCTGTCACTATTGGCTCCGAACAGCACACGCAGATGATGGGGCAGAACTTTGCAGACTTGAAGCTAAAATATATAGAAAAGTGTTCAGCCATTGTTAGCCATGCGCTCCACTGTCAAAGTGCGGAATGAGCCCTTGGTTGTCAATGAGCAGCAGATGCTGAACAGGATTCTGGCTGTTCTACAATCAAGCAATGACTTGAGAGATTTTGTTCAGTATGAATTTGTGAACTTCACCCCTGCTCTGTTCGATGCTGTGTCCATGCGTAAGACAGCAAAGGCTGCTCTGAATCGTATCCTTGACGTGAATTCACACCTAGTTGACTCAACAGTTATAGGCCCAGTTCCCATAGTTATAGATGGGGGTGACTTTCTGCACGCCGTTGTATGGAATACACCCTGTGCATATGCAGATGTGATACAAAGCTATGTGAGCTATGTGCAAAAGCATTACCCAAGCGCCTTGTCATCGTGGTCTTTGATGGGTATGGTGCTCAAATCAGCACCAAGGTTGTCGAGCAGTCCAAGAGAGCCAGCAAGGTTACATCTGCAGCCATTGCTATATCACCACAGATCAACACATCCACAACACAAGCAGAGTTTCTGGGGAATGGAGCAAACAAGACATCGCTGATGAAGTTGGTCTCAACAGAGCTGAGGGCTGTTGGCATTCTTACCCGTCAAGCAGAAGCTGATGCTGATAACCTCATTATCAGCAAAGCTCTTGAGTACAGCAATGTCGATCTGGGGGTTCATGTTGTCTCCAAAGATGCAGATGTCATGATATCTCTGCTTCATCAAAAGCCATCCGGTGAGTCGATCATACTCATTAATTCTCAATCGGGTGGGGTGGAGCCGAAGTATGTAGATATTGACAAGCTCCAAGTTTCTCTGGGCCCTTTGAAGGAAGTGATTCTTTTCGCCCATGCCTTCACGGGGACTGATACGATATCAGCACTGGAGCACATACCACCGAGGTAAGGCTCAAACATGTCAGCTGCTGAGAAACAGATCCACTCTGAGAGACGAGATGTCTATATTCTATAAGAAGGACGCATCTCAGGAATAAATCGGTGTTGTGGGTGAGCATTTCTTTCTTGCCTGGTATGGTGCCGGAAAATTTGCCTCACTGAACAATGCTCGGTTCTTCAAGCTTAAGCAAATGATTGCAAAGCAGTTTGTGACAAATGTCATGAACCTCGCTGTCCTCCCTCCCACATCTGGTTCAGCCAAGCAGCATAGTCTGCGGGCATATCTACTGTTTCAGCAGTGCCAGGGTGTTTTTTTTTTTTGTTTGTTTGTTTTTGTATACTGAATCGAGGCTCGTAAAGAGCTAACATTTATCTCACAAACAAATCAACCAGACAAACAAAACATATAAAAAGAGGGAGCGTAAGACAAGATGGGGAGAGATGGGGAAGCACACAAACACAACATCCGAGAGCAGGGAGATGCGTGGAAGGGAGAGGGCCCGGGGTGAGGAGGCGTGGGAAGGGGGGGGGGGAGGAGAAGTACAAAACACAAGAACACCAAGGACTTCCAGGACAGAAGTTGGTATTTCAAAAAAGTGGAATTGGGGTGAAATTAGCGGGGGTAGAAAAGATCAAGGTTTTGGATGGGGGAAGATTAGAGATGGTGGTGAACAGCTGTTTTAAAGACCTGGAGGGTGGAGTGGGATTGAAGAGAGTGAGGGAGTTTGTTCCAGAGGCGGGAGAAAAGAGGAATGAAGGAGTGAAGGTGAGCAGAGAGTCTTGATTTTGGCAGTTTAACCATAAGAGGGTTGCAGGCAGATCTTGTGCGACCTGTAGGAATATTTGCGGGACAGAGCCCAGAGAGAGCTGGGGGGCAAGGCCAGAGAGGAGTCAGTAGAAGACGGAAAGACCACCAACCTGCCTGCGGTGAGTGAGTGAGAGCCCCTTGAAGAGGCCCTTCAGCAAACCCATCTGCCCCTGAGAGACTCCTGGAACTCATATTCTGCAACTGTAAAATGGGATGCAAGACAGCCTCTTGCAAGTGCAGGAAGGCAGGTCGTGCATGCACACCAATGTGTGAAACATGTCCAGGAGAGAACTGTTATAATGCCCCAGTTGTTGAGGAGATTGATTAGATTACCTTAAATCCCCTTGTACTTGCAATTGCTTGCTTATTCACTTGCTTGTATTCCCTTGGACGCACTAAATAATTGAATTGTTTTGTATGTTTTGTCTGCTAAAAAAACACACGACAGTTTAACACAACTGTTACGTGCTCCTCCCCGACCCCCTGGTCACAGTGTACCTCTGAGCCCCGAGAGGAGCCACGGCAGAAAAATGTGTTATTCTGAGTCAAAAAGTAATATTGAAACCACACCAATGGTTATCAGCAAACAAATATTGTATTAACAATCACACAAGAATAACGATACAACAATAATAGCAATCAATGATACAATCAACACATCTTATGATGGTACCATCAGCTAGGATAAGATAACTCACTGTGCTCCAAGTGAGTGAAAAAGAACACTCCCCAATGTCTTTATAGCTCAAAGGACATCCCCTATAGCGAGCGTCAGAGCGATATCGAATCGAAACCCGAACCTCGTTCAGATGACGGGCTCAGTCACACCGCCAACACAGCACCAAAAGGCATAGGTGGCCGAAAGCGGCGCAAAAGGTCACGTGGTCCAAAACCGTGCAAGGCAAACTCACGGAGAAATGGGAAATCCAAAGGCGCCCTCCAGGTATAAATGTTCACGGTTCAGTCGGCGAACCGCAAATTAATCTTCAAACCACGTTGCACACACACATTCCAGATAGATGACTGAATGGTGAAAAAGGCTGACGCGAAGCACAGACCTTTTGCGATGAGCAAAGCGTGAGTATCAAAATGGCCGATGGCTCGTACTTGAGTCGCAACAACCCGGCGATGATTCTTCAGAATCCCAACGCCAAACCTGACCACGCAGGTTTATTAATCCCAGCGATAACACCTATCGCAGGAATTCCTTTCAAGGAAACTCAAAGTTCACTCACGACTTTCGTTCGACAATGCTCGCTCTGGAGCTTGAAGCGACCAGCTTCTTGTCCGACTTTTGCTCCACCTTCTTTTCCCTCCTCCTGCTTTGTCTTCCGGTTCTCGATCCGGTTTCCTGTTTCCTTTTAACATTAACTTTTTACCTTTTGACACCAGTTCATGAACCATAAACCTTTTGAACACAATAATAGTACATTAGTACATGGAATCAGAAATATTTACAGTGGATGCAAAACCACAACAAAGGAAGTGACGAATCTGTAACACTTCCCCCCCCTCAAGAAAGAAAGTTTGAACATAGTGAAAACTTTCTTTGTAAGCAAAACTCTTCCAACAAACAAAAGTAAACTCAAGCCCCTGTCACACCTTGACGATTTGGCCAGCGTATGCGGAACGTGTGAGTCATACGCTGGCATACGTCGACATATTTTGTGCATGCACAAAATTTGTCGACGAGCTCGGCGTACTACGACGTATGCCAGCATGCTTCAGCGTGCTCTTAACGTATACAAAACTTACCCATAACGTATTCGACGTGTGCCAGCGTATTCGCCAAATTTTTCATACGTCGGCATACGCTGGCTAAAACGTCAAGGTGTGACAGCGGCTTTACACCCAAATCATCAATTCATGTGAGCAACAGTAAATCAATATTTCCCAAAAATAAAGCAACAAAACTTCAAACAACCTACAGATATTTCCAAAGTTAGCTCACTCTGGACAAAGCATCAGCAACGACACTGTCCCTGCCCTTTACATGCTCAATTTCCCCGTTGAACTCCTGCAAAGCCAAACTCCATCTCATCAACCTCTGATTTTTATTTTTTATTTCTTTTGAATGAAGGTTAAGGGGTTGTGATCAAAAATCCAAAGTCAAGGAAATCTATAGCACTTTTTTAGGGAGGCCGAGCTGAGAGCCAGGTTTCATGGTGGTTGGGTGGTGAGGCCTGGAAGTATTCACTACATGGACGCCTTTAGGAACGTGGAGTTCACGGTTAATCCATGGAGGAAAGTTCACTACATGGACGCCTTTAGGAATGTGGAGTTCACGGTTAATCCGTGTCGGAATGTTGGCTCGGCTGCTCCGCAGCATTCAGTGCTTCAAACTCTGCCTCACTGTCATAATATCATGGTTGGAACGCTTGTCGCTGTAGTCACGTGAATAGCGGTCTCCTTCTCGGCCACCAACCTGATAATCATCCCTTCGGGAGCTGCCGTAACTCTGGGAGCCTCCATAGTAATATCGACTGTGGCCACCACCAAAACTACTACTCCCACCCCAGGAGCCATAGCCACCCCTGAAACTACCTCCACGTTTTCCTTCTCTGTAGCCCCCTCGACGCCTATGGCCTGCCTTCTCTCCGGTTATGGTCCGACCATCCAAATCCTTGCCATCCAAATCCTTTTCTGCATCTTTGGCGTCCTTTGTTTTTTCAAACGTGACAAAGCCAAACCCTCTTGAATTTTGCGTCTCCCTGTCTTTTATCAGCAGCACTTCCAAGAGCGATCCATATTTGCCGAAGACAGAGTCCAGAACATCTTCCTTTGTGTTGAAGTTCAGTCCACCTACAAAGAGCTTGCCAACATTGCCTCCATCCCTGACTTGTGTGTGCTGACACTTAGTTTCAGGGTACTTCCTCTTCTCGTCAGGGCGCTTCCTACCCACAGCACGAGTCGCGGTACAGGATGGAAAGATACACAGAATCTTCTGCTCTAACTGTGCGGTGTTATTTCCCATACTAGGCTTTTCAACGAACATCGGGTTACCAGAAACTTGACCACCGGCCAAATCATTCCCGATAACAAAAGATATTCCCTCTACAGGAAGAGTGGCTTGTAAACCTATGGTGACCGGTCCTGACACCAAATCCAACTCTAAATGGATGACATGAAATGGAGCTTTACCACAGCCACCAACCCCCTGTAAACGAAAACCAACACCAGTTGCCGTCTTCTCTGACAATGGCAAAATGCCCTCAAGCATCAAAGATTGATGTGCTCCTGTGTCCCTCAACACCCTAAGCCTAACAGGTCTCTGGTTGGTCAGGTCACCATCCAGTGACACAAACCCCTCTGAAATAAATGGTTTGTAACCCTTTTGAGGGCGATTGCTCACATTTGCCAATGCATTTGGAGTTGTACTAGTCTGACTCCACTCCTGATTTTTCCTTTCCAGGGCATAACAGTGGGACATCAAGTGTCCAGGTTTCTTGCAAAAAGCGCAAGTAGGCCCGGAGGAGACACTCTTGGTTTGCCTCGAGCCTCCCGGAAGATAGGTCTGTCTTGGAACTGTAGTCTTCTGATCCCTAAAAGTGACGGTATCAGATTTGTCCTCATAGTCCTCTCTGGGCTGCCCCCATGAATTTTCGTTCTCTGCACCGGATGTACCATAACTCCCCTGGCTAATTTTAGGCGAGAAGTTAGGTTTGTGGAACCCCATCCTGTGTGTCAAGGCATAGTCATCTGCCACGGTTGCTGCCTCATACAACTCTGGTACCTTCTTTTCCTCCAGATGTACTTTAATGTCCTCGTGGACACACTGTTTGAATTCCTCCACCAGGATCAATTGTCGCAACAGTTTGAAGTCTTTCCCAACCCCTTTAGAATCACACCACCGATCAAACATGGTTTCCTTAATTCTGGCAAACTCCACATGGGTCTCACTCTCCCTCTTCCTGGCATTCTGGAATTTTTGCCAGTAAGCTTCAGGGACCAATTTATAGGCTTTGAGAATGGTTTTCTTCACTATCTCATAATCTGCACATAGGTCAATTGGTAGAGCCGTAAATATATCCTGAGCTTTACCCACCAGAACAATTTGCACTAACATGGTCCAGGACTCCTCAGGCCATTTTAGCATTTGAGCCACTTTCTCAAAGTGTAAATAAAACTTGGCTACCTCCTTTTCATTGAAGGGTGGAACCAGCCTCACATGTCTTCCAACATCCCAGGTGTTCTGACTAGTTGTCGAACTAGCCGGCATGGATGCAACCTCTCCCCGTTTTCTCCTTAACTCCAGCTCTTTAAATTTGATTTCCTTCTGAAGCTCCATGTCACGTTCCTTTAACTCCCTTTTGGCTCTTCTTTCCTCTGCTCTTTCCTGTCCTCTTCTTTCTTCGAGTTCCCTTGCAGCTCTCCTTTCCTCTGCTCTTTCCAGTTCTCTTCTTTCTTCGAGTTCTCGTACCTGTTCTACTCTTCTTTCCACGAGTTCTCGTTCCTGTTCTATTCTTCTTTCCTTGAGTTCTCTTGCAGCTCTCCTTTCCTCTGTTCTTTCCTGTTCTCTTCTTTCTTCGAGTTCCCTTGCAGCTCTCCTTTCCTCTGCTTTTAACCTTTCCTGGCTGGCTCTGCAGTTGCATCTCCATTTTCCGGAGCTCCACATTTTCTTGTTCCTCGGGAAACCAATCCAAGGCTACCTCTGTCCATGTGCCCTGTCCCACCAGAGATTCTATCACCAATGTCTGCATCTCTGCTTTCTTCATATTAACTCGGACCTCCAAGTTAAAATGTCTGGCCAATATCAAGAGTTCCGATTTTTTTAACACTTGGAACTGTGCCTCACTAGGGGACACCGCAAACTTTCCTGCGTCAAACACCATGGTGACTATCAGTTAACACCTGTTAACCTTCACACAAAACTTTCCAATTTTTTTGAAAAATTTGGGAATGTTAGAAAAAATTCCAAATTTGGGAATTCTGGGAATGTTAGGGAATTCTATCCCAGACGAATTATCAGGGAATTTAATCCCGGACGAAGACCCAATTTCAAGCCCACGAGTCAATTGGACGAGCCCCCAATTTCTGTTACATGCTCCTCCCCGACCCCCTGGTCACGGTGTACCTCCGAGCCCCGAGAGGAGCCACGGCAGAAAAATGTGTTATTCTGAGTCAAAACGTAATATTGAAACCACACCAATGGTTATCAGTAAACAAATATTGTATTAACAATCACAGAAGAATAACGATACAACAATAATAGCAATCAACGATACAATCAACACATCTTATGATGGTACCATCGGCTAGGATAAGATAACTCACTGTGCTCCAAGTGAGTGAAAAAGAACACCCCCCAATGTCTCTATAGCTCAAAGGACATCCCCTCCAGCGAGCGTCAGAGCGATATCGAATCAAAACCCGAACCCCGTTCAGATGACGGGCTCAGTCACACCGCCAAAACAGCACCAAAAGGAGTAGGCGGCCGAAGCGGCGCAAAAAGTCACGTGGTCCAAAACCGCGTAAGGCAAACTCACAGAGGAATGGGAAATCCAAAGGCGCCCTCCAGGTATAAACGTTCACGGTTCAGTCGGCGAACCGCAAATTAATCTTCAAACTCTGCGTGGCAAACACACATCCCAGATAGACGACTGAATGATGAATAAGGCTGCGGCGAAGCAAAGACCTTTTGCGATGAGCAAAGCGCGAGTGTCAAAATGGCCGACGGCTCATACTTGAGTCGCAACGACCCGGCGATGATTCTTCAGAATCCCAACGCCAAACCTGACCACGCACGTTTATCAATCCCAGCGATAACACCTATCGCAGGAATTCCTTTCAAGGAAACTCAAAGTTCACTCACGACTTTCATTCGACAACGCTCGCTCCTGGAGCTTGAAGC
Organism: Myxine glutinosa; assembly: GCF_964187855.1. NCBI lineage: Eukaryota > Metazoa > Chordata > Myxini > Myxiniformes > Myxinidae > Myxine > Myxine glutinosa. The sequence goes on from NC_136265.1 coordinate 94,899,447, forward strand.
GACCAGCTTTTTGTCCGACTTTTGCTCTGCCTTCTTTTCCCTCATCCTGCTTTGTCTTCCAGTTCCCGATCCGGTTTCCTGTTTCCTGTTTCCTTTTAACATTAACTTTTTACCTTTTGACACCAGTTCATGAACCATAAACCTTTTGAACACAATAATAGTACATGGAATCAGAAATAATTACAGTGGATGCAAAACCACAACAACGGAAGTGACTAATCCGTAACAACAACCAATTTCCTGTTGTTTATATTAAAATCTGGTATGAATTCAGAAGTGTCATTTATTATTCTATAACAATTGGTTCCACAATTATCACAAGTATCAGAATTACAGCTTTTTAGTGGTGGCAATCTTCAACATATGCAAATTCAGGTGCTTAATTTGCCTAATTTGACCCCTTCAATGACCCTGTAGCCACCCAAAAACCTCGGAGATGAGTTCTCCACCCCAAAATTAGTGGAACTAGACATGTTAAATATGCTTCTATCCTCTTCGGTTCAAAAGTTATAAATTTTACCTTCGTCGGTGTCGGCCATCTTGGAAATATGCAAATTAGGTACCTTCCACTCCCAGGAATTATGGGGAATTTTCTGCAAAGCTTTTATTGGGTATTTAGGTCATTTCAGCCATTTTCTTCTCTGTCCCCAATTTTTCTCACCTAAAATTATATTTCCTCCACTTATACTTGTCCAAATTTTTTTTTGCCAAATAGGTCAACACTCAACAACCACATGTCCACAACCATCGGTGATTCTGGACTCTCAAGTGACGTTCCAGCAAAATTGGCATCGGAATGAATCTTCTCTCCAGGTCTTCAAGAAATCTGGTGAAAGGTGCATCCTCCAGCTAGGCATGTCGGACCTCCTTTTTTCCTCCTCGTTTTTATTCAGGATTGAATATTTTTGTGAATAAAACTTTAAAACTGGAAGTAACGTTCTGGTAATACACGATGGGGGAGAGATAACTATCGAGAGGGATTCGATAGAGGTAACATGGAATAGAAAACAGAAGAAGAAGAAGTCATGCAATTAGAGGAAGAAGATTCGGCGTTGATCAGACGTGGATCCGGTTCACGGGGAATGTGCGGTGGCGGAAACCTTTTCACAAAGTGAGGCGTGAGGGCGTGAGGGCGTGACCGTGAGTAGAGGAAGAATTGTGCAGATTTGGGGTTTTAAACAACTTCGTGAGTCGAGGAAGAGTTGTGGAGATTTGTGATTTGAAATATATTCGTGAGGAGAGGAAGAGTTGTGGAGATTTGTGATTTGAAATATATTCGTGAGAAGAGGAAGAGTTGTGGAGATTTGGGATTTAAAATATATTCGTGAGGAGAGGAATAGTTGTGGAGATTTGGGGTTTTAAACATCTTCGTGAGTAGAGGAAGAGTTGTGGAGATTTGGGATTTAAAATATATTCTTCGTGAGTAGAGGAAGAGTTGTGGAGATTTGGGATTTAAAATATATTCTTCGTGAGTAGAGGAAGAGTTGTGGAGATTTCGGACTTTTTTTTTATACAGAATGAGAATCGAGGCTCGTGTAAGACCGAACACATTGAACATGAAAACATGCACAGACACATAAAACATGCAATGAAGGGAGCGGCAGACAAGAGGGAGAGAGACGGAAGCACTCAAGCACAACAACAGAAGAGAACAGGGACGTCGGTAGATCTGTGGAATGGGGAGGGGTACATGGTACTAGAGTCTGTAGAGAGAGTTGTGACATGAAGAGTCCGAAAAAAATTGGCCACGTGGTCTGTGGACGCCATGTTGTTTCCTGTCCGATCTTTGCGTGGCCTGGCCTTGCATTGAATACATACGAGGAACGCTCTATTTTATTGTTTGGCTTTGTTTGTTGTCTTTAATAATACTTAATAATGTGAGTATTGTCTTTAATACTCACACTCATTCCAATGACGCCAAATACTTAAGATCACACGCTGATAAGACTCTCATTGTCTGTAATAGAACTCATATGCCATGTAGGGACAAAGCCTTTTGCAACTCAGTACATGCCCTCTGGAACAAACTACCTATAACTATTCGGACCTCACACAACATAAGCACTTTCAAATCAAAACTCAAAACACATTTATTTCCAAAGTAACTTAATTGTATTTTTTGAAAAGTAGCTTTGAGTCGTATTCTTCAAAGATTGTGTAATCTAAGTTGTCTTCAAGATATGCTGTGAAGTGCTTTGTTCATTTCATGCTAAGGCGCTATATAAATACTGTTATTATTTTTTTATTTATTATTATGTACATGTATGTAATTTGGAATAGTTTAGATGTACACCATACAACTAATTGTACATTGCTATGAAAAATGGGTATGTTTTACATGCATACTCTTCCATTGCAAGTCTGGATTACAATTTCTGGGCCTTTTATATAATAACAATTTAATTGTGCATATGTATTTCTCCCGCTGCGCCGACATGAAAAGTTAATTTACTTTTTATTAATTTTCATATTTAAAATCAACATTTCTGTCATTTGTCAAGATGGTTTGAAAGCAATCTTGTTGTAATAATAGGAATTTATATAGCGTAAATGGCAGGAGCCTCTAAGCGCTTAGAAAAGAGAAGAAAGCCAACGAGATGAATATACAAATACAAATTATATAAGAAGAAAACCTAAAATATAATCAGATGTAGGCATTTTCAAATAAATGAGTCTTTAACAGAGATTTGAAAATGTTCACATTGTCGGCTTTGTGTGCATGCATTCTCGTCAAGAAAGTAAGACGCAAGACAGCAAGGTCGTCCAGAAAATGATAGGCACTTCCTGTCCCCGCTTTCACTTTTATTCCTTTTCCCCCTCTCCTCCCTCTCCTCCCCACATAAAACTACATTTCTGAACAAAGATTATTGCAACAAACAAAATCCGATTCTTATCTTGGACGAAGAGAAAATCATATCAAAAGCGAGGGGCATAGTGCAAATCACAAATTACACAATGTAGGCACTCAAATTTTGTACTGGGTTACGCACAATGTATACACACTAGCGGGCAGTGCACCAGTGCATGGCGCAAACAATGGAAACAAAAAGGCTTCTAATTCCGGGTTGTCGTAACTCTCTCTCTATACAGGGACTCCACATGGTACAAAGCAAATGGACAATTCTTGGAATTTCAGGAAAGAGGTTGGGTATCGAAAGAGGCGGATCTGGGGTGAATTAACGGGTAGAAAAGATCAAGGTTTTGGATGGGGGAAGATAAGAGATGGTGGTGAACAGCTGTTTTAACGACCTGGAGGGAGGAGTGGGATTGAAGAGAGTGAGGGAGTTTGTTCCAGAGGTGGGAGAAAAGAGGAATGAAAGAGTGAAGGTGAGCAGACAGTCTTGATTTTGGTAGTTTCACCAGAAGAGGGTTGCTGGAATATCTTGTGCGTCCTGCAGGAATATTTAGGTGGGGTGTGGGGAGGGACAGAGCACAGACAGAACAGCGGGCGCAAGGCCGGATTGGAGTCGGAAGAAGACAGAAAGACCACCTACCTGTCTGCGGTGAGAGAGGGAAAGGCCCTCAGAATCAGCTTAATCATGGAGGATTCCAATGCTTCTGAATGGTTTGGTTTCAACTGCGTGACGCCGAGCTGGATGTGAGGCAGGAGCACCAGCCCAGAGGGGAGACCAGTATTCCATTGATCTGCGGATGAAAGCCTTGCATGTGGTGAGGAGCTCAGGTGTGCCAACGAAGGACTTTGCACGACGGAGGATGCCCAGTCGGCGACTGGCTTTGGAGGCCAGCTTGGAAATGTGGTTTTCCCAGGAAAGATCATGGCAGATTGTGAGACCCAAGAGATTGAGTGACAGAACTTCTTGAAGAGGATTGTTGAGAAAGTGGATGGGAGAGTTGTCCAGACGGTCTTTTTGGAGAGACATGGTAAGAGTATGAGATTTGTCAGGATTGAAAGACATGTTCCACTTGTTTGACCAGTCTGTGATTTTGTCCAGGTCTGCAGAGAGTGAGGAGGCTGCTGACGGCCGATCTGAGATATGAGGAATGGAGCGGCAGAGTGTGGAGTCATCAGCAAAGAGATGGAGAGGATTTTCCAGAGAGTCAGACAGATCACTGATGAAGACCAGAAAAAGCACAAGGCTCAGAACACGACCTTGGGGAACTCCAGCCAGAACAGCAAGAGGAGATGAGAGAAATCCATTCAGGGCCACACGTTGACTACGACCAGAGAGGAAGTCCGCAAGCCATGCGTGGAGGTTTCCATGGATACCATACGAGGAGAGTTTGGTGAGCAGGGCGGGGTGCCAGACCGTATCGAAGGCCCGAGATATGTCAAGGGAGACACCTCTGATTTCGCGTTTGGCATTGAGGACCTCCATCCATTGTTGAGACAGCAGAAGCAGCATGTCGAGAGCAGAATGACCTGGTCTGAATCCAAATTGATGATCCGAGATCAAGCCATTGGAGAAGAGGAAGGATTTGATAACCAAAGCAATGATGGATTCTCTGACTTTACTGATAAGAGGGATCAGGCTGATTGGTCTGTCATTGCAAGGATCTATTTTTGTACCTTTCTTGTGTAAAGTGGGAATGTTGGCTAATTTCCAAGCAGATGGCAGATGACATCGAGCAAAACAGAGGGTGAAGGGAATTGAGAGAGGGTGTGCAAGAGTGGCAGAGCAGGATTTTAGGACCCGTGAGCTGATGTCGTCTGGTCCAGTTGCAGAATCAGTCGAGGTTTGACAGAAACTTCTCCACCTTGTCAGGAGAGAAGGACACAGAGTCCAGGCGCAGCTGGGTTCGACTGGGCAAGGTCGGTACAGAGAAATTGGTTTGGGACATGATGAAAACGGGATGAATGTGTTTCTTGGGGAAGCTTCACATATGTAAATGACATGATGGAATTTTAAAATAAAATTTGAAGAAGACAAAGACGTTTTGGTCACAAATATACATACAAAACCACATACGTTTGCTCCATTGAATAAAAAAAAGATATCATTGAAATCTGACTACGTTGATTAATTACATACCAGTGAAACCAGACTGAGTAAGTCTATTAATTTAATACCATTGAAACCTGACTGAGTACGTCTATGAAATACATGCTATTGGAATATGAGTGATGAAGATGAATCTATCTATAATTCCAGTAATCTCTGTGTGTCTGTGTGTTTGTGTGTTTGTGTGTTTGTCTGTGACCGCTGTTTCTCGACAACCACGGGTCCGATATACTTGAAACTTGCCAGGTATATTGCTGGGGACCCGAGGATGTGCCTTTTCAAGGTTTCATATTAATCGGAGAAGTAGTTACCGAGCTATGTCCAAAAAACGATTCAACCAATCAGAGAGCAGCGAGTTATCACGTGTGCCGAACGTGGCGAAGACTCTGCCTCGGACGGCACATTTGAGAGCGTATTCATTTATTTCACGTTGGCAAACTATGCTGCCGCTATGTTGGCGTTAAACTATGTTTTAAAACTAATTAAAACTAATTTGCGATTCTTTCGCTTTCCTGCACGTTTGTGCACGCTATGGCGATTTCTTTACCAAACTCCGCAAGCCGTTCGCTTTGGACCAAACCATTTCATGTAAATAGAGGGGGGGGGGGGGGGGGGGGGATTGTCACTGTACTCGCAAGCCGTTCGCTTTGGACCAAACCATTTCATGTAAATAGAGGGGGGGGGGGATTGTCACCGTACTCGCAAGCCGTTCGCTTTGGACCAAACCATTTCATGTAAATAGAGGGGGGGGGGATTGTCACCGTACTCGCAAGCCGTTCGCTTTGGCTTTGTGAATGGACCAAACCATTTCATGTAAATAGAGGGGGGGGGATATAATTTTAGATATATATATAGTACGGGCATGCCCTAGTATATTAAATGCATACTATGTTGACCTCAAAATAGTTGGTGGTTGAATTCAGTAAGCTGATATTAATATCCTATTCAAATTTCAAGTCGATCGGATGAAAATTGAGGATTTTAGATATTTGAAAAAAGTGGTTGACCTTTGGCCTATGTTGACCTCCAAAATAAATAGGATCTGTCTGACTACCAACTCTACCATTTGATGAAGTTTCGTGAAGATCAGTTTAAATGATCATGGAAGACATTGAATACAGGTAATCCAAGAAAAGTAAAGGAAGATGAGATGGAGTGAAGGAAGTGAAAAAGATGTGGAGTGAAAGAAACAAAACAAATGTCCGAAGAAAGAGTCAGAAGCACCTTTATGTTCCTCGATGACGATATGTTCGTCGGACTCCATAAAGCCTTTGTTCGACCTTGTTTGGAAGATGCTCACTCTGTGGAGTCTGGAGAAGTTAAAATATGTTGCTTCCTTCGGAAATATACAAAGGAGAACAACAAGATTTTTCCACATCCCTGAAAAGCCTCATTTATGATGAGACTTTGGAAAACGGAATCTTTCAACTCGAGTCTATCAAGGTGCACCTGAGTGCATCGACATGGAGACCTTTAAGATGCTCAATAAACGTGACAAAGTGAAGATTATGCAGCCTGATGCTCCCTTAAACAGAGGATACTCCAGCAAACTGCTAACTGTGTAAGTTTCTTGTATAACTTCAGCCATGATCTTTCTTGGGCAAATGACACTTCTAAGTGGGCCTCCAAAGCCAGCGGTCAACTGGGCATCCTCAGCTTTGCCTTGAGAGGTCTCCTTTGCAGTGAAAAGACATGCCACAGGATTGGGGATAGTTCACGTTTCCAGCCGCTCAGTTAGCTATGCACTCATTTTTGCGATGATGCTGTTGCACAGTTCGAATTCCATCAGTGCGTGACTGGAACCACATCACATTGTTGTGAAAGGTAACTGAATCTACCTTTGGTCCCAATGACCTGAAAATGAGATTTTTTTTTTTTTTTTTGTATACCTAATCGAGGCTCGTGAAAGAGCTAACATTTATCACACAAACAAATCAAACAAACAAACAAAGTATATAAAAAGGGGAGCGGTAGACAAGATGGGGAGAGAAGGGGAACCCCATAAAAACAACATTTGAGAGAAGGGACATTGGGAATGTGTGGGAGGGAGAGGACTTGGGGGGAGGCGGTGTGGGAAAGGGGGCGGGGGGTGGGAGAAGTATAAACACAAGGACACCAAGGACTTCCAGGAAAGACGGTATTTCAAAAAAGTGGATTTGGGGTGAAATTAGCGGGGGTAGAAATGATCAAGGTTTTGGATGGGGGAAGATAAGAGATGGTGGTGAACAGCTGTTTTAAAGACCTGGAGGGAGGGGTGGGATTGAAGAGAGTGAGGGAGTTTGTTCCAGAGGTGGGAGAAAAGAGGAGTGAAGGTGAGCAGAGAGTCTTGATTTTGTCAGTTTAACCATAAGAGGGTTGCAGGCAGATCTTGTGTGACCTGAAGGAATATTTGGGCGGACAGAGCCCAGAGAGAGCTGGAGGAGCAAGGCTGGAGAGGAGTTGGTAGAAGACAGAAAGACCACCAACTTGCCTGCGGTGAGTAAGTGAAAGGCCCTCGGAGGTAGCTTCATCACGGGAGATTCCAATGATTCTGAACGCTTTGGTTTCAACAGCGTGAAGACGAGCTCGGTGTGAGGCAGGAGCACCAGCCCAGAGGGGAGAGCAGTATTCCATTGAGCTGTGGATGAAAGCCTTGTATGTGGTGAGGAGCTCAGGTGTGCGTAGGAAGGACTTCGCACGACAGAGGATGCCCAGTCGGCGACTGGCTTTGGAGGCCAGCTTCAAGAAATGTGGTTTTCCCAAGAAAGATCATGGCAGATAGTGAGACCCAAAAGCTTGAGCGACAGAACTTCTTGGAGAGGATTGTTGAGAAAGTAGATGGGGAGGGTTGTCCAGTCGTTCTTTTCGGAGAGACATCATAAGAGTGTGAGATTTGTCCGGATTGAAAGACATGTTCCACTTGTTTGCCCAGTCTGTGATTTTGTCCAGGTCTGCAGATAGTGAGGAGGTTGCAGACTGCCGATCTGAGGGATGAGGAATGGAGCGGCAGAGAGTGGAGTCATCAGCAAAGAGATGGAGAGGATTTTCAAGAGAGTCGGAGAGATCATTGATGAAGACCAGAAAAAGCACAGGGCCCAGAACACTGCCTTAGGGAACTCCAGCCTGAACAGGAAGAGGAGATGAGAGAAACCTATTCAGGGCCACACGTTGACTACGACTAGAGAGGAAGTCCGCCAGCCATGCGTGGAGATTTCCATGGATACCAATGGAGGAGAGTTTTGTGAGCAGAGTGGGGTGCCAGACCGTATTGAAGGCACGTGATATGTCGAGGGAGACGGCTCTAATTTCCTGTTTGGCATTGAGGACCTCCGTCCATTGTTGAGACAGCAGAAACAGCATGTCCAGAGTAGAGTGACCTGGTCTGAAACCAAATTGATGATCAGAGATCAAGCCATTGGAGAAGAGGAAAGATTTCATATCTGAAGCAATGATGGATTCCATGACTTTGCTGATAATTGGGAGAAGGCTGATTGGTCTGTAGTTGCTAGGATCTGTTTTTACACCTTTTTGTGCAAGGCGGTGATGTTGGCCGATTTCCAAGCAGATGGCAGATGACCTTGATCAAAAGAGAGGGTGAAGAGAACAGAGAGAGGGAGTGAAAGAGCGGAAGAACAGGATTTTAGGACCCGTGGGCTGATGCCGTCAGGTCCAGTTGCAGAATCAGAGTCGAGGGTTGACAGAAACTTGAAGCATTCAGCTTTTTCATGTGCGGAGTCAGCTGTCTAGCCATTTGAGGTAAGGGAGGGGATGGAAGGGGAATAAACACCAGAAACAGATTTGACCAGACGACACCAGGATTTGGAAGAGGGAAACAGATAAGAGAGTTCGGTCTTGAGAACGGAGAGATATTGTTTCCTGGCTCTCCTGAGGGTGGACACACACTTGTTTCGGGCTTTGTGAAAGGAAATGAGATTTCCTTCCGTTGGATTTGCTTTCCAGGAGACGAAGGCAAGTTGTTTCTGGGCAACAGCTTCACCACAAGATTCTGTGTGCCATGGACGGGAGGAAGGGTATGACAACTGAAGACGAGATGGGATAAATCTGTGCATGAGAGATAGTCTAGTAGGAAGACTAGGTCCCCCTGCACCCCCCGGAGATATACTTCTAATCAGTGTTTCTAGATTGGAAAAAATGTGTAGAAAATGACTAGCTATGGCCCCAAGCTGCAGACACCCAGATCAAATGTATTCAGGACCCATCTCTGACCCACCTCAGCAGTTGCTGCCTCGGAACGCTTCAGTAGCTCACGAACAACTGCGTTGTCTGTGATCGGTTGGTGGATAGGCGTGCAGTAGTCGACTGTTGATTTGCTGGGTGGGGGAGAACCAGTTGCAGAGGTGAAACCCCCTAGCCCAGGCACAGGCTGCAGGCCATTGCCATGCCATGCAGGCACCAGGCACAGACCGATCACAGACAACGCAGTTGTTCGTGAGCTACTGAAGCGTTCCGAGGCAGCAACTGCTGAGGTGGGTCAGAGATGGGTCCTGAATACATTTGATCTGGGTGTCTGCATGAAAGCCCTTCCCATCATCTGGCGCTGGCCAAATGAATTTGCTAGTCATGTAGTAACGATTGGACCCTTCCACACATCCATGAACTACATCGGGATGCTCACTGGACACAAGATGCGTGGTTCTGGATATGCAGAGATTCTCTTTGAGGCACAACTAGTAACAAGTGGATCTCTCAAAGGTGTTCTCAGTGGAAAGGCCTACGCAAAGTCCCTCTTTTGCCTCAAAACAGTGTGTGAGGCAATGGAGAGGCTGTTGATGGAGAGATTCACTGAGGAGGAGAACATCATGATCTCTGACCCTGCTGTGCTTCTCAGAATGACCCAGTCTTGCAACCGAGAGCACCTCGATGAAGCCCTCAAAGACCCCTCAACTCTACTCCTCATCAAAAATTTGCATAAAATTTGCATAATTTTGCATAAAATTTGCAGCAGTGATTTGCATAAAAATGGTATGTGGGACATTTTTTCAGCTTGGGGCCATAGCTAGTCATTTTCTACACATTTTTTCCAATCTAGAAACACTGATTAGAAGTATATCTCCGGGGGGTGCAGGGGGACCTAGTCTTCCTACTAGACTAAGAGAGCAATTTACTTTGGAAGAATCCCCAGGATGAGTTGATGTCAGAGGTGGTAGAGAAGGGAGACCAGTCCAGATGATTGATGGCTGCTTGATGCAATGCCTTGATGCAATGCCAATGCCAAAAGATGCAATGCCATCTCGCCATCTCTTCTTTGTGCCATAGCTAAGCCTCTTCTCGAGTTCTCCAAACACATGTTTTGGCATCCGCTGACCCCAAGTGGCCAAAATGACCAAGCCAACGTGGATGTGTTTCTTCAACTGGTGATACTTGATCACTCCATGGATGGTCCAAACGCAACGATTATGGAAAGGTTTCAGGCGCCTCACATGTTCTGCTTTGATGGTCCATGCCTCGTAACCATAAACCAGAACTATTTAGACCACATCATGACACACAGCTTGCTTGGTTGCTGCGGACAGATTGCCCTTCTGAAAAATGGGCGTTTTCAAACTCCAAAGGCTCTTGCAATTTTAGCAATGCTGTGCAACACTTACTTTCTTAGCGTACCGCCATTTGTGATGTTGCTTCCAAAGTATGTGAAAGCCTAAACTATTTCTATTGAGCCACCTTCAAGCTGCACTTTTGTGACATCGTCACCTTCCGAATGTACGTTCTGTTGTCGGACAGCTTGTCCTACAACAAAACCTTGGTTATACAGATGTATGAAGGAGGTTTTGGGGTTTGAGTGGTATTTGGCTATGCAGACAAATATTAAAATCCCACAATTCTGCCCATTTATCTGTTGCTGAACGTTTTGAATTTTGGGATTTGGCGATTCTTCTTCCTCTTTCCTGTGCAAATACGCTCATTGAATTTCCAAAGAAACTTCACTTTCCAGCCGTGTTCAAACTATCTAATGTTATTGGGTCCTCCCCTATCCCCTGGTCTCGGTAAACCTCTGAACCCCGAGAGGGTCCCCGGCAGAAAGATATTATGTTATCCTTGGTTGAAATTAATCAATAATGAAACCATCAAATGAAACAATCAAATCAATAATGAAACCACACCAAGGGTTATGAACAAAAAATAATCTATATATACATATATAAAACACAGTTTGTGTGTGTGTGTGTGTGTGTGTAATGTTACCGATAGACTCCTAAACGGAGAGGCTCACGTGCTTGATATTTGGCATAGACATGGCCATTGAGCCTGGGAAGACCATGGCCGACCTAAAAAAAAATTATTTCATAATATTTTTATCATATTTTTACCTCAGCGCATTTCAGCGAGGAATATTATGCACGGAATCTGAGGCGGTGGCAGAGCAGCGCGCTGATTCGCTCAGAGCGATCACGTGATGTTCCTTGCCGCCATGAACTCACAGTTACGCGTTCGCACGTATTTCAGAGCGAAAAGCGATTGCGTTTTTTCACATTTCAGCGAGGAACATTGCCATCAACACCACATAGGTTTTTTTTTCTTTCATCTATACGAGATCCATATTTTTTATTCATATTTACCTCAGCGCGTTTCAGCGAGGAATATTATACACGGAATCTGAGCAGGTGGCAGAGCAGCACGCTGATTCGCTCAGAGCGATCACGTGATGTTCCTTGCCGCCATGAACTCACAGTTACGCATTCGCACGTAATTCACACGTTCAAAACAAACGAGATCCACGAAGCGAGTTGGTCGAGTCGTGCTAACCAAGATGGCGACACGGTGGCTTCACTTTTCATGGAGTATGAGCGTTCTATATATTTTCAATTTGGTGCGCCCGACTCGCTCACGTACTTGATTTGTGGCATAGACATGGCGATTGGGCCTTCACGGTGTAATTTGTGCGAGGCTTTTGTCCGAGTGAGCTTGAGTCAAGAGGGCGAATGTACAGGTTGGGAATGTACGGGTCTTCCTTCCCCCGCCCGGCAACGCCGGTACTGGAGGGCGTCACAGGATCGGTGAGTCTCCAAAACCCGCTTCGTGCTGTTGCGAAGATGCAGGACGATGTCGCGATTGTTGTGCTGCTCTCCGACCATGAGAACTGCAACGTCATTGTTGACTGGCCCTCCCCTTCCCTCCCCCTTCCCCCTCCCCCCTCCCCCCTCTGGTCCTCCCCTCCCCCTCCCTTCCCCCTCCCTTCCCCCTCCCTTCCCCCTCCCTTCCCCCTCCCTTCCCCCTCCACCCTACGCCCTCCACCCTACCCCCTCCCCCTCTCCCCTCCCCCCCTCCCCCTCCCCCCTCCCCCTCTCCCTTCCCCCCTCCCCCTCCCCCCTACCCCCCCCCCCCCCTCCCCCTCCCCCCTACCCCCCCTCCCCTCCCCCCTCCCCCTCTCCCTCTTCCTCCCCCCTCTCCCCCTCCTCCCTCCCCCCTCCTCCCAGTTCCCTTCCCCTCCCCTTCCCCCTCCCCTCCCCTCCCCCACCCGGCAATGCCGGGTACTTCTGCTAGTATATTATAAATCACACCGGAATCACGACACAAATAATAATAGCAATTCACCCTACAATCCCTATCTGAAGATGGGTACCACCTTATCTAGTCCTTTCCCCACACTCACAGCACTTCCCCAATGTCTCTGTACCCCTCCAAGGCGAAGTCGATTCTGTCCAGCGATCGTTGGATCAATGACCAATCAAAATCAATTGAGGCGTGGACGATCGAAGCAACCCAGAGGTCACGTGGTCCAACACCCCGCAAAATAGCGGTGGAATGGAAACCCTCCCAAAGACGCGCTCTGACGTATACGTTTGCGGTTCAATCAGCGAGTCTCCTTATAATCCTCCAAAAGCCACTTTCTGGCACAGCCGTCCCCGGCAACCCACTGGGGAATAATGCCCGGCCGACGCGACAAAAACCTTTTCACTGAAGGTAGCGCACGTGGCGAAATGGCGGACGGCTTTCACTCGAGCCGGGGCTTTGAGGCAAGGATACTCCGGAACCTCAATGCCAATACCCGACTACCGAGGCTCCACAGCACTCCGGCGATATCACCTGTCGCACGAACTTCCTTTCAAGGACGCAAAGTTCACTCGCACTGCACGCTCGACCGCTCGGTCCGGGGCTTCCACAAAAACGTCTTTTCACGATCTCCTCACGCCTCTTCTTCTTCGCTCCCTTTTCTTCCGGGTCACGATCCGATTTCCGGCCACATTTTACCAGGAGCGCTTTTAAACCTTTTAACCACAATAACCCTGACTGAGAACCAACAATAATAATAATACCAACAATAATTAGGGCCGAATCCGTAACACTAATGACACAAATGGTGTTCCTTTGAATCAATAATACAGGTGATTCAGTACTACTTGCCAGTGTAATGAACTGAATTCCCACGGACATGTTCCAGAGGAATGATGTTGTTCCATTCGATTTTCTTAAAAGTGGTTTCTTATTTATTACCTGAAAGTTATTGATGTGGGAAAACTGTCTGCATATCAGCATACCTGTGGCATGGATTACATCTGAGCACAAATACTCTTTCATACACATCCCCTGCGTTTGTGTGTAAGGCCTTCTCACCATTGAATGTCCATCATAAAATTGCAGAACACGCCCAGATTTTACATAAATACCTAAACTTTTGAATGTTTAATACGTGGCAAAATCAACATTCACATCAACATGTAATACAATTGCAGTATTGCCTTAAGACATGCAATTTTTTTTTTTGGGGGTCACAGGGTGCGCGTTCGTGTGTGGTGAAAGTTTAAAGTACTGCAACTGATTTAAGCAGAATATAAGGCCTCAAGCACAGAGGTACTTCACATGTCGGTACTGTGTGGGATGAAAGTACTTGGAGAGGATTAAACATGAGGAAGAGTGGTACGTTTCCCTCCTCTCTGAAGGTTCACCCACCATGTACACTCAAGATGGCTGTGAGAAGGATTCCTGTCATGTGCAGCCGGGATCGGAACAGCAGACTGTGCTCGTGTGTGGAATGAAGGTTGAGGAGACGGAGGGATTTCCCGAGATTCTGCAGATAAAAATAGAGGATGTGAATTCCTTTGGTCTGGAGGAGGAGCAAAGTTACCAGCCGAATGGTGAGTTGTGTGATTGACATCACTTCTGATGATATCTGTGTTTGTTTCCTGCACTTTTATGCCCCCATCGCACCGCGGAGCGAAAGGGGGACTATGGCTTTCCCGTGCGTGCGGACGTGCGTGGGTGCGTAAGCGAAGGACCGAATTCTAATTTGGTGTGTGGGTGCAACTCGGCATGTGGAAGAACCCTATTGAAAATTAAGTCGCCACGGCAAAATCCAAGATGGCTGCCGCCATGTATGTCTGAACCTTGTGAGCGGAATATCTTGAAAAATAAACGAACTACTAACTTCTAATCTGGTGTGTGGGTGTATCTACGCACAAGGAAAAACTCTATTTAAAATTGGGTCGCCACGTCAAAATCCAAGATGGCCGCCTTGCGTCCTCCACTTTGTCAACTCGCATCACTTCACCGATGGGGGACCAAGGCGTAACGCTTGTTTTTGGTCTGGTGGTGCCTGGTCACCTTGTTTTTCGTGTGCCACTCTCTGCTTTTCCGTGTGCTTGTTGCACCTTGTCTCTCCCCCCCTCCCCCCCCCCCCCACGACCATTTGGAGGCCGACCTGTGCAGCATCTTGCTGCCAATTCCTCTTGCACTTATGGACCACCTGTTGGGTGGCATTCGGGTCAAGCTTCGGACCACCTGTTGAGTGGCACTGACGCCACGCATTTGGACCACGTGTCGAGTGGCCCTGCTTCTGAATAAAGAAAGTGTGTGCAATTGTGTGCCATTTGTGAAGACTTAGATGGTCCTGATGTTCAAATGGCCTGCATGCCGGTCAGGGCCAGCCGGTTTTTGTTCGCCCGCACACACAAGACAAGAAGATGCAAGATACAAGCAGCAAGTGCCTTCATTTCCTTCCTCCATTTCTTTCCTCAAAGTGCAGGTCCTGGGTTGTAGTATTGTAAATAAAGGTTACGTTTTGTGCTTGTAAATATGAGAATGTTGCCCACCTGTGTTTGGTGTTGTTGTTGTTGCCACAATGTTGCCCACCAAACTATGTGTTTCATTCAAAAATTCCGAAAATGCACGATTAGTAGATTAGCTGCTCAACGCATTAGGAGGGACATATCTGGAGTAAATAATGTCGCACACATGGGTTAGAGTAAATGTTAGGGAGATTACACCTATGTGTCACACTAATGGTAAAATTAAATTGCATGCCAGACTCTACCGGCCGTTCCGGCTGAGGTCGACTCGGGACGAGTCTGGTCAGAGAGGGGGGGTTGTGTTGTGGTTTTGTAAATAAAGGCAACCCCCCCTATAGTTAGTTGCAGCACAACATGTAGTCTCAGTTAGTTATTTCTTATTAAATGTGAAGTACAGCCTCCTTCCCAGTGTTAGTATGCGTTGAGGCAGGTAAGTAAGGGTAGGTCTCATTGAAGCCTGGAATGCCATGTCATGGGCCTCGGGCAAGTCTAGCAGGCCCGAGGGAGGAGCTGGAGGGCGTGGCTGGTAAGCAGCGAACATCCAATGGGAGCAAAAGTGAGTGGCCAATAACGGTGGCCAATGAGAGCTAAAAGGGAGTGACTAATAAGGGGCTGTCATGACATGTGATCCGTGGAGGCCCGTGGAACATTCTAGTGGGGCTCCGGGGGCGATAAAACCCGGCCCGGACCCCCGTACTCTCTCTCTGGCCCGGGACTCTGAACGCGCTCTCTGCCCTGACGCCCTCTACCTGGACTCCCTGCACATGCGCTTTGCCTCGCTGACTTGGGATCCGCTCGGGTCGTGGTACTCGGGTCGTGACCGTTAACCCTTCCACGCGTTAGCTGCGGGCTCGGCGGCTGGAATTGCCCAGCAATCCGTCCTCCATGAGTATGGCGTGGGGGTGGCCTCGTGGACTCGAAGCTCGAGGGGGAGCAGGCTTAACCCACCCTCAGTACGTCGACGAGCTCGAGATCCGCAACAATAGACATATATATATATATATTTGTTTACAAGATCGAGGCTCGTGTAAGAGCTAACATTGATCACAAAAAGACAAACTTGTAGCGGTTACCGCTGGATGTACATAATCGCCTTGCACCGGCCAGAACACGGCCAGACGCGCCTCTCCCGGGCACGCCCGAACCTCCCGGGCACGCCCGGTCTCGTCTTTCCCGGGCATGCCCGCTCTCGCCTTTCCAGGGCTCGCCCAGAGCGTCCGGGCATGCCCGCTATCGCCTTTCCAGGGCTCGCCCAGAGCGTCCGGGCATGCCCGCTATCGCCTTTCCAGGGCTCGCCCAGAGCGTCCGGGCATGCCCGCTATCGCCTTTCCAGGGCTCGCCCAGAGCGTCCGGGCATGCCCGCTATCGCCTTTCCAGGGCTCGCCCAGAGCGTCCGGGCATGCCCGCTATCGCCTTTCCAGGGCTCGCCCAGAGCATCCGGGCATGCCCGCTATCGCCTTTCCAGTGCTCGCCCAGAGCGCCCGGGCACGCCCAGCCTCGACTTGCCAGGCCGCAGCCAAACACGCCCGGGCAGGTCCAGACTCGCCTTTCCAAGGCTCGCCCTTGATACCCGGGCATGCCCGGTATAGCTTTTGCCGGGCAAACTTCCCGACATAAATGTGTATATATATTGTTGCCCGATAAACGGGCTTGTCAGAATACCTGAGCTGTTTTGTTTCAATAAAGCAACTCGGACGAATTCCGTCTTTGGTCGCGTCAATTCTTTCGACTCGCGTTGGAGCGCAGTTCCTTCAAACTGACACATAAAACATATGATCAAGGGAGCTGGAGACAAGATGGGGAGAGAGGGAAGCACACAAGTGCAACAGCAGAGAATAGGGACATCGGTAGATCTGTGGGAAGGAGAGGGCTTGGGGGGAGGCGGCATGGGAAGGGGGGGGGAAGGGTATAAAACATATGGACACTGCTCGGACTTCCTGGAAAGAAGTTGGTATTTTTAAAAAAAAAAGTGGATTTGGGCTGAATTAACGGGGGTAGAAAAGCGAAAGCGAAAAACCATGAAAACAAGCGTTACGCCTCGGTCCCCCGTCGTTGAAGTGATGTGAGTTGACAAAGTGGAAGACGCAAGGCTGCCATCTTGGATTTTGATGTGGCGACCCAATTTTCAATAGCGTTCTCCCTTATGCGTCGATACACCCACACACCAGATTAGAAGTAAGTAGTTCGTTTATTTTTCAAGATATTTCGCTCAGAAGGTTCAGACATATATATGGTGGCGGCCATCTTGGATTTTGACGTGGTGACCCAATTTTCAATAGCGTTCTTCCTTATGCCTGGATACATCCACACACCAGATTAGAAGTTGGTACTTCGCTTATTTTTCAAGATATTCTGCTCACAAGGTTCAGACATACATGACGTCAGACGTACATGGTGGCGGCCATCTTGGATTTTGACGTGGGTTGCACCCACACACCAAATTAGAATTCGGTCCTTTGCTTACGCACGCACTTCCGCAAGCATGTATGCATGGACGGACGCACACAAAGACGGAGGGAAAAACCATCGTCCCTCTTTCACTCTGCGGTGCTTTTTATGAATTTTTGGTATTTGGTGTCTTTCGGGTCTTTCGGGTCTTTTGGATTTTTGGGGTCTTTTTGATTTTTTGGGTCTTTTGGGTCTTTGGAGTTTTTAAGAGTATTTTGGGTCTTCCGGGGTCTTGGTGGTCTTAAGGATCTTGGGGGACTTACTTAAAGGTTCGTCAAAGACCTGAGGGTCTCAGCAGTCTAAAGGGTCAAAAGGTATATTCCAGCAGTACGTAATAAAGAGTTCATGGACTGTGGTTTTCGCTGATATTTCATGTTGAAGAAGAAGAAGACGTTTGTCACAAATATGCAAACAAACATAACCATATGCGTTTGCTCCAGTCTAGTTCAATAAGATTCATCCATGGAATGGTGCACACATTGATGAATTCATGGTGCACAAATTGATTAAAGGTGTAGTTCAAGACGTGTGCCCATAACTCCTCGGTACCTTGCCAGTCCAGTCCTTCGATACAATTTGTCATCGACACATGATTTTTCCAAACCACTCCTGAGCGTTTCTCCACTTTCTGACTCTTTTGAATCGTTTTGAACCTTTCCTCTCCCCTTATCATATACTCACATGTCATGGCTTTGGCCGATTTATTCCATTCTCTGCATTTGTCAATATGTTAACCTGCCACACTCTGCCATTTAGTTTTACACTCTGCCAAACATGAGGATTCTTTCGAGACAAAAAAGAAACCAGTCACATGTTGGATCGCAATTTTTTTTTTTTTTTTTTTTTTTTTTCGCATACAGGATCGAAGTGCCATGAAAGAGCGAACATTTATCACGCAAAAAAATCAAAACAGACATACAAAGTATATAATAAGGGGAGCGGTAGACAAGATGGGGAGAGAAGGGGAAGCACACAAACACAACATTTGAGAGCAGAGACATCGGGAGATCTGTGGGAGGGAGCAGGCTTGGGGGGAGGTGGCATGTGAAGGAGGGGGGGAGGGGGTGTGAGAGAGGTATAAAACACATGGACACTGCAAGGACTTCCAGGAAAGAAGTCGGGATTTCAAAATAGTGGATCTGGGGTGAAATTAGCCGGGGTAGAAAAGATCAAGGTTTTGGATGGGGGACGGTGGTGAACAGCTGTTTTAAAGACCTGGAGGGAGGAGTGGGATTGAAGAGAGTGAGGGAGTTTGTTCCAGAGGCGGGAGAAAAGAGGAGTGAAGGTGAGCAGAGAATTTTGATTTTGGCAGTTTAACCAAAAGAGGGTTGCTGGCAGATCTTGTGTGACCTGTAGGAATATTTGGGAGACAGAGCCCAGAGAGTTGTTGTTTGGGTAACAACCCAGAACAACAACAACAACCAGAGAGTTGTTGTTGTCAGGGATCACCTTGTTTGTAATTTGACAATAAAAGCAGTTTGGTGGAGAAAACCTCGATTTTGCCTTCACATGTATCTTGCCTTCTCTATTTTGTTGGTTGTAATTTTTGGTGGTGCTGAAATTCCCACTGAAGTTGTTGTCTGGTGGGAAGCATCTTGTAACATCGAGACAGTTTATTAAGAATGTAATGCTTTGATATCGTAATGTTTTCACATGACACCAATCCCGAGGGAAATGTTTTATTTTCTCTCTTCAAGGAAGATTTTGATGTTCTGACAGAGATTTTAATGATTAAAAAAAAAATTCCCTGATTTTGATGTAATATTTATTTATCTATTTTAAGAGTTTGAAAACAGCTCTGCATATAACACAAGATGCCTGCATTTATTTAAAGTTACTTTTTGCAGATTTATTTGTGAAAGTGGAAGTGAAAACTGAGCACGACATTGATATTCACCTGGATCGACCCAAACCCAATGATGCTGAAGCGTCTTTCCTCAAGAACCATCCCCATGAAGGTTTCTGTCAATGTCCATGCATTTTGATTCGAACAGTTTGATGATGAACTATGGGTTGTGAAGAAAAAAAAAACACGATATTATGATTTAATTGCTTCAAGAAATAACCACTTGGTAAATCCATTTCTCAAACATCAATTTATCCCCTTAATTATTATATAAAATATTTTAACCAACATTAATATACCTTGTTTTATCCCATTATCCTTACTTTGTACAATCATGAATTCTGATTTTAATTAGACACCTTTTATTGGCATTTGTGGAACTTCATCTAGAAATGGGGGTTTGTGGATTGGGTCCCGTCCGGCCGTCCACAACCATATATTGCAGATGTATGGACCGATTTTCTTCAAACTTGGCCAAAGACGACACATCATGGTGTTCATAAGCACATCATTTTTTTTCACGTTGTGATCAAAGATGGCCGACAAGTGGCCATTTTAGGTGTAACAACCCGATATTGAACACGTCCTCAACCATTTATTGGACATGCATTTACCGATCTTTTTCAAACTTGGCACACACAAAATGAATTATGTGTTACATATGCACATCATTTTCTTTCGAGATTTGACCCAAGATGGCCGATTGGTGGTCATTGTGTTGCTTAAACGTGTCTCCAACCATATATATATTGTTGCGGATCTCGGATTACGCTGCTCCCCTTACCGAGGGGGGGTTTAATCCCCTCGTCTATTAAGCTGGCCATCCGAGTCCTCGAAGATATTGCGCTCCTTTGCGGGGTTGAGATTGACCAGGGTGACAGGTCAACGGGTTCCCAGATACCTTTGCCCCCCTCTCTGCAAAGCAGGGTGATACTTCTGCTTGAGCCACGGACAAGATGGAAGATTGCCGAGTGGTTTACCAATCCGAAGCTCGAGCCGTTAGCAATAAAACAAACCCGATCCTGAGCGTTGGCCAAATCGTGCCACGTATATCAATGGAGAAATCACTAAAGCGACCAGATGAGAGGAAACCCAAAGAATAAGAAGGAAGAACACAGGTTTATTAATTATGTACAAAACCAAAACCAAGGAAGAAATGAAAGGTAAGACTGTACAGGAAGAGGAAGAAGCAGATACACAGGGCAATCCATAAACACTCTTATTTTATCACATGCCCAGGACAGTACAAACACACTTACACGAAAAGGGTGGTGGTGGTGAGAAGGAAGGGAAGGGTCCGGGCCGGTGGTAGGCGTTGAGGTCCGTCGGATGGCACAGGCGTCGAGGTCCCGCTCCGGTCCACGCTCCAGGTGTTCACTCGTACCGCGGCACGAGTGGCCGGCAGCTTCGCGTGGCGTTTAACTGAGCGGGCAATTAATTATATCGCGGGGGGGTGGGGGGGGGGGGGGAAGACTGGGATACGGCGTCCGTAATAAATTGTCACTTACGCCATTTGCCAGTTGTGCGCCTCCAATAGTTCATAAACGGCAAGCAAGGAATCCTTTCAAATCGTTCTCCCGGGCACCTCGCTTCTCTCACTCGTCAGGCTCATCCCCCGCATCTCGGGTTCACCCCCCACATCTCTGGCTCATCCCCCGCATCTCTTGAAGTAGTCCCACGCAGCCACTTTTATTGCCCACTCGCGTATCAAGCCGCTTGCCTGTTGGATCCGCCTACCGGTGAGCTGGCCTCGGCACTGAGTAGTCACGAGCGCTCACCGGTCCGCCCCTTGATGGGGCATTGAGGGACCACGCCTTCGTTCTTGGCACTCCGCCCTTCCTCTCCAGCTTGACCGCGTGCGTGCGTGTGTAATGGCGGCTTGAGCCAGGCAGCGAACGCTACTGGCAAGCCAAGGAACACAATTTGGAGGAAGGCTACGCCGCAATATGAATTGACAAGGGGGCTTACTCTTATTTAATTAATACAACGCAGATTCAACTATTGGGAACAAATCCTTACCTGAAACACATACTAATGAAATAACTAAAGAAGAAGCCTATGGTGTGCTACATGTTGCTGGTGGCCTAACTAGGGTGCGACCTTTGACCTTTACACCAAAAATGGGAATATTTACAGGGGATTATTTATAAGGGAATATTACAAATATTTACAAAGTGGAGGGTTCTAAAGACCACAACAATCTATATATATATATATATATATATATATATATATATGTGTATATATATATATATATATATATATATATATATATATATATATATATATATATATATATATGTATATATATATATATATGTATATATATATATATATATATATATATATATATATATATATATATATATATATATATATATATATATATATTGTTGCGGACGCGGTTAAGATATTATTTTGACCGAGCGGTGGTATTACCGCGACCGAACAGTTATTCCCCGACTAGAACCCGATTCCACCCAAACGTTGGCCGTATCGCTCCGCGGCTGCTCAATATGGAAAACTCTAAAGCGACCGAATACAAAGAGGAAAAGGAATAAGACGAGAAGACGTACAGATGAGTAATTGGATTTATTATTTACACATATAATCAAGAAGAAAGCAGTCACGTTTATTTCCAGACGAGATTAGATACACAGTGCAACGCTAGCTTACCTACAGTCTTAATTAACCCAGGGACAAGACAAAAGACAGACTACGAGCACACTTACACAGGGAATGA
This sequence comes from Myxine glutinosa, assembly GCF_964187855.1. NCBI lineage: Eukaryota > Metazoa > Chordata > Myxini > Myxiniformes > Myxinidae > Myxine > Myxine glutinosa. The sequence continues at coordinate 94,921,449 of NC_136265.1, forward strand.
TGATAGGACTGGTGGGAGATGGATGGCTTGCGGGATAGGGAGGTCCAACTGGTACTGCAACCGATCGACTCGTGGGCAGCCGCCGCTCCAAACTGCTGTCCAGGCCTCACGCTGCTGTGGCTGCAGTTTCGGTGGCTCCAGCTGCAGTAAAATGCCGTTGCGGTGGCTCGATCTGCAGCTCAACTCTGGACTTCTCTCGCAGTTTCGGTGGCTCGATCTGCAGTTCAACCCTGACTTCTTCTCGTCTCTCCGTCAAAGCTCATCTCCCGTCTGCTGCTTGGGAAACGCCCTGCCTGCGGGTTATATAGGCCCGCCCCTCAACCTTCGCGAACCTCCTCGATCTTTCTTTCCACACCCTCTCCAATTCCAACCCCTTGTTCGTGGTTGGTTGAGTGGGGCTGACTCACTCCTCCCCTCTATGACGAGGTGGGGACCCGCCTTTCTTCCCCAACCCTGCCTCGTGGTCAATGGCGGATGAAGAGAAAACCGCCCAAAATGCAGTTGGCAATGCGAATGGCAATTGACGAAAAGGGGGAATGGAGTTTTTGGGAATGGGAATGAAGGGAATCTATCTCTTTCACTGGTGCAATGGAGTATTTCAATTAATGGGAGACACAGCCTTACCCTAAAACACATAATAAGATATAACTGTTGAACAGGGGTATTCTATGATTGGCTGTAGTGTGGGTGCTCTATGGACTAATTATGGGACGCCCTTTGACCTTTACACAGCTCCGGAGGCAGGAGGCGCAGAATAACCAATATTCATAATAAAGCACAACCAAAAAAATACAGTCCTCATATCTGCAACAATATATATATATATATATATATATATATATATATATATATATATATATATATATATATATATATATTGTAACGAATTTGAGAAGTGTAACGGTTTTGAGAAGGGTAACGGTTTTGAGAAGTGTAACAATTTTGGAGAAAGTGTAACGAATGTGAAAAGTATGGTTTTGTTGTGTGTAACACCCTCGTAATGTAAATAATGGTCGCAGCCGTCCTCCTAGTTAATTCCATGAAACTAACACACAGGCCACGATATATCTTTTTAAATAGTTTATTTCCTTATTCCATGTAGGCTAAATATGTGTTTCCCACTAGATTGACTCTGCATTGTATCAAACGAAATAAGCGTAGGCCCCTTTCAATTTCCCCAATCATCTCCGCTCTCCAAAGTTCCTTTCAAAAGCGGTGCGAGTGGTGTTGAATCCCGCAAGCCGCCATTGCCCATGTGCTCATCTCGGAGAAGAGGGGGGTAGGAGCCGCCAACTCACAGGCGTGGCACGTCGTCATGATCAAAGGAGGAATCGGACAGCCCTAACAGCCAACCAGCACCGCGGTTAGCGACCCGGTAGGCGTGCCCTCGCAGCCGGCGGCTTGATTCCGCCCCGAGTAATAAAAGCGACTGGAAGGGACTGCTTCAGGAGATGACATGAGAGAGGACATGAGAGATGAGCTGTGAGCTGAGAGCTGTGAGCTGTGAGATGAGAGACGCTCCAAACCAAAAAGGAGAGATACTTGGAGAGGAAACAAGCTTTGGAGAGACGCGCTGAAAGGAGGGAGATGGCTCCACCAGAAGGAGAGGAGCAGGTGTGACCGAGCCAGCGCGTGACGTCCACAGCATCAGCAGCGTCGACGCGACCGAGGGTTTTCCCGCCAAAAACGCGAAGAATTGGGAGCTGCTACCTCCAGCCCTGCCGGTTGCAGGGACCTGACCCTGCCTCCCTCTCCAGCAACCCACCTCCACCATTCCTGCCTGCAATTTCCCCCGTGTAAGTGTGAACGTCGTCTGTCCTAATCGTTGTCCTGGGGTTAAGTAAATTGAATAGTATAAGCTAACGATTCACTGTGTGACTGCTTCTTCCATCCATTGCTTGTAAATAACTTTGGTCGCTCCTTCTTTTTGCTTGTGTGTGTATAATAAATCTGTTCTTCCTCCGTACTCTGTCTTCTTCTCTTTTCCTTCTCTTTCGGTCGCTTTAGAGGTTTCCAAATTGAATATCTGTGGTGCGATCTGGTCAACGTTGGGGGAGTCGGGCCAATCGGGGATCCTGTAACGGTCGCGGTTGGACCATCCGCTCGGCCCATCATAACATCTAAACCGCGATCCGTAACAATTGGTGTCAGGGAGTGAGATACGGACCTGAAGCGCGCTTAACGCGCTCAAAATTACAAGCTGCCGAAATTTGTTTTGTTTTAAAGAAAAACCCGAATTTTGAGATCGCGCCATGGACAATCAAGGCGATCGGATGTCGGTGGGGGAGATAGACGGGTTAGGGGTAACCCAGGACTTAGGGGAAGAAAGGGAGGAGGAGAGCAATGAGGAGGCGGTTGAGGGGGTATCAGACGCACAAAATGGCGTCCTCGCGCACGAGGTTACGGGCGCGCAAAATGGCGCCTCGCACATGGCCACGGCGACCGCGCCCGCGACCGTAGCAGCGCCGCTGGTGGATTCGAACCTTTTTATGTTACAAATGGGGGCCCTTATGGAGAGGCTAGAAGCAAAAATGGGGGTAATGGGGAACCGGATGGAGGCTCAGAATGAGCAATTGGGGGTAATGAGGGACGAAGCGAGGGGTACCGGTGAGGGGTTAGACAATAATTTTGAGGGGTTAGACAACGGGATAAAAGAGGTGAAAAATGGGTTAATGGGGTTAGAAAATAGGATGGAGGACAAATTGCGGGAAATAGGGGAACAATCTGCCAGGGAAATCAAACGAATGGGGAACCAGATAGAGGAGGTGCAAATCGGGTTAGAAAGTAAACTGGATGCTCAGAGGGATGAATTGGGACAGATGAGGGTGGCATCTACAAAAGAGATGGAGGAGATACGACGAGGTGTAAGTGAGGAGGTTTCGGGGCTACGCGAGGAGGTAAAGCGAGGTGAGAAGCGTATGGAGAAAGAGGTGAGGAATAATACGGCTAGGTTACAGGGGGGCATAGAGGGTCTGACGAAGGGAGTAGAACAGCTGACAGTCGGACAAAGGGAACTAGCGGACCAAGTGGAAAAGAACACTGCAATCATCGGGGGTTTAAAAGCGACACAAAAGGACATTAAAAACGAATTAATAGCAACACAAAAGGAATGTCAGATGGTACATGAGGGGTTGACGAAGAAGTTGGAGGAGGTGACAGAAGTAATGGAGACGAAGGACCGAGAGGTGAGGACGCACATAGAAACGGTTAAGGTGGCGTTAGAGGAAGAGATAGAGGGGGCGCACCGGGAGATGGAGGTAAAGGAAAAATTAGAGGAGGTGGAAGAGGGGGTGAGTGAAATTAAGAAGAGACGGAGGGAAACTAAGAGGGAGATAAAGGAGGAAGTCATGGAATATGTACAAGGCCTGTGTTCAAATCATGATGAGGTGCTCACTAACCAAATAAAAAGTTTGCAGGTGGCAGAGGAGGTGCGACGATGAGGTACGGAGGTGAGTGGCAATGTATATGATGTGAGGGGAGATTCAGTCGGCTTGGGGGGTGGTGTAGACCCGGGTGTTCGTGAGGGACCAATGGTAAGATGTATGACTGGTCCGGAGTGGATGGACAGGGGAGGTGTGCAAGGAGGTTTGGCTATGGGGAGTGAGGGGGGTGCTGGTGAGCAAGGATGTGGGGGTATGGCGTGGGTAGCGGGTTGCGGAGGGGCGACCCAGGCATCGACACCAGGAGGGGTAGTGTTTGGAGGGACGGGGGACGCGCGGGAGCCCCCCGGGAATAGCGTACTGTGGGAGCCCGAACGGGCTGGTCCCGCGTTGATCCCGCAAGGAGTGACGCGCGGGGTCCGACCTTCGGGCGCCCACAAGGTCCCACTCGCACCGTATGACGGCAAGAGTGATTTGAGGGCGTACCTGGCGCAGTTTGAGTATGTGTGTAAAGGCAACGGTTGGAATCCGGACGAAGGTGGAGTACACCTGGTGGGGGCACTGCGCGGTGCGGCGGCGGAGGTGCTGACGGCTTTACCACCGGGTGCTCTCACCCTGTCAGCCCTCCGTGCGGCATTACTTAATCGGTTCGGCATTGAACAGCAAAGCGAGCTTGTTAAAGCCCAACTTGCGCAGCGAAAACGCAAGCCCCAGGAGACCATCGGGGAACTTGCTCACGATATTCGCCGCACGGTCGGGATTGCACACGCGGACATGGCAGCGAGTTCCCAGGAAAGCCTGGCTCTGGATCACTTTATTCAGGCCCTTCCGGATCTGGAGCTCCGGCAACAGCTCGCCATGTGGCGCCTGCAAACCATGAGTCAGGCGGCCGATGCTGCAGCCCGTTGGGAAGCAGCGAGGCCCCTGGCCCGGGGAGGCGAGCACCACGCAGTGGCGGTGCGTCAGATGGGGCCCGTGATGGGGGGCGGCCCCCCAAGGGGGCCCGCCCCCGACGGGGTCCCTGACCTGGAGAGCATGGTCCGGAGGTTAGTGGATCGGCGCCTGGCGGGACCTGGACCATGGCAGGCGGCCCCAGCGGTGGCACCCGGTAGTCCCCGACAGAGTACCCCAATTCGGACATACAGGGGGGGGAATTTGGAATACCGGAGGCAAGCACCTTACCAGGTGAGGTGCTATAATTGTGCTCGGATGGGTCACCGTGCATGGGAGTGTCGAGCTCCGTGCCGGGACGTTCCCCGCCAACCGATGCCCTCAACTCCGCCCCGTATCGATCGGCCTAGCCGACCTCAGACACCCCCCCGCCAGGGCCCGGGAAACTAGAACGTGCAGGGCGGTGTTCGGCAGTAGGGGATGGGGAGAAGCCCTCGTTGACGCGACAGGTCATTCATTGTGGCCGAATTGGGACGGGTAGTTTGACAATTCGGTGCAAAATTGCCGGCGTGGGGGTAGACGCCGTGGTGGACACGGGAGCCAGTGCCACGATCATCAGCCCTGTGGTCCTTAATTCGAGTGCAGACGGCTGGGGTAAAATCCAGCGTCTGGAAAATCATAGTTTGCAGGTGGCTACCGGGGCAACGGCTCCGATCATAGGGCGTGGTTTTGTGACCCTCAAGTTGGGATCAGTAAAGCAAGAGATAGAGGTTTGGGTGGCGGAGGTGTGCGACCCATGCTTAATAGGGTTGGATTTGTTGACTGCCAGCGGTTGTAAAATCGACTTGAGTCGAGGGATCCTGCGATGGGGAGTGGAAGATACGGGGCCAATCGATACGGGGCGGAGTTGAGGGCATTCGCTCTTTCACGAGCCTCGATCTTGTATACAAAAAAAAAAAAAAAAAAAAAAGCTACCATTGGAGGGGGTGAGCACGGCCGAGAGGGTGGAGCTGGAGGCTCCTGAGGCCGTGACCATCCCTCCGGGGGCCGAGGCCATAGTGCCGGCCCGATGGTCAGCTCGCCCGACATGGCAGGAATCCTGCCGCCTGGTCGAACCGGTGGCAGCGCTATCCATACCTGGTTTAATCGTGGGCCGTACCCTTGTAAAAACGGACGGGCCGGTGGTGGCCGTCCGAGTAATTAATATTAGCACAGAACCATGCACTATAGTGAGGGGCACGAAGGTAGCTGGCTGCACCCCAGTTAGAGAAGTCGCGTCAGTGAGGGGCGAGAACGTCCAGCCGAGCCGGCCCCAGGGGGAGCCTTCAATAAGTTCTAGGAATTGGCCCGATCCCATTTGCGAGATGGTAAATCATAGTAGTGTAGAGTTGGGAGGTACCCAGAGGGAGGCCTTACACAAACTGGTTGGGTCCCATTTGGACCTCTTCTCCTTGTCCACCGAGGATATTGGACGTACGGGGCTGGTGAAACATCAGATCCACACCGGTGAGGCCCGGCCTATTCGTCAGGCCACCCGACGGCTCCCTTGGAGCAAGAGGGCGGAAGCTGACGAGCAGGTTGAAAAAATGCTCGACGCAGGTGTGATCGAGCCCTCGGGAAGTCCTTGGATGTCACCTGTTGTGCTGGTCAAAAAGAAGGATGGGACCACGCGGTTCTGCATGGACTATCGCCAGCTAAACAACGTGACACTCAAGGACTCATATCCCCTGCCAAGGATTGATGACACCCTCAATGCCGTTGCGGGCTCAAATTGGTTCTCAACTTTGGACCTCAAGAGTGGGTATTGGCAGGTGGAGATGGATAGGGCAGGGAAGGAGAAAACAGCATTTTCCACAGGTAAGGGACTGTATCAGTTTACTGTGATGCCGTTTGGTTTGTGTAACGCCCCCGCCACCTTTGAAAGATTGATGGAACATGTACTAGGCGGCATGCCATGGCAATCATGCCTGGTGTACCTGGATGACGTCCTAGTACATGCCAAGACCTTCCCCCAGGCGGTAGCTAATTTGGACCAGGTGTTCGGGTGCCTCAGACAGGCAGGGTTGAAGCTGAACCCGAGTAAGTGCACTTTGTTTGCAAGAGAGGTGGCCTATCTAGGTCACGTGATCGGCCGCGAGGGGGTAAAAACGGACCCAGACAAAATTAAAGCGGTAGAGGAGTGGCCCGCACCACGTACCATCAAGGAGGTGCGGGGATTTTTGGGACTCTGCTCCTACTACCGGCGCTTTGTGGCGAAATTTGCGGAGTTGGCCCGTCCCCTCCACTGGCTTACGGAGAAGGGGACGCGATTTAATTGGACACGGGAGTGCCACGAGGCCTTCCAAAAATTGAAGGGGTGTCTAACATCCGCACCCCTTCTAGCTTACCCCACTAGTGACGGGACATTTACCCTGGACACGGATGCGAGCCAGGAAGGATTGGGCGCAGTTTTGTCTCAGACAAAGGAGGGCGTGGAGAGAGTGATTGGTTACTATAGTCGGGCCTTAAGTAGGCCCGAGCGAAATTATTGTGTCACTCGCAAAGAGTTATTGGCTATGCTGGCTGCCATGAACCATTTCCACCCGTACCTGTACGGGCGGAAATTTTTGGTTAGAACTGACCATTCCTCCTTGCAATGGCTCTTTCGGTTCAAGGAACTGGAGGGCCAAATTGCAAGGTGGTTGGAAAAGTTGCAGCAGTACGATTTTGATGTGGCCCATAGGGCCGGGAAGGCCCATGGTAATGCGGACGCACTCTCTCGGCGTCCTTGTCTGGGGGAAAACTGTAAATTTTGTGCGAGACACGAGGAGAGGGAGCAATTGGGCGATTCCGCCCCGATTCTCGTCGTCCGGGCAACCCGGGTGAGAGGGCCAATTTTGCCACTAACCCCGGACGAGGAATTTGGAGAGTTGGCTTGGAGCACGGCCCAGCAGGAGGATCCTGTTCTGGGGCCGGTGTTCCAATGGGTCAAATTGGGGCAAAGACCAAAGGGGGAAGAGGTCACCCCCCTCAGGGCGCAAACAAAGGCGTATTGGGCTCAGTGGCAGACCCTGGAATTGAAAGGCAACATCTTGTATCGCAAGTGGGTGGAGGTTCCCTCTGATAGAACTTCTTGGCTGGTGATAGTCCCTGACAAATTCAAGAACGTCATATTGCAACAGGTGCATGGTACCCGCTCCGGCGGCCATTTGGGCAGGACAAAGCCAATATCTCGGGTCCGCCGGAGGTTCTATTGGGTGAATATGGGGCGCGACATACAGGACTGGTGTCGGAGATGCGACGCCTGTTCTGCCAAAAAGGGACCAGCACGGAGGATGAGGGCCCCCCTCCAATTACATCAGGTGGGGGCCCCCCTTGAGCGGGTGGCTATGGATATTCTAGGACCGCTGCCCCGCACCCACCAAGGTAATAAGTATATCCTCGTTGTAATGGACTATTTCACCAAGTGGCCGGAGGCCTATGCCCTCCCCAACCAAGAAGCAGGGGTGGTAGCACAGGCCTTCGTAGAAGGATTTGTATGTCGGCACGGGATTCCACAGGAGCTGCACACCGATCAGGGTCGAAATTTTGAAAGTCAATTGCTAAAAGATGTGTGCAGACTCCTGTCTATTCGGAAAACCAGGACCACGCCCTTGCGGCCACAATCTGACGGGATGGTGGAAAGGTTCAATCGAACATTGATCCAACAACTGGCATTGTTCACCACCACCCGTCAGGATGACTGGGACGAACATTTCCCGTACCTGTTGATGTCCTACCAAACTAGCCAGCACGGGGCCACCGCATGCAGTCCAGCGTTGCTTATGTATGGGCGGGAGTTACGGGCTCCCGCCGACTTGCTATGCGGACCCGTGCCAGACACCACGGATACACCGCCGAGGGAGGGTTACGCACGTCACCTGGAGGAAGGCATGGAGCGGGTCCATGCCTTCGCCCGCCGCCAGCTCCATCTGCGGGGGCCAAGATGAGCGTAGGTACGACGACCGGAGCCAGGGGAGTCAATACGCTCCGGGGATGAAGATTTGGTTCTTTAATCCCCGGAGGCAGAAGGGCAGGTGCCCAAAACTCACCTCCCCCTGGCAAGGCCCGGGAGTCGTCCTGTCGCAAATCTGTGACGTGGTCATTAAAATCAAAATGGGGCCACGGGCCCCCCCTCGGATCGTCCATGCCGACCGGATAAGACCTTATGCCGGCGAGCAGGCGCCCTCATGGATCGCCTCGGCTCTAGATGCCGAGGCAGGACCCAGTACCTCTTGCGACGGGGGCTCGTAGCGTCAGAGGACTGGGGGGGATGATAATGGGAACGCCCCCCATGTGGTGGGATGGCAACTCTGTCATCCCTCACAGGGTGGGGCAAATGCGCACTAGCTTATGGGGTGATGGCAGTGAAAACTAGCCCGGGTGGGTTAGGATATTGTGTGTAGGGATCTAGAAGAGATTGACATTAGGTAACGTTAAGGTTTAGTTAGTGACTGATACCTGTACTGGGGACGCAGGTAGATTAGTATGGATGATAATGACGTGGGAGCGCAATAGTTTAAAGGGACGACTGGGAAGCGCAAGTTTCAGAGGGGAGTAGTTAGATGAGATGATGCCGTGTGTTTGAAAATTGAACAGGTGTGATTGAACAGGTGTGATTGCACAGGTGTGCAACTGAACAGGTGAATGGAGCAGTGTATGAGGGATTAGTGGTGATTGCGTGTTGTGCTGATCAAATGGTCCAGGAAGAAAGGAGGGTGCAGGTGGCACCAGGTGTGAGGGCACAGGTGTGCAACAACAGGTGTATGTGGCTGTGTGGAATAAATGGTAGTGTGGAATAAATGGAGTATTGGAATGGATGGTCGTGGAGTGAGTATGGTGGAAATTGTGGAGTGGAGTGGATGGTGCGAAGGTGTGAATGGGGGAAGAGTGGACCCCCATCACGGATACCCGGGGCGGGTAGTGTAAGTGTTAGGTAGAGGGTATAGGTAAATTGTGGTTGGATATTGGCATCTGTGGTGCGGGTGGAAGAATGATGATTGGATGGGTGCATTAGTGTTGTGGAAATGGCTGGGCGTGTAGCCTGTTAGTGTGTGTAGTTGGTTTGGGCACTCCACCACTGTGAGGATGTCGGCCAGGTGAGGCCGCAGGTGGGCTCTGGGAGCCGGTAGTTGTGGATGGGGCCCGAGGATCCGGAGGACGGACCCGGGTAGCCCAGTGCCAGAGGGCACCAAGGGGTGACAGAGCCAGGAGGGGCCTTCCCAAATTAGATAGGTTAGGTAAGGAGCTAGGTAAGCTCGGGTGGCAACTACAGTGGTGGAGGTGTGCAGGTGGGTAGACCTGCTGGGAGAGCTACACGTCACAGCCCAGAAATTGTGCGAGGGCACCGGGAGATGAATCGGGGGAGTGAGACCCCAAATTGAGAAGCACCACAGTTTGGTCAATGGGAATTGGTTTTTAGAACCCATAGTGTAAGTTGGCCAATGGATTGGCAGGGAAAGACCCCGGGTAGTGTAAAGTGTGTTAAAATCATTTAGAGGATAGTTAGGATGAAGGATCTCCTCGCACCATCTGCATCCACTCACCTGAGGTGACAGGTACTCCACACCATGCCATGTTTATTATTTTTCATTAATGCAAATGTTTTGGATTGTGAGACGCATCATGACGTGGGTGTGACATTGTGCTTGATGTTCCATCTCTTCCTCCTTATGAGGATTGATGACGAATTGGGTGATGGCAAATTTTGGATAGTGGGATTGTGGAGACGAATTTGGTATCGGGGAAATATGGGGAAGACGTGACAGTAGTGACGAATTTGTAAATGTGTAGATTGTTGTACATATGGGGTAAGAGCAAGGGTAGGGTAGGTGACAGGGGGGTGACGTACGGTAGGGACGAGCTTTCTCACTTCGCCCTCCGTACGCATTTCGCCTTGCATTGCCTTATTGACGTGTACCCTTGTGACCTTACCCCTCGCTCAATTGTCTTTCTTTTGTCTCCCACATGACCTGTGCGCCATTGGGTGCCGATGGGAGCGTGCGTGAGGTGGCCATTGTGCGCACGAGATTCCCAGAACCAGCATGCATTGCGTTGATGTACCACTTTATGGACCGCTGTTCTGCGGCCAAGTACCACTTGATGGACCCCAGGTTCTGGGGCAGGGCACCTCTGTTGGAGACCGACCATAGTGGCCAGGGAATCTTGCTTGCGGACATCGGTAAGGTGGCACCTATGCCAAACAGGTGGACCACCCTTAGTTGGCCCCTGAGGCCCTAAATAAAAACGAACACAAGTTGTGCTTTTTATTATTTCCAAGTAGGCCGCATGAAGCCAGAAGACGTCGGGAAGAACATCGGCCCAGCAGAGAAAGAGAAGACCACCACCAGTTGTTTTGTTGTGTTTATTATGAACCGTGGTGACTGTGCACCGAGTGGTGCTTTTGGTGCTTTTGGTGCTTTTGGTGCTTTGTGGTGCTTTTGGGTGCTTTGGTGGTATTGGTACTGGTGCATCGATGCAATGCGTGCTGTCTCCTCCCTCCCAACAGGAATTTCTTTTTCTTGTTCCCTAAAAGAAAAAAAAAAAACACAGGTCCTGGGTTGCGTTGTAAATAAGAAATAACGTCACTGTAAATAATGCTCCCCACCGTAAATGTATAGTTTGAGAACAAATCCGTAATTCGGTTAGCTGTGGGCTTGAGTCTGTTAGACAGGGTGCAATGCAATAGGGGGACATACTTATTTGTGTTTAAAGATTGTCACACTCAGGGTCAGGTTAATTGTAGAGGGAATTACACCTACGTGTCACACTAAGTTAAAGTTTTGTAGGCCCGAGAACGGACCTGAAGAAAGGAGGGTGCAGTGTAACGAATTTGAGAAGTGTAACGGTTTTGAGAAGGGTAACGGTTTTGAGAAGTGTAACAATTTTGGAGAAAGTGTAACGAATGTGAAAAGTATGGTTTTGTTGTGTGTAACACCCTCGTAATGTAAATAATGGTCTATTTAAATCGTTTATTTCCTTATTCCATGTAGGCTAAATATGTGTTTCCCACTAGATTGACTCTGCATTGTATCAAACGAAATAAGCGTAGGCCCCTTTCAATTTCCCCAATCATCTCCGCTCTCCAAAGTTCCTTTCAAAAGCGGTGCGAGTGGTGTTCAATCCCGCAAGCTGCCATTGCCCATGTGCTCATCTCGGAGAAGAGGGGGGTAGGAGCCGCCAACTCACAGGCGTGGCACGTCGTCATGATCAAAGGAGGAATCGGACAGCCCTAACAGCTAACCAGCACCGCGGTTAGCGACCCGGTAGGCGTGCCCTCGCAGCCGGCGGCTTGATTCCGTCCCGAGTAATAAAAGCGACTGGAAGGGACTGCTTCAGGAGATGACATGAGAGAGGACATGAGAGATGAGCTGTGAGCTGTGAGCTGTGAGCTGTGAGCTGTGAGATGAGAGACGCTCCAAACCAAAAAGGAGAGATACTTGGAGAGGAAACAAGCTTTGGAGAGACGCGCTGAGAGGAGGGAGACGGCTCCACCAGAAGGAGAGGAGCAGGTGTGACCGAGCCAGCGCGTGACGTCCACAGCATCAGCAGCGTCGACGCGACCGAGGGTTTTCCCGCCAAAAACGCGAAGAATTGGGAGCTGCTACCTCCAGCCCTGCCGGTTGCAGGGACCTGACCCTGCCTCCCTCTCCAGCAACCCACCTCCGCCATTCCTGCCTGCAATTTCCCCCGTGTAAGTGTGAACGTCGTCTGTCCTAATCGTTGTCCTGGGGTTAAGTAAATTGAATAGTATAAGCTAACGATTCACTGTGTGACTGCTTCTTCCATCCATTGCTTGTAAATAACTTTGGTCGCTCCTTCTTTTTGCTTGTGTGTGTATAATAAATCTGTTCTTCCTCCGTACTCTGTCTTCTTCTCTTTTCCTTCTCTTTCAGTCGCTTTAGAGGTTTCCAAATTGAATATCTGTGGTGCGATCTGGTCAACGTTGGGGGAGTCGGGCCAATCGGGGATCCTGTAACGGTCGCAGTTGGACCATCCGCTCGGCCCATCATAACATCTAAACCGCGATCCGTAACAATATATATGTATATATATATTGTTACAGACGCGGTGGTGGATGTTAGTTTACCGAGCGGTTTGGTATGACCATGTCTGCACAGTTTACCCGATTATGCTCGAACGTTGCCGGGTCGCACTACGCTAGGTCAATGAAGGAAAAGACACACGGCTGGGACTCAAATGACACGACACCAGGGATACGGTTCTCAAGACCCCCGGAGGAGGTTATATTCGTTCGGAAGGTTAGATTACAACTACAAGAGGGACAGCATAGAAAGACAAGCACTTAGACACACTCTTATATTAACCCCAACAGACGACAGATAAACGGGACAAAAGGCTGACTCACACGGGGATTGATGGCAAGGAAAGGCGGGTATCGATGGCTCCAGGTGCACCTGGGCTCAGGGCAGAATCGACTCGGTCCGGTCCAGAGATGCAGGGAGGTCACAGCGCTCGGAAGGCGACGTTCTTTCTCCAAGCTGGGGGCGCATCTCACGTCACGTCCGGCAAGTCGCTGCGTATATCCGGCGGGGAGTGACACGCCCTCGGCTCGTTAGCTCCGCCCAGATGGAATCGGTCCGCCCTTCTTATTGGGTGCGGGGGGTTTACCAGGCTCCGCCCTTGACGAGGAGCTGACAGCCAGCCCCTTCGTGGTAACCCCGTGGAGCGCATGGATAATGGCGGCTAACCGAGCCGGAGGGAGGACGCACACTCCCCGCGCGCGCCGTTGTTGTAGTTGTTGTTGTAGTTGTTGTTGTTGTTTGGGGAAGAAGATGGGAGGAGGTATGGGAAGGTCCTAAACTCACTACTGGTGCCATATAATCACATTCTGGTGCAACGAAGAGTCAGAATTAATGGAAACGAGTCCTTAACTGACATAGACTAAGAATAACTAGCAAGATGTCCGAAAGTTGTCTACGTGAGATGCGGTGGACCTGGGCACGACATTTAATGGGGGAAAAAGGGGAAGGTTGGTTCTACAGAGTGTTGTTTACAGACAATGGGACTAGGGAATGGGGGATTGGGGATAGTTGGGGAGTATTGGGGAAATAGGGGAATATTTACAAGCGGATATGGAGGCCAAATTCCATATTCGCAACAATATATATATATATATATATATATATATATATATATATATATATATATTGTTACCATTATTATTTTTTATTTTGTGTATATGAGTGGGTGAGGGTGTGTTTTTTTGCATGAATTAATTTTTGCATGAGTGTGTGTTTTTGTGTGTTGAGTGGTGTTTGATGTAAGGGTAGGTGGTTGGTTGGTTAGTGTTGTGTGTGTATGTGTGTGTATATGTGTGTCTGGGTGTGTATGTGTGTGTATGAATGATCTGGTGTGTTTTGTTGGTGAGTGGTGAAGGGTATAAAGGTGGGTGTTTGAGTGTTCCACCATGTTTGTTTGGTGCTGTGGATTCTGGATGTAGAGGTGTTGTTGTTGTTCCCACTGGTTGGGGGTGGGGGTATGTACGCATCCAGGTGCAGTTGCTACATGTGGATGTGTGTGTGCCCCTGCTGGCCCACCTTCGCTGACCGTATCGAGGTTGAAGGGCCGAAACGGGATGATGCTGAGGACCTCGATTGAGGACCCGGTCAGTGCGGCACACTTGTGACCATGTGTGTTTTTTATGTATATATATATATATTTATATATATATATATATATATATATATATATTTATATATATTTATATATATATATATATATATATATATATATATATATATATATACACAAAGAATTAAGTTAAGCACCCCCCCCCGTTTTTTTACAACCTCGCACATTACAAGTTTGTTGTCGTCAAAACAGTGTAATATACCCATGATATTGCTATATTTTCTGGAGAAGTGATATTATGGTCACATAAAAACATAACAATCATGCCGTTTTCAATATTTTATTCTGAATAATTTAAGGTGAAATTTTTTGGGAATTTTAGGCATATTTTCACCTCAATTTAAGTATGGAGCTATAGGTCCATCACGGACAGTGTGGATGACGTTTATGTTTTCTAACGTACAGTCATTGTTCTGAGAAGACCTCTAGCGATCTTTGCGTCAATAACGTGTGTAGGACCCACGTGATCGGATCACTACTCAACCCAACTCAACCCTACGAGTGCACTCATCTGCATTTCATCAATGGATAATTGCTAATGTCATACCAATCATTATTTGATCTCACATACCTTAGAATATATGCCAATGTATACATATACACAAAGAATATATATTAGGGGGTGCTTACCTTAATTCGTTGTGTAGGGGTGCTTAACTTAATTCTTTGTGTATATATATACAGTGAAACCTTGACTTACGAGTGCACCAACTTACGAGTTTTCCGAGATACGAGCCGTCGCTCGGGCGGTTTTTTGCTTTGAGATGTGAGCCGAGATCTGAGTTACGAGCTTACGCCACCCGCCACCAGGTGGCCCAACGAGCGTTCCGGTCACGTGGTTATCTTGCCGTGCAAGCATCTCTGCCGTATATCGCTGCTGCTTTGTTTTCGCATGTTGGTTATTTTGGAAAATTTCTTAGTTTTAACCATGGGTCCTAAGAAATTGAGTGCCAAGGGCAGTACTGAGAAGAAGAAGAGGATGATGTGCTTGGATATAAAACACGCAATCGTCGAAAAACATGAGCGAGGTGTGCGTGTTGTCGACTTGGCGAGGCAGTACGATCGTAGTACTTCTACGATATGTACGATTTTGAAGCAGAAGGAGTCGATAAAGGCTATAACGCCAGCCAAGGGCGTTAAGATTATTTCAAAGCTCCGGACCTCTATCCATGAAGAGATGGAGAATTTTCGAAACATTTTGAAAGGGAGGAAGAAACGAACCTCGTTGGACAGGTTTTTATTGAAACGCCCTGCAAGTGAAAGCGAGGAAAGTGTGGCGAAAAGGGCAAAAGTTATCTCCTCCACCTCCGCCAGCATCTTCGTCTGATCTTCAAGGTAAATACACTGTAGCGCGATGCTGCGCGCGCTAATGCTTACGCAAGGAGCAAGCGGACAACGCCGTTCATACAAGAGTCTTTATTCAAACTGCAGCACTAAGCTGCTCAAGGCTGCGCGCCCCGTCTATATCCTGAGGCCACGCCTCTCTCCCCAGCGTGGCCCACCCCCACTTGGTGTGCGGGGTGATGTCACCACGTCAGTGCTTTCGTGTCCGCCACAACACTTAATAAAACCAGTTTATTTCTTTACATTGAAGGAGTCTGGACTCCAGCAGAATACGGATAAAAGGATGGCAAGGCACAAACTCGTCCGAGAAGATGTTTATTCGTAAAACCAACTCGGGAACACTAAAAAGCCCGTTTATCGGGCTGCCTTATAAAGCACAACCAAAAACCCAAACCGAAACCGAAAGCCACGCCTCTCAAGCGAGGCGTGCTTCGGTGGTCACGTGATCCACAGGTGTAGCTCATTATACCCGCACGCGCGGGACGCTTTGGCGGTCACGTGACCAGCCACTCTGGCGCCAGGGATCCCCGCCGGTGATGTCACCGGCTGGAGCAAGGAGATTCTGATGCCGGTCTTGCTTGGGGGACCCATGGGTCGCTACAACATTCTCTTTTATTATGAACAGTATATACGCGGTCGTGCTTGTTTATACATTATTTGTTATTTATAAAGTACATTTTTCTTATTTAAAAACACGTAACAAAAAAAAATTGGTGTGGTTTTTTGGGGGCTGGAACGGATTAATAGCATTTCAATGCCTTTTAATGGGGAAATTTAATTTGAGAAACGAGCAAATTGAGTTACGAGCTCGGTCACAGAACGAATTAAACTCGTAAGTCAAGGTTTCACTGTATATATATATATATATATATATATATATATATATATATATATATATATATATATATATATATATATATATATATATATATACAGTCAGTCATCCCTCGCTATATCGCGCTTCACTTTTCACGGCTTCGGTACATCGCGGGTTTTTCTCGCGAGTATATGTAAAATTATATATCGGATTTTTCATTACATCGCGGGATTCTGCGGCCTATAGGTATTTTAATTTTTTTAGATTTTAATTATTTTTGTGGTAAAATAAGCATTTTCTAGCCTAAAAAATTAATAATAATAAAAATAAAAATATAACACATTAATTAAAACCTATATTAAAAGAATATTACAGTAAATCGAAATAAAATACGCATTATAAATGAGTAGACAAAGAATCGCACGTATGGAAAACCAAGCTTGGGTTGCTTGCGCTTGTTTGCTCAGATGATTTCGTACGCGGCACACTATTGGCAGATGGATGAGACGCGACCAATCAGAGCACGCTGTTCAGTATCCTGCGGTGTTGTGTTTTTGTGCATTTTGTGTAAAATTGTGAAGTTGTTTCAAGCCCTACGATGACGGGTACACGTTCTGCGTCTTCTAAGGGTTCTGGCACTGAACCTAAGCGCCAGAGGAAGATGCTTAATATCATAGAGAAGGTGAAACTCCTCGACATGTTAAAGGAAGGGAGAAGCTTTGCGGCTGTAGGCCGCCATTACGGGCTCAATGAATCTACGGTCCGGTACATTAAGAAAGACGAAAAGAATATAAGGGCGACGGCAGCAGTGTCCTTTAACCAGACAGCGAAAAGGGTGGTAACTTCATGCAATAAGGCCATTGTAAGGATGGAGTCTGCATTGGCCCTTTGGATCAGTGACTGCAGCAAGAAGAATATCCCACTGGATACCAATGTTATCTGTGAGAAGGCCAGGCAACTTTACGCCAAGTTTGCTGAAGGCACTGGCGACGACGACCCCGAATCCGAACCATCGACCGCATCTCCCACCAAACCAACCAAATTCGATGCCAGCAAGGGCTGGTTTGAAAAATTTCAAAAACGATTTAAGCTAAAGAGCGTGGTCCTGCATGGAGAAGCTGCTTCTGCTGATAAAGCTGCCGCCGAGGGGTACGTGAACGAGACGTTCAGGACGATCATCGAGGAAGGGGGTTATAAGCCTGAACAAGTTTTTAATATGGATGAGACAGCCTTATTTTGGAAACGGATGCCGTCTCGCACTTTCATCATGATCGAGGAAGCCAGAGCCCCTGGATTTAAGGCCCACAAAGATCGGGTGACTTTATTAACGTGTGGGAATGCTGCGGGCTTTATGATAAAGCCTGGTCTTATTTATAAGTCCAAAAACCCAAGGGTCCTCAAAAACAAAAATAAGAACCTGCTGCTAGTGTATTGGATGCACAACCAGAAGTCCTGGATTACGAAACTCATCACATCGGATTGTTCCACCAGTGCTTCATTCCCGAGGTCAAGATTTATCTCGCAGAAAAAGGACTCGAGTTCAAAGTGCTGTTGCTCATGGATAATGCAGGAGGTCACGCGCTCGACCTGTCGTATGATGGCATACAAATAGAGTTCTTACCGCCAAACCCCACATCGCTGATACAGCCCATGGATCAAGGCGTCATTCGCGCATTTAAGGCACTTTATACGCGAAACACCCTGCAGCACCTGGTCGAGGCTATGGAGTCGGACGAAAACTTCTCGCTGAAGGCGTACTGGCGTGAGTACACCATTGCAATGTGTCTGCAAAATATTCAGATGGCCATAAAGGAGATGAAGACAGAAACTTTGAATGCCTGCTGGAAAAAATTGTGGCCAGAAGTAGTCCACGATTACGTGTACAAGGGTTTCTCTCCTGATGAAGTCCACCACTCTGCAGTAGATAAGGCAGTGAAGCTGGCAAAATTACTAGGAGGAGATGGCTTTAACGATATGACTCCCGATGACGTTGAGGAACTGCTCGAGACCCACTCAGATCCGTTAACGGACGAAGACCTGGCGGCGATGACTAAGTCAGCAAGTGAGGAAGAAGAAGAGGAAGAAGAGGGTCCAGGGGATGAAGAAGAAGAAGGCCTATCACTGGAACGCCTCGCAACCCTAGTGAGAATGGCAAAATAACTTAAGGAAAGGGCTGAAGAATGGGACCCCCAGATGATTCGTTCGTTGAAGTTCAGAAATGTAATCGATGGAGGCATTGAAGTCTATAAAAACCTCCTCGCCCAGAAGAAAAGGCAGCGCCAGCAACTGCCCATCACTATGTTCCTCACCCGAAAAAAGAAAGAAGACACGCCTACGTCTCCAGCACGAAAAGAAGTTCCGGACGACGACGAAGATACTGCACCACCTGACGAGGCGCCTGCTGAAGTGGCACCTTCAGAAGAGCTGTAATGCTCTTCTTTGCTGTGCAGTACAGTAAAAACTATTATTGATATACTTACCCAGTATCTATTACAGTATTTTCAAATATACTGTACAGCTATATATACTAGGGTGCATCAAACGCCCTTAGGTTCTTGGATTTTAATGTCTATTCTCTCAAATGTTACACTTGTTGGTAGAAGTATGTATGCAAAAAATAAATGAAATCAGAGGTGGTCCTGGGTGGCCACCGGCCACTTTTATATATTTAGGGCCATTTTCGGGGCCGCACTATGTAAAAATGTTGGATTTTGTTATTTTACACCCAAACCTAGTCATGTTTGGTATCAAATTGAAGGTCTTGATGAGAGGAATACAAATATAACAATTTTATGCAAAAAACGATGGTTTGATAATTAGTTTGTATTTTTACATGAATGAAATCGGAGGTCTAATCGTGGGTCCCATACTAGTAGTCTAATAATATCCTTTATTTTCTTTCAGATGGCAGATAAGAAGACCAGATTAGCAAGTGCCATTTTTGGTCTTGGCAATGCTTTTACAGAAGCAGATGGTACATTGACAGGAGTCCGCCTCCCAACTTGCCGGCAGGTTCTTCTATGCGTGATGTGGTACATCCAGAAAGAAATATGTGAAGGCAAACAAACTCAGCCACTGAAATGGAAATCTGCCAGCATCGTCCTTATCCAGCTGAAAAAATTCTACACTAAAGCAAATATTCCTATGCTTTCAGACCATCAATGCTGCAAACTAATACTTGACCTTCTTAATGACAATAACAAATTGCGTCAAATACCTGTTTCTCGCCGAGAATCTCCAAGCACTTTGGCTAAGTTGCAAACCATGAATGAACGTCTTGATAAGACCTTTGGTGTATGGACAAAAGATGCAATGACAAACATTAAGAATGAGGAAGATAGAGTATTTTTAGAGTCAATGAAATCTGACAGAGTAGCCTCATTTGGTGGTGTTGACAAGAAGAAAGTTGATAAAGATCATAGAAAAGAAAAACGCCTCTTAGCGGAAGCTTCAAGACGAGAACGTCATGAATCATCCAGTGTACAAGAGATGACAATTAGTTCTGTATGCTCTGATGATAGTGACTCTGCAGATAGCTTGGAAGAAACTGAAGAAGAGGCGATTCCAGAGTTTCAAAGGAAGCGTAGTCACCACAGATCAACATATGCAGGTACATCTGCCTTTATTCCTCATGATATTCTGAAAAGACATTCAGTTGTCTGTTGCTACTCGACTAAACATAACTCCTGTTCAACAGGTTGCGCTCACCAAAGCTGTAATTCAAGAGGCAGGAGGTGATCCACGTCGTGTGGCCAAGTCGTACTCAACTGCTGATAAGGCTCGACGATCAATAACAAGTGCTATCGCCAAATATATTCAAGAAAATTGGATCGCCCCAACAGCTGCAACACTTCACTGGGATGGCAAGCAGATACCAACGCTCACAAACAAGAATGTCAAGGAAGAAAGATTGCCAGTGTTGGTTGGGAATGCCACTGATGTAAAGCTACTGGGGGTGGCTAGATATCCTCCTGGAAGTGATAGGTCATCAGGTGACATCATTGCCGAGCACACTTACACGTATCTACATTCATGGAAGTGCAAACAATCAGTTGTCAACTTATGTTTTGACACAACAGCATCAAACACTGGACACGTTACAGCTGCCTGTGTTACCATTCAATCAAAACTGGACCGTGCTCTTCTGTGGTGTGCATGTCGCCATCATGTTGGAGAGGTAATCCTGGATCATGTGTTTGACGTTCTCAAAATTGAGGCATCAAAGTCTCCAGAAGTATCTTTGTTCCAAAAATTCCAGAAGAATTGGGAACGCATATCGCATGCAAAGAATGAAAGTTTAACCAAAATTGACATTTCCATGTACAATGACTATGCACAACAGCTGCTTTTATCCTGCAAAAACAAGGTTTTAAGCACAATCCGCACAAGCGCTTCATACTGTAGGGAAGACTACAAGGAAATGGCACAACTCTGCCAGGTAGTCCTCGATGATGATGTCACAAAACAAGGAACACTCCACAGACCAGGGGCCATGCATAAAGCAAGGTGGATGTCAAAGATTCTTTATTCCATCAAAATATGCCTACTTGAAGAGCAAATTTCTCTACTACCTCGAGGAACTGTAACAACACAACATCAACAGAAAAAACTGAAGGAGTTTGTTGTTTTTGTTGTTTATATTTATTGTGATTGGTGGCTCATATGTCAGTCTGCTTCAAATGCCCCATGGTTTGATTTGTGCTTTTACAAGACTCTGCTCAACTATAAAGCTGTCAACTCAACCATTTCAGTCAGCGCTGTGAAAGCCTTTGATAGACATTTGTGGTATTTAACCCCAGAACTGGTTGTTTTGGCACTGTTCAGCAATGCAATTCCTCAAAAGGATCGTCGTGCCCTTGCAGATGTGTTACTGGCCATACAACCAGATGAAATGCCAAGCACTCCAAAACACCGCTACGGTTCTGGATATGGCAAACCGTCATTTCCAAAAATTACAGAAGCGACAACCCTGGCTGATCTTGTGAACGAGGACTCGTGGTTTACAGTAAACCTTCTTCACCTAGATATGACCTTCCTAACAGAGGATGTTGACACTTGGCAGAACAATGAGCACTTCAAGGCAGCCAAGTCCATTGTGGATGGGCTTAATGTTGTGAATGACCCTGCGGAGAGAGCAGTAAAGCTCGCAACTGATTTTGTCTCAACTGCAAGAAGAGAAGACCACTTCCAAAATCTTCTTCAAGTGGTTGAATGTGACCGCAAAGCGAGGCCAAATTTGCGGAAACGAGCAAAGTTGGAGTAGTGACATTGGCGTTGTGCTTAATACATTTTCAAACTTTTAATCAATGAAAGTACAATACTACAACACTGTACTACAACTTTGTAATATGAAGAACGATTTTGGTTAATTTTACATTGACATGTAAGGTTGTTTTAACTGTTTGATATTAGGCATTTAGTAAAAGTAGGACTTTACTTTTGTATATAGGTATAATGGTTAATTTTACATTATCTTGTAAAGTAGTTTAGCTGTGGCCCTAAATGGCCCTAAATATATAAAAGTGGCCGGTGGCCACCCAGGACCACCTCTGATTTCATCTATTTTTTGCATACATACTTCTACCAACAAGTGTAACATTTGAGGGAATAGACATTAAAATACAACAACTTTTTGAAAATCATGGGGCGTTTGATGCACCCTAATATATACACGTACAAATATTTTTCTAATACGTAAGGATGCGTCTCAAAAGTGTGTTTAAGAGTGGAGAAAGGGTTTATAAGAGCGTGGGAAAGGTTTATAAGAGTATGGGGAGGGTTTTTAAAGGCTTAAAATATATAAAAATAATAAAATAAATATATGGTTTCTACTTCGCGGATTTTCACCTATCACGGGGGGTTCTGGAACGTAACCCCCACGATAAATGAGGGATGACTGTATGTATGTATATATATATATATATATATATATATATATATATATATATATATATATATATAGTCACGTGAAAAGTAAGAACACCCCATGTAAAGTTTTGACTTTTTCAACATATTTCAACATACAGCTATTTGATCTTCATTTCAACAATATTGATAGATAAAGGTGATGTAATATAACAAATATCATGAAACATTTACATTTTGTAGTCCATTGTATCCTTTAAATAAACATAAATGCAAATTTCGCATGTGGAAAAAGTAAGTACACCCCTAAATTTATCACTTCAAATACCTAAAATTAGAATCAGGTGCACCAGCTCAGGTGCAAATGATTAGAACATCGTTAGAGAGGATCTTGGAGGAACCTGTCTTATTTAAACCTCAGACATTTAGTTTGGTTTGCTCTTTGTTGTTGAAGTGTGCGGCGTCACGATGCCGAGATCAAAAGAGCTCTCTGAGGCCTTCAGAAAGAAGGTTATTGATGCCTATGAGTCTGGGAAGGGATTTAAAAAGATCTCCAAACAATTTGAAATCAATCATTCGACTGTCGGGAAGATCATCTACAAGTGGAGAAGATTCCAAACAACTGTCAACTTGTTCAGGCCAGGCCGCCCCAGCAAGTTCAGCCCGACAGCAGACCGAAAGATGCCGAAAGAAGTCTCTATGAACCCCAGAATGTCATCATGGGACCTACAGGTAGCTCTTGCCACTGTTGATGTCAAAGTGCACGAGTTTACTATTAGAAAGAGGCTGCACAAATTTGATCTACATCGGAGGTGTGCCAGGAGGAAACCTTTGCTGTCCAGAAAGAACATCAGGGCAAGACTAACGTTTGCCAATGAACACCGAGGCAAAGACCAGCACTTCTGGGACAATGTGCTCTGGACAGATGAGTCAAAGGTAGAGCTATTTGGCCACAGCACCAAACCAAAGACAGCATTTGACCACAAGAACCTGATACCAACTGTAAAGCATGGTTGGTGGTGGAAATATTATGGTTTGGGGCAGCTTTGCTGCATCAGGGCCTGGGCAGCTCACCATCATATAATCCACTATGAATTCTTCATTGTACCAGAGGGTGCTTGAGGATAATGTGAGGCCATCTGTCGGAAAGTTGAAGCTCAACCGAAGGTGGACCTTGCAACGTGACAATGACCCTAAACATACCAGTAAATCCACCAAGGAATGGCTGAAAAGAAGGAAATGGCGGGTTCTGGAATGGCCAAGTCAAAGCCCCAGGTGGGGTGCGTCGCGTGCTCTCCAAGGACTCATCTCACATGGGGGCGTCCCGCCGCGGGTTATATAGGCCACACCCTCGAACCTTCGCGAACCTCCCCGATCGTTCTCTCTCCGCCCTCTCAAGCCAAACCCCTCGTGCTTAGTTGGTCGGCAAGGGCTCTCCTGGCTCCACCCTCCGATGACGAGGTGGAGCCAGGCCTTTCTTCTCTGAGGTACAGCACATGGCAACGGCGGCAAATGCAGAAAACCGCCCAATGCAGTTGGCAATGGAGGCTTTGGGATATGGAAGGGAACTATCTTATGTCATCTGATGCAATGCAGTGTCAACTAGTGGGAACAGAGCCTTAAACTACATAGAATAAGGAGATAACTATTTAGAAGGATATATGATTTGCTACGTGCATGTATATGGATTAACTAGTAGGACGACCTTTGACCTTTACACTACGGAGGGTGATATTTACAACAATTCTCAAATCCACAACAATATATATATGTTTACAAGATGAAGGCTCGTTTAAGAGCTAACACTGATCACAAAAAGACAAACTGACACATAAAACATATGATCAAGGGAGCGGGAGACAAGATGGGGAGAGAGGGAAACACACAAGTGCAACAGCAGAGAACAGGGACATCAGGAGATCTGTGGGAAGGAGAGGGCTTTGGGGGGAGGAGGCATGGGAAGGGGGTTGGGAGGGGTATAAAACATATGGACACTTGTTACATATTTATGTGAATGTATGTGAATTACCATTCAGGTCTTTGCTTATCCATGTTTAGTAGATTAAGGGTTGTTGTGGTTGGAGGGTCAGGAGCCCTTCTGAAAGTGTCCGGAAACGGAAGTGACCGGAAACGGAAGAGAAAAAGACACGAGGAAGAAAGCGACGAGTAGTATTCTTCCTCGCCCCGCTCCGACGAAAGGTGGGATCGACCTTGCGCTGCGTGGAAAAGCGGCGTTCGGAAGCCCGTCTGGCGAGAGGAATTACCGGGACGTGTACCTGCCCGGTGGAGACGTCAAGTTGACGTGGGGCCGTGCATCGACCCCGCGTCTGGCACTGTTCGCGGCACCGTCTAAACAGACGCGTGCGGGTCGCACGTTGGGGCCTAACGCGCCTTGCAAGCGGCGTGGGGCTTTTGGCTTGCTCTACCGTACCCGCTTTGCGTGGCCACGAGGGGCTGCAGCCACGGTGCCTGGTACGATACCTGCCCGGTGGAAAAACGTCCACCCGGGGTTCGTTCAACCGCCCGAGTGCGGCGACGCCGACCAGTATCTTGGTCAGGAGGGGCCCAGAGACATTGTGAGGAGCAGAGACCAAAAGGGGGTCGTGAGTACCGAAGTGAACACACATATATAAGATGGCCATCTTAATCATAGAGGGGATTGATTGTGGATTGGGAATTGTTGAGGGTTGTTTGCTATTGATTGCTCGGGGAAAATCTCCGTGGTTGTATCATTGAAATTGTATGGTGTCATTACCATTGAAATATATCCTTGAACATCAGTTTTCTCTTGGGTGGAATTCAT
Source organism: Myxine glutinosa (assembly GCF_964187855.1). NCBI lineage: Eukaryota > Metazoa > Chordata > Myxini > Myxiniformes > Myxinidae > Myxine > Myxine glutinosa. The sequence goes on from NC_136265.1 coordinate 94,946,221, forward strand.
ATGGATTGCGTGGCGAAAGCGCATATATAATACAACTTTCTGGCGATGTTCCTCTCACGGTCCGGGGGTCACCGAGACCAGGTATTCACCGAGGGGACCACGTAACAGAATTGGGGGCTCGTCCAAATTACGATTTGCAGATTCGCAATTGGGTCTACGTCCGGGATCTAAAATTGTATAAAATAATAAAATAATATTTTTATTAATTAAAATTTATTAATTAAGTATTAATTGGAAAATTTTTGGGGAAATTGGGGTAAAGTCTTGGGTGAAGGTTAACAGGTGTTAACGATAGTCACCATGGCGTTTGTGGCACAGAACTTTGCGGTAACCCCGAGTGAGGCACAGTTCCGAGCGTTACTAAAGTCGGACCTCTTGAAATTGGCCAAACATTTTAACTTGGAGGTCCGAACTAATTTGAGGAAGGCAGAGTTGCAGGCCACGGTGATACAATCTATGGTGGGATTAGGAACATGGGACGAGTTAGCCTGGGAGTGGCTACCCGAAGAACCAGAAGATGTTGAGCTCCGGAAACTGGAGTTGCAATTACGGAGCCAGGAACGGATCAAAGAAGAAGAAAGGAAAGCAGAAGAGAGGAGAGAAGAGAAACAAGCAGAGGAAAGGAGAGTGGAACGAGAAGCAGAAAAGGAAAGAGCAGAAGAAGAAAGGAGAGTGGAACGAGAACTCCAGGAAAGGTTAGAAAGGATGAAAACAGAGGAAAGGAAAGCAGAAGCAGAGGAGAGGAGAGCTGCAAGGGAACTCGAAGCAGAGGAGAGAAAAGCGGAAAGGGAATTAAAGGAACGTGACATGGAGCTTCAGCAAGAAATCAAATTCAAGGAGCTGGAGTTAATGAGAGAACGGGGAGAGGCACCACCCTTGCTGACGGGGTCGACACCGAACCAGAAAACCTGGGATGTGGGCAGACATGTGAGGCTGGTTCCACCGTTCAGTGAAAAGGAAGTCGCGAAATTTTTTCCACACTTTGAGAAAGTGGCTCGACAATTAAACTGGCCGGAGGAGGCCTGGACCATACTCGTGCAAAGTGTGCTGGTGGGGAAAGCTCAAGAGATTTATTCGGCGCTGCCAATGGACCAATGTGCAGATTATGAGGTACTGAAGAAGCACATCCTCAAGGCCTATGAGTTGGTTCCGGAAGCTTACAGGCAAAAATTCAGGAATGCCAGGAAGAGGGAGAGTGAGACCCATGTGGAGTTTGCCAGGGTGAAAGAAAACATGTTTGATCGGTGGGGTGAGTCAAAAGGAGTCGGGAAAGACTTCGAAACATTGCGTGACTTGATCCTGGTGGAGGAATTCCAGCAGTGTGTCCACGAGGACATCAAAGTGTACCTGCAGGAAAAGAAAGTACCAAAGTTGTGGGACGCAGCCACCATGGCAGATGATTACGCCATAACCCACCGAATAGGGGTCCACAAACCTAACTCCTCACCTAGACTTCAGCAGGGGAGTTATGGAACACCGGGGGCGGAGAACGACCTTACATGGCTGCGGCCTCGAGATGATTATGGGGACAACTATGATACCCCACCTGTTCGAAATCAGAGGGATGCGGGCCCAAGACAAACTTATAGTTTGGGGGGCCCGAGGCAGACCACGAGTTTTTCCTCCGGGCCTACTTGCGCTTTTTGCAAGAAACCTGGACACTTGATTTCCAGTTGTTACCGCATGAACAGGGAAGACCCAGAGCGGAGTCCGACTATTACGACTCCAAATGCAATGGCCATTGTGAGAAATCGCCATCAAAAGGGTTACCAACCATTTATTTCAGAGGGGTTTGTGTCACTGGATGGAGCCTCGACTAACCGGAGACCGGTTAGGATATTGAGGGACACAGGAGCACATCAATCTTTAATGCTTGAAGGCATTTTGCCATGGTCCGAGGAGACGGCAACGGGGGATAGTGTTCGTTTACAGGGGATCGGGGGCGGTGTTAGTGCTCCACTTCATGTCATCCATCTGGAGTCCGATTTGGTGTCAGGACCGGTCACCGTCGGTTTACAAGCCACGCTTCCTGTAGAGGGTGTATCTGTGGTTATCGGGAATGATTTGGCCGGGGGTCAAGTTTATGGTAACCTGAGGGTTGGTAAAGAGCCCAGCAGGGAAAATAACACCAAACCAGCTCGGGAGGGCGACAAAAGTACCAAGTTATTTGTAGGGGGACTGAACTTCAAAACAGAGGAAGAAGTTCTGACCTCTGTCTTCAACAGATATGGGCCGCTGGTGGAAGTGCGGTTGGTAAGAGACAGGGAAACGCAACAGTCAAGAGGGTTCGGCTTTGTCACGTTTGCAAGCACAAAAGACGCCAGAGAGGCAGAGAAGAATTGGAATGGCAAGGATTTGGAGGGTCGGACCATAACAGTAGGGAAGGCATTTCGTAGGCGTCGAGAGGTCTACAGGAGAGGACAACTGGGCGGTAGTGTTGGTGGTGGCCGCAATCAATATTATTATGGAGGCTCCCTGAGTTACGGCAGCTCCCGAAGGAAGGATGGTCAAAGTAGTGGCCGAGAAGGAGACCGCTATTCATGGGACTACAGGGACAAGCGGTCCCACCATAATTATTAGGGAAGTTCGGAGAAGTTGAAGCACTGAAGGCAGCGGAGCCGCCGAGCCAAGATTCCTGCACGGATTAACCGTGAACGCCGTTCCTAAAGGCGTCCAGGTAGTGAACTTTCATGCACGGACTAACCGTGAACTCCACGTTCCTCAAGGCGCCCATGTAGAGAACTTTCCTGCACGGACTAACCGTGAACTCCACGTTCCTAAAGGCATCCATGTAGTGAATACTCGGCTTGGCCTCCCGGAAAAAGTGCTATCGAGTTGCTTAACTTTGGATCTTTGATCAACCCCTTAACCTTCATTCACAAGAAACTGACAGTCAAAGTCAGAGGGTCATGAGATGGAGTTTGGCTTGGCAGGAGTCCAAGGGGAAATTGAACATGTAAAGGGCAGGGACAATGTCGTTGCTGGTGCTTAGTCCAGAGTGAGTAATCTGGAGGGGTTGTGGTGAAATTTTGGTTGCTTTATTTTTAAGTGATAACTGTGCCCGGGGGGAACTGATAATGTGGGGGGGGGGGGTTGAGTTATCTGGTTTGTTTCTCCAAATTGGCCGGCAAAGAAAGTTTTCGCTGGGTTCAAACTTTCTTTCTTGAAGGGGGGGAGTGTTACATATTTATGTGAATGTATGTGAATTACCATTCAGGTCTTTGCTTATCCATGTTTAGTAGATTAAGGGTTGTTGTGGTTGGAGGGTCAGGAGCCCTTCTGAAAGTGTCCGGAAACGGAAGTGACCGGAAACGGAAGAGAAAAAGACACGAGGAAGAAAGCGACGAGTAGTATTCTTCCTCGCCCCGCTCCGACGAAAGGTGGGATCGACCTTGCGCTGCGTGGAAAAGCAGCGTTCGGAAGCCCGTCTGGCGAGAGGAATTACCGGGACGTGTACCTGCCCGGTGGAGACGTCAAGTTGACGTGGGGCCGTGCATCGACCCCGCGTCTGGCACTGTTCGCGGCACCGTCTAAACAGACGCGTGCGGGTCGCACGTTGGGGCCTAACGCGCCTTGCAAGCGACGTGGGGCTTTTGGCTTGCTCTACCGTACCCGCTTCGCGTGGCCACGAGGGGCTGCAGCCACGGTGCCTGGTACGATACCTGCCCGGTGGAAAAACGTCCACCCGGGGTTCGTTCAACCGCCCGAGTGCGGCGACGCCGACCAGTATCTTGGTCAGGAGGGGCCCAGAGACATTGTGAGGAGCAGAGACCAAAAGGGGGTCGTGAGTACCGAAGTGAACACACATATATAAGATGGCCATCTTAATCATATAGGGGATTGATTGTGGATTGGGAATTGTTGAGGGTTGTTTGCTATTGATTGCTCGGGGAAAATCTCCGTGGTTGTATCATTGAAATTGTATGGTGTCATTACCATTGAAATATATCCTTGAACATCAGTTTTCTCTTGGGTGGAATTCATATGGATTGCGTGGCGAAAGCGCATATATAATACAACTTTCTGGCGAAGTTCCTCTCACGGTCCGGGGGTCACCGAGACCAGGTATTCACCGAGGGGACCACGTAACACACTGCTTGGACTTCCAGGAAAGAAGTTGGTATTTAAAAAAAAAAGAGTGGATCTGGGGTGAATTAACGGGGGTAGAAAAGCGAAAGCGAAAAACCATGAAAACAAGCGTTATGCCTAGGTCCCCCGTCGTTGAAGTGATCCGAGTTGACAAAGTGGAAGATGCAAGGCGGCCATCTTGGATTTTGACGTGGCGACCCAATTTTCAATAGCGTTCTTCCTTATGCGTAGATACACCCACACACCAGATTAGAAGTTGGTACTTCGCTTATTTTTCAAGACATTCCCCTCACAAGGTTCAGACATACATGGCGGTGGCCATTTTGGATTTTGACGTGGTGACCCAATTTTCAATAGGGTTCGTCCGTATGCGTAGATACACCCACACACGAGATTAGAAGTTAGTAGTTCTTTTATTTTTCAAGATATTTCGCTCACAACGTTCAGATATATATTTATGGTGGTGGCCATCTTGGATTTTGACGTGGCGACCCAATTTTCAATTGCGTTCTTCCTTATGCCTCGATCCACCCACACACCGGATTAGAAGTTAGTCGTTCATTTATTTTTCAAGATGTTCCGCTCACAAGGTTCAACGCATGCACGCACGGACGCACACATGGACGGAGGTGAAAACCGTAGTCCCCCTTTCGCTCCGCAGTGCGACGGGGGACAAAAAAAAACCATGAAAGCAAAAAAGCAAAAGGGGGTTTTACCTCAGGACAGGTTTCACATCGATCGGTGAAGCGTTTTCGGAGAAGGGATTTTTTAAAATATCAGCTTTCAAGCTAATATGGCTGCCAAACCATGTGAAATATGACATCAAAAATGCACACTCTGCGTATTTTAGAGTATGGGATCACATTCGTGTTGATCGGATAATGTTCGTTTTGCTATCCAAGATGGCTACCAAACCACATGACCTACAACATCATCATTCTCAAACTACATGCAACAATGGTGTTGGATGCTATTTTCAAAATTTTGCATCGATAGGGTAAGCGATTTCAGAGATATAATTTGTGATGAAATCGTCATCCAAGTTACGACACTGATGTTATTCTCCTCATGGCCGCTACGCGACACCTTCGCGGCTCCTATATATAAGAGACTGCCTTTCAGCGCAGACAGGAGATGTACATCCATCATCGCAATATAACTCTATTGCTCCTCTGGGCTCCCATAGAAAGGTAACGATTCTGCCATATATATCATAAGCTCATTTATAGTTATACCACCTGTATGCACCTGCATTCACCTGTAATATTAATACAATGTTTATTGGTTTCTCTCTAGATGCTGTTGAGAACGAATTTCGATTAAACCTACTTTTGGGACGATGTTGTATCTTGATTTTACAACACTTAATCGAAATTCCTCTCCTGACATCGCTCGGTATCGAGATAATGCCCACGCTCCTGCAACGCTCGCCTCGGAGAAGAATGCCCAGCGGAGGACTCGTCGAGCTGGCGTAAACCCACGGAGAAGGGACCGGATGCATCGGAACCACGCAAGCATTTTGTTTCGGAACTACGTCGCCAAAGCAATGACCTGCGGCAGAAAACCCGCCGGGTCGACGGACGTGCTTGGAGCCGAAGGTACGAGTCTAGCCGCAGTCGCGGGAAACGCTAACGGCATTCCGATCGTCAATCGCCTCAACGGAACCTCCTCGACTTGTGTGCCTCGGCCTGAGATGAGAGTCCCACGCGAGTGATCACGACTCCCATGTCGGCCATGCCTCCACACGGCCAGCACACTCAGACCACTCGCTACTCGGTGGAACCATCTCCTCCGCGCGAATCGCGGACTGCTCGTCGGGATCATGCCGTGCCTCACACGGCCGGCTCACCCTGACCACTCGCTTCTCGGTGGAACCATCTCCTCCGCGCGAATCGCGCACTGCTCGTCGGGATCACGCCGTGCCTCCACACGGCCGGCACACTCCGACCACTCGCTACTCGGTGGAACCATCTCCTCCGCGCGAATCGCGTACTGCTCGTCGGGATCACGCCGTGCCTCACACGGCCGGCTCACCCTGACCACTCGCTTCTCGGTGGAACCACCTCCTCCGTGCGAATCGCGCACTGCTCGTCGGAATCACGCCGTGCCTCTCACGGCCGGCTCACCCTGACCACTCGCTTCTCGGTGGAACCATCTCCTCCGCGCGAATCGCGCACTGCTCGTCGGAATCATGCCGTGCCTCACACGGCCGGCTCACTCCGGCTGCTCGGTGGAATCACCTCCTCCACGCGAATCATCGTGCACTGCACCCATCGCGTGCTAATACTCTGGGAGGCCCGCGATTCCATTCTGATTCCGATCACCTCCTCGCCGCGAAGCCGCACGTTGCTCCCTTTTGCGGGCCCTACTCGGTGAGGCCGGCGATTCCTATCGCTGCTCGTCGGAATCACCTCCTACGCACGAATCGTGCGCGCTGCACCCATCGCGTGCACTACTCTGTGAGGCCCACGATTCCGATCGCTGCTCGGAATCACCTCCTACGCGAAGCCACACGTGGCACCCATCGCGGGCACTCTCTGCGACGCCGGCGATTCCTATCGCTGCTCGTCGGAACCCCTCTTACGCGCGAATCACGTGCTGCTCCATCGCTGGATGGAATCCCTACTATGCACGACGCGCCAGTTGCGCGCGCCGCATCTTCGCTGGATGGACCCCTTCGCATGCGATTCCCCTCGCAGGCCCTACTCTGTGAGGCCGGCGACCCCGTTTGCTGCTGGTCGGAATCCCACCTACGCATGGCTACTCAGCGAGGCCGGCGAACACCGCTGCCCGGAATCGCCTCAACGCGTGAGGCTCGTTTGGCCCCACTCGGGGGACTCGCCACAGCACGGATGTCCGGCTTGTCGGCGCCGTCATCTCTGTCCCAATTAACGGACAGGCAGCGAGCCTCGTCTGGCAGCAGCTTCTAAGGAAGTCGAGCGTGGTCTTCATAAACTTTCATCTTCATAAACTGTCATATACTTCTGAAACAATTTTTAAAGGGTTCTAAGGGGATCACGGCACTCGGGCACTACAGGGGAATGTGAATTTGTCGTATCACGCTAGATACCGTTGATATAGATACTACCGCACTGTTGCCGCTATTCCCTCGACAGGACGCGAGACTATAGTGTCAGTGCGCCACTTTACTCAGTGCGGGGATAACGTGTGGGGATACCGTGCGGCCATCGAACCCGCCCGCACGCGCCCGAACCAATTGATGACGTGACCGACTAATCACGCGTTTGCCCTACGGCGTCATTAACGTGATTGCGTGCTTCACGCGATCTCATCATCTGGGATCATTGGTGCTTCACGCGCTGTACCTGCGCTGTACCTCTTGGTACCTGCACCAATTGCGTGCTTCACGCGATCTCATCATCGGGGATCATCGGTGCTTCACGCGCTGTACCTGTGCTGTACCTCTTGGTACCTGCACCAATTGCGTGCTTCACGCGATCTCATCGGGGATTCGCTTACATTTCCATGTACCTTGGTAAACTACGTACCAAATGTCCTTTACGTAAACGACGTAAACTACGTAACGCGGCGCTACCTCAAGGTCATGCGCCCGCGCCGTTTAGGGAGTACACGGTGACCTCGTGAAATGGTGACATTGAGCGTCGCGCCCGACTCCCTTGTCACCTGCGCAAGTAACGGGGGCACCGTACTGCCTGCTCGCCCTTGACTCTGGGCTTGTTGTTTATCGGACAGAGCTCTTGGCTCGTATCCACGCACATTTCGAGACTGCGAGACGCCTCGTCTGATTCCATTTTCCCTCTGCCCCAGACTGTCTGTGACTCAGGCTGACCCAGACTGTGAAGGTCGTCTGCCTTCGGTATGCAGCGCGCTGCTGCGACCTCGGTGGGGGGGGTGGGGGGGGGAGTGGGATCCCTGGAGGTTATTGTTGCTCTCCCGGATGCTGTCCGATATAACGACTCCCACCTCGCCCCTTGTGGGGACCCAGGATGACGTCCATGGATGTCTTTGTGTCTTTGAGTGAGTCTTTGTGTCTTTGAGTGAGTCTTTGAGTCCATGGATGGTCGATCTGAGCCATTCAATGAAGGTGTTGAATGGATGGATTGGTCGGACATCCGTGGATGGACAGTCCATCCGGGGCGATGGCTGTCTTTGGGTCTCTGAGTCTTTGCGTCCGTGGATGGTCGATCCATCCGCGGTCCGGCTGGATCCGTGCCATGCAATGAAGGCGTTGAATGGATGGATCGGTCGGACATCCGTGGATGGCCAATCCATCCGGGTCATCTAGCATGACAATCATCTCGACATCTAGACAATCCATCCGGGACAACGCTGGGACAAACAAGGTTTGTCCAGCCGGGATTCTCTCTCTCGGCAGCCGGTAAAGCCGGTCTTCTCCGATCCTCCGAGCGCTGTAATGCAGGACGGGATTGCCGTATGCATCGCGGAGGTTCTGCACGCTCCGCTGGGGAGGCGCGTTCCGGTCGTTTTGTGCGTCGTCGTAATCAGCCATGCCGGTCGTCCGGGCAGCCTTCAGAGGCCGCTCGTGTCTCGTGAGAAGGATCGCTGCCAACGGTAGATTCGCGTGCCGAAACAAGAGTTTGTAATGCGTAAGAGCTGCCGTCAGAGGACGCTCGAGTCTCGTGATTCAACAGGGCCGCTGCCGGTGTCGAGTAACTCTCGTTATGGCTCTCATTGATTCTCTCCCTCGGCAATTCCATGACACTACTCTGTAGTACGACCATGTACCCTTGGGAGCCAAGGCAGGTACAGACTTACTGTAATGGACTTACTGTAGTGGCCTCCTGTCATGTGATCTTCCTTACTGTTACAACTCCTAGGCCGGTACAGATGTACTGTAATTGACTTACACTGTCATGGCCTCCTGTCATGTAATCTTACTTACTGTTACAGCTTACTGTAAAGAGGCTTACTGATTTACACATCTTCCACATCGACACATCTTCCTGAAATGTGTTGCCTTGCGATGAATAGACATGGCTTACTGGTTTACACATCTTCCACATCGACACATCTGCCTGAAATGCGTTGCATTGCGACGAATGGACATTCGCTCTTCGACAAGGCACACCTTATGTAATGAGTTGCATATCGCAAAGGTACACCTTATCCATCTAGCTACTGTGCCGACTACCCCACTGTTCGACGAGGTACAAATTATCTAATCTAGCTACTGTGCCGACTACCCCACTGTAAGACTACTGCTACCCACGGGCTCATCGTCTTCTCCCTGGGATGAACACTGCTTGCTCGGTTCGATATCTTCTTGATTGGGATTTCCTCCTCGATACATCTATATCTGGGGATTGATTGCTAACCAGGCTAACAGGTTGAAATGCATTAACCCTGCCATCGGGATTGATGGCCCCTGGACGTTCGACTGGCAGTAACATCCTTCCGATGTATTTCGTTCTTTGCATTCCTATGTATCCCTCTGCTGAATTATCAGTATGTGTCTGCTGTTCATTGCCGCCTAGTTATGTTCTAAGCGCGGGGAGAATGTGATGAAATCGTCATCCAAGTTACGACACTGATGTTATTCTCCTCATGGCCGCTACGCGACACCTTCGCGGCTCCTATATATAAGAGACTCCCTTTCAGCGCAGACAGGAGATGTACATCCATCATCGCAATGTAACTCTATAGCTCCTCTGGGCTCCCATAGAAAGGTAACGATTCTGCCATATATATCATAAGCTCATTTATAGTTATACCACCTGTACGCACCTGTATTCACCTGTAATATTAATACAATGTTTGTTGGTTTCTCTCGAGATGCTGTTGAGAACGAATTTCGATTAAACCTACTTTTGGGACGATGTTGTATCTTGATTTTACAACATAATTATTTAATATTGTCCTTAAATCCGATATGGCTGCCAAACCATGTGACCGAAGATGTCAAAAATTTAATGTTTCAATACAAATGGTTTAGAGATCAATGGCATGCAATTTCAGATTTTTAGGATAAGGCATTCGATTAAATCATTTATACCTGGAATACCACTTCACCAATGATGTCATCATTATCATGCTTTTGTTCCCCGTTGGGAGTACTTGACAATGTGCCAAGTTTCAAATTTTTCCATTCAGCTGTTTCTGAGAAATATATATATTTTTCATTATTTGCGTTTAATCCCAGATTCCTGCCATACCACGTGAACTTTGACTTCACAATTGTCATAAAAACATTCTGCATGGGTGTCACTCCTACCCTGGAAGTTTAGTCTCAATCGGAAACGCGGTTGCTGAGAAAAACGAGGTTTAGCCCGCATGGACAGACAACCCAAAAACATGATGCTTCAGGCCACCTTTAAAAACAAATAAACAAAGGAATTATGTCAGATAAGGGAACAAACAAGCCAAATAAGTAAATAAATATGACTGATATCCTGCACTCAATATCACTCTCCTTCAAATGTTTCTGCAGATCTCGTCAGCTGCGCGGCATCTGCATGCTGCATTTTCTTGCATTTGCAGCGGGCATTGTGCATTGTTTGATGCACTGCAGCTGATGAATTCTATGCAGGACTTATGCCGTTGCCCTCCAGTACAACAACAACAACAACATGCATTTTAAGGCCATTTTCCCTGCTAGAGCGGGGGTTAGCCTTGCGGTCCCCATGACAATCTTCTCCATTTTGCCCTATTTTCTGCATCTCTCCTTGTTGACCCCCTTGCCCGCATTTCTTCTTCCACCATCTTTAGCCAAGTCTTTCTCGGTCTTCCCCGTCCTCGACTTCCTTCTACATTCATTTCCATCACTCTTCTCAACCAGTCACTTTCATCCTTCCTCAACACATGACCAAACCATCTCGACCTGTTCCTCTTCACAGCATCACAGGCTCTACTCCCATCATCTTTTGCAATTCATCATTTGTCTTCCCCTCTCTCAACGATACTCCGCACATCCATCAAACCATTCGCATTTCCACCCTTTCCAGCCTTCGTTGCTGCTCTACGTTCATTACCCATGTCTTGCTCCCATAAATCATAACACTTCTCACACATGCAGCATACACCTTTCCCTTCAGCTTCAACGACACTCCCCTCCTCATCAGCACGCCACTCAGTTCCCGAAACTTCTTCCATGCACATCTCACTCTTGCAACCGTTTCCGAGTCTGATCCACCTTCTCCATTCAGCATGTCTCCGATGTAGCAAAATGTTTTCACACCTTCCAGCTTCACGCCGTCTCCAAGATCCAACTCAACATTTCCTCCATCTGCAGCTCCCTCTGTGCACACCTTACATTTGAATGTAGCTGCCACACTGGTTAATGACCCTCTCAGACCACTACATTTTTGATGAACCCACTCAGCGCACATTGTACATTGAATGGAGTTCACTCCGACACCCTTCCTGCACACAGCACATGGCCACTTCCCAGTTCTTTCCACCTCACCACATGCTTTACCACCTGCCATCACCTTCGTCTTTTCTATATTCACCTTCAGACCTTTTGTCTCCATACATTCCTTCCACTTGTTCATCTTTTCCTTCAGTCCATCCATACTTTCCGCAATCAACACCAGATCATCTGCATACAACAACTCCCACGGTAAACCCTCCTTTACATTCTGAGCCAGCACCTCCATCACAGCTCCAAATAGTAGTGGAATTCGTACAGACCCCTGATGCACTCCAACCTTCACCTCAAACTCACCACTGTTCCCGTCCTTCGTCCTTACAGCTGTGCACGCTCTTTTGTACATTGCCATCACTACTCTGATCAAACATTCCTCCACTCCCAACTTCCTCAATGCCCATGTCAATACTTCGCGTGGAACCCTATCGAATGCTTTCTCCAGATCAACAAACCCAAGAAACAACTTCTTCCTCTTCTCCATGTACTTCTCCTGCAACTGCCTCACAATAAAGAGCACGTCTGTCGTTCCTCTTCCTGGCATAAATCCAAACTGCATTTCGTCGATCTTCACCTTCTTCCTTATCCTCCTCTCCAACACCCTTTCCAATACCTTCATTCCATGCTCCAATAACTTTATCGCTCGGTATGAGCCACACTCCAGAGGGTCACCTTTCCCCTTGTATAGAGGGACGAGGGTACTCAGTTCCCAATCCACTGGAATGCGGCCTTCTTTCACCACCAAATTACAGATCTCTGTCATTCTCTTCACACCCCAACTTCCTGCTGCCTTCAACATATCTCACACAACTCCCGTCGGCCCTCCCGCTTTTCTACTCTTCATTGCTTTTATCGCTTCCTCAACTTCCTTCTCAGTTATCTTCTCTGCCGGTCCTAAAACTGGGTTACTCTCTATGTTGCCATCCCATTCATTCTCTGTATTCAACAGCATTTCCATATATCTTTTCCATCTTCCTTTAATTCCATCTGGGTCCACAACGATTTGTCCCATTTCATCCTTCAAGCAACTCACCCCCATCACATCACACCTCTCTTTCGCTGTCTGCTTTGCAATCCTGAATACCACTCTCTGACCCTCTTCCGAATCCAAGCTTTCTCCGAACATTTTCCTACATGCCTCCTGCGCCTTTGCTACCTCTTTCTTTGCAGCTTTCTTGGCTGCCTTATAACTTTCATGCTCTGCTTTTTCTGCTCCCGTACCCTTCGCCTTCTGCCACTCCTTGAACTTCTTCCTCTTCTCGTCAATCATCTTTCCAACTTCCTCATCCCACCACCATGTTTCCGAGTGCCTCGGTGGTCCTTTTGTCCATCCACATACCTCACCAACGGCTCCCAACAGACTATCTTTCATTGACATCCAACCACGTTCAAGCTCAACCACATCATCCTCTACCCTACTCAGCCTCAGCCTCTCTTTTAATGCCTCCCTTACTGTCACCTCTTTCAACCTCCACACCTTCATTCTCGATTGGTACTTCACCCGCCGAGCTCTCCTCGCACCTTTCACCCTTATGTCGCAGACAACCAAGTGGTGCTGTGAAACAGCCCCGGATCACCTTTGTGTCCCAGTGCCAGAGGATAATGCCAAGTGCCCTGCCATTCAGTTTCCATCCCATGGTCTCAGGAGGGGGTAGCATGGGGGGAGGCCGTGGGCGGGGAGGAGGAGGCTATGCATGGGCTTGTTCCCAGATTGCTGCCTGGTAGTGTGGTCGCATTATGTGGAAAAGACAAAGTCACTTGTTGGAGGAAGGGTTTCTGGGGCGCAAGCTTGACCAAGCAGGACCAATTTGTATAGTTGTTGTTTGTTGTTGTTTGAACATGGTAAACTTTGCAGATAAAAGCATCTGCATCATTGGTTGCTTGGTCACAGAGTTCTCCATCACCTAGACTTTTCAGCAAGTTGTAATTGTCCCTGAAGACTTTCCAGCAGGTCTTCTTGCTGTGGCCAGCCACGAAAGATATTGTGTCAGTGCCTGTCAGGGAGTGAAATGCAGGCACGCTGTTCAGGACATTGTCATCAATTTGGGTGTTGTCATCATTTTCAACAGTGCAGATTGGGATGTATTTTCTGTTCTTAGCTGTCCCAGCTTTCATTTGGACGTTCGGGCATGACTTCTTGCAGAAATGAGCCAGAAGTCTGACAATAGGAAATTCTTGGTGCTCTGCCTTTGCCCATTTGAGTTCCACCAGCTCGCAGAACACAGTATCATGGGCAGCATTACATGGTATTGCCCTAGTTGTCTTGCCACATGTCTGCATCGCTGCATGTGTTCAGAGTGTCCAGTTGATGGGCTGGTGCCTGTATGATGGGCATCTAGCCAATGCTCATCTTTTATGGTGTCGCTTTACTATATTTCTGGTTGAAGCAAGTCCATCTTTCATTTGTTCCATGTCGCTTGACAAGAAACGCCATGTCTTGTGCAATGGCGTGCACAGATGACTGAATGTATTTTGCTGACTTGCCTTTCCAGTCTTTCTGAGTGTGTCTTGTCAGTGTGGGCTCTGCTTTTCCTGCTATTTCTTCAGCCTGTAAGAGCTGCTGCATGACATCAGGAGCCTCAAGACGAGTGTTCTATGAAGATGCTTTGGTGTCTATCCCAATGTCACCATGTGGACCTCTTTGCCAGCCAGCCACCTGCATGGCATGGAAGCTGTATTTTTCCATCAAGGCTCGAGTCATTGATATCAATGTTGTCACATGTGAAATGTATGAATCTGTTTGGTACAAAGTTTGGAGAGATCACAGCACCTGAAACAGGATCCATTGCTTGCAGGGTGTTGCATTTCGTTGTTCTTTGGATCACATTTTTGCATTTTATCTCACTACAGTGACGAAATATTAACTATTATATTGCTTTGATGTTGTTTTTTTGTCAAAAAGTTTGTTCACCTGAGTTTTTACAGTTAGATTTTTCTTAAAATACAAGCCTTTTGTGAAGAAAACTTTGATTTCCCATCTTCATGGAGTCCATGTTTTTTTCTGGTTACCATGGAGAACGAAGGCCAAATCAGCTTGTCATATTCCGGAAATGGATTCTGCACATTCTAATCCTTCAGAAAAGCCTGTTTGACAAATTGTTCTCGAAAATGCCTTTCGAGTAAGAAATCTCAATCTTTTCTCTCGATCTCAAAGTGTCAAAAATGTCTTTGGTCTTCTGGTCATTGGTCAAGTCAAAGGTCTGAAGGGTTTGAATGTCTGAAGGGTCTAAAATCAAAGGCTTGTGAAGGTCTAACTCTAAAGTGTCTGAGGGTTCTGAGAGTTTTAAGGGGCTAAAGTGCAAGGTCTGTAAATGGCTAAGGGATCTGAAAGGTCTCATAGGTATGTTACAATAGACAAGAGTACGTAATTATTAACAGTACACTCGAGTGTAATGTCGGGTACAACATGGCGTCTGTTATTAAGTTTGCCAAACTGTTTTTCTTTGGCAGTGAGTGACCCCACCTGGTGTTATTTAATAGCACGACAGGAGCTCAACTCCAGACCCTAAGATCTTAAACCAGCCACCTTAACCATTGAACCAACACGAGGCTTATAATGATAATTATAATGGTGCATAAGATAATGGCACAAAATGATAATATCAATGATAATTAGAAAAGTACATAATGACAATGATAATGGCACATAATGACAATGACGCATCATAATAATGATAATTGTACATAATAACAATGATGATGATAATGATAATCATAATGACAGTGGTAATGGTACATAATGTTAATGATGATAGCACATGGCGCCTCCCCGGGCTGAAGACCCCTGGGTGATGGATGACCGAAATGAGCTTTAACTCTGAGGCGCACATCAAACCTTGGCGGGATTGTCTTTGACGTGCGCGAGAAAGCCCCAAAGCCATATATGATCTGACTGCCGACACTGGGTTATGGGTTAATCCGAACCCACAAACACAAATGCAGGACAACTAAAATCCACAATACAAGTTCGTCAGTTGGCATTCGTCGCCTCAAAACCACCGCGCTGGGAGCCCACCAACAAATGGTGCCGAAAACGCCCAGGCGTGAACGAGCAGCCAACCGGCCCTTCCTCGCTTCTACCGCCAAGCGAGACACGGCTCTCTCCTCCCCCGAAAAGCACGACAGTCAATAACATCCCCTCCTCCAACGTTGCAAAACTTCCAAAGCTCCGACACGTCTCCTCACCAGCGCACCCGAGACATCAGCGCCCACTCGAGCCGAGAGCAAGAACGAGAGAAAATGCGACCGCTTCCAACGAACGCCAGCACAAAGAGAATGCGACTGCCTTCGACTCATGCCAGCACCAGAAGAGAGCAATATGGCGAGACGGCTTCTTTTTGCTCCCCGAGCTCTCTAATGTTCCACCGCTGAAGTCACACTCTGTCCAATCACCGACATCCCATCACGACAGTCCATGGCAACGACCAATCGTTGTCTTCGGGACGGGGCCTCATGGCCTTGCTTCACGCCCAATGATGAAGGTCATGAGTCGTTGGGGGTGCGGGGGAGTCTCATCTCTGTTCCAGAATGTTCAGATGACGTCTGGGTTTATTTGCAAATTGGCAAATGTGTTGGGTTTCTGTCGGGCTGTTATGGCTGTTGTAATGGCGGCCCTTTTTTATGGAATAAAAACGAAGGGGAAAATCACAGAGGCAATTACACACTGGGGTTTATTAATCTTACACCCAAGAAGGAGTGAACACAAAAGCCACGCCCCTTATGGCGACATGCAAACATTCTTAACCTGAACATTTACCCTGCTTATGTACATCAAGATGGCGGCTTCATTTTCACGTCACACAGTCCATACTAAAACCTACACATTCTGAACTTTCCTAAGGTATTCCATGTCTTCCCCCACAAACGTAACACACATCATGATTATGGTGATAATGATAGCGATAATAGTGCATGATGATGATGGTACCTCATGATAAAGATAAAAATAATGATACACAGTCACAGTCATCATGACAATGACGATTGTCCTGAATGATAAGTGTCATGATAATGGCACATAATGACAATGACAACAACAATGATAATGCTAATATTGATGATTATGATGATCATCATGACCAATAATTACAATGATGATTGTACATAATATGATCGTGATATTAATGGTAATTATAATGATAACAAGCCTGTACAGTCAGCCTGCACGAATTGCGCCAAGTGAAAATTAAAACAGACACACTCGCCACCTGAGGTAACTCGGTTAAAATTTATCCGATTTGGACTGGATTTGTGGTGGTCAGGTGGTAACACCCCCAAGCCACTACCAAATCTGAAAAGTGAATTCAAATCCGAGTTGAAACAAGCCCATACACCCAGCCTGCACGATCGTACCAAGTGAAAATTAAAAACAGACCCACTTGCCACCTGAGTTTGGACTCAGTCAAAATTTATCTGATTTGCAGTGTTGTGGTGGTCAGATGTTAACACCCCCAAGCCACTACCAAATCCGAAAACTGAATTCAAATCCAAGCTGAAACAAGCCTGTATGGCTAGCCTGCACGAATCACGCAAAGTTAAAATTGAGGCACGGCCCTCGGCAAGAACGCGATTTCTTTATTCGACGGTAACTTTAAAACGACAAATCCCACAAACTTCCAACTTACCTTATTCTTCTCGTGTGCTTATCTCTCAAAATCACTATGGGTATGCAAAGCGATTATGGCAGGAAACCAATCAGTTGCATGGCCTGAGAAAAAAAAGTGTTGTGTTTCTTCTTTCAACAATAACGACTTCTAGCTTCCAGACCATACAACCAAAGATATCGAAATTATGAACACTTATTCCCCAGACCAAACTAAAGACAACGAGAGCTACATTACATTAAAATTTCAAGTCGATCAATGCAGCGGTTCAAGAGATAGAATATTTTCAAGATTTTCGTTCAATTACTTATTGTGGCCAAATCATGTGACTTATCAAAACTTCCCAAGTAACGTTTTAACTTCCCCACATTTGGAACATTTGTGTAAAGATTCCACTCGATATCTTCAAAAATGAAGGAGGATAGGATTTAAAGTTTATGCTTAAAAACATAACTCCAAAACGATGCGACATACAACGTCATCATATGGGAACGTTTTGTTTGTCATGGGCATGCGATTCTGCATGCAAAGTTTGGGCTCAATCTGGTCAGCCATTGCGGAGAAAACGGAGTTTTAGTGTTTTTCACGAAAAACAATATGGCGGCCGAACCATGTGGCATATGTCATAAAAAAAAATTGTATTCTGAATTTTTTTTCACCAAGGTCATGTAAAAAAAATCATTCGTGGCATCAAGGGGTCTATTTGTCGAAATCTAACTTTGTAACGTCAGCACGCTTAACATCCTAAAACCTAAATAAACATGTTTTTGGTCCAATTGCAGAGTTATTTCGAATGAGCCATGGCTCAATTTTTTTCCATTGAGGCGTTTCGGAGATAGAGGGGCAACATTGAAGGTGTTTTCCAAGTTGGCACCGACATGTTGTTGGTAAAAGTTGGCACCAAGTTGGTAAAAATTCTTCATGTCCGGCCAATCACTAGGTGAAAATTTCATGTCAATCGGACCAACAGTTGCTGAGAACATCGATTTTTACGTTTTCGAAAGTGAACATCTGGCAGAAGACCAATAATAAACCCGAGGAAAAACAAGAGGTATTCCTCTGCATTTCATGCAGAGGAAACCTAATAATGATTATGTTTACAAGTACAGCATTCGGTTGAGAGCATACCTCTGCCATGTCATGAGTAGTCCACAACTTTTTGAAACATCATGCTTCACATCGTTTTGGCCATAGCACTCAATGGTGAAGAATCATTTAACAAATAAAAAAATTATCGTATTGTAGCGGCTACCGCTGGGTATACACAATCGCCTTGCACCTACCGAGGACGCGGAGCGATCACCATGCCGGGCTCGCCCAGGACGCCCGGGCACGCCCAGCCTCGCCTTTCCAGGGTTCGCCCAGGACGCCCGGGCACGCCCGGTCTCGCTTTTCCTGGGCAAACGCTCCGGGATAATGTGTATATATATTGCTGCCTGATAAACGGGCTTTTCAGAGTACCCGAGTTGATTTGACACAATAAAGAAACTCGGACGAATTCCAGCTTTTTGTCGCGTCCATTCTTCCGATTTACGTTGGAGCACAGCTCCTACAGTATCATCACTGATTTGGAAAATCACAAAAATTGAATCGATTGTCCTTGTCACACACCCAACATGTCCACCAGGTTTCACCTGAATCTGTACCTACGTTTTTGAGATATCATGCTATGTATCGGATTTAGCCCTATCTCTCAATGGTGAAGAATCACTTAAAACATTATCAGATCCGGATCTTCACCAAAATCTAACCGTTTCGTCCTTGTCACATTCCCTACCTCTCCACCAAATTTCGTCCGAATCTGTCCACAACTTTTTGAGATATCCTGTTCACAAACAGACAGACAAACAGATAGGGGTGAAAACTGAAGCTCCATCCACCTTCGGTGGTAGAGATAAAAATGACAATATTGAAAATGATAATAACAGTGGTGATGTTGATAATGATAATGATAACTATGATAATAATTATAATATGAATGATGACAATGAAATATGGATCAAGACCCTGCAGAAAGATATAATAATGGTCTGTCAACGGGTGCTGTCAAAATGGAGGGGCCCGTCAAAGCCCCTCTAAAAGATAAATACAGTATATCTCTCCCCTCCATCTTCCTGTTCACCTCCCTTCCCTCACCCTGCCACGCCCACTTCCCCCTCACCCCGCTCCTTCTTCCCCATACCATTTCCCTCCGCCTTCCTCCCTCTACTCCCCTTCTCCTACCCCCTTCACCTCCTGCTTCCCTTCCTTTTTCCTCCTTCTCTTTCTCCTCTTTCCTCTTCCCCACTCTCCTCTGCTTCCCCTTCCCTCCCACTTCCCCTTTCCTCTCCCCCTCCGCCCTTTCCATCCCTCTTCCCTTCCCTCTCCTCCTCCTCCCCTCTTCCTTCTCCCCTCCACTTCTCCTACCCCGGGCAATGCTGGGTACTTCAGCTAGTGCTAAGTAAATGAGTACAACATCTTAATTGTGTACTATTGGAATGCGAGTACAGCATGTCTATTAATTACGTACTTTTAGAACGTGTGTACATCTATAAATTGCAATTCATTGGAACGCACATCTATTAATTATGTACCAAATAAATGTGATAACTACGTCAAGTGAGTGTCAAGTCTTATGAGTCTATTGAATATATACTATTTGAACGTGACAACGTCTGTTAATTATTTACTGTTGGACCGTTTCTTTTTGACCTTTAGACACCTTAATACCCTTCAGACCTTTACACCTACACCCCCTTTGGTATTTCAGACCCTTTAAGATTCTTTAGACTTTTCTCAGACATTCAGACCTTTTCAAACCCATTTGACTCTTTAGACCCCTTTGACCTTCAGACCGTTTTTAGTCGTTTGAAAACCCTTTAGACCTCTTCAGACAATTCAAACTCTTTAGTTTAGACCATAAATTACACCCTTTAGACCCCTTAGATCTTTTACCACCCTTTATGCACTTTGAACCCCTTTTGACCTTTTCAGACTTTACAACCTTCACAGCTTTTGACCATCAAACCAGACCTTTGCCCTTTCGACCATGTAGACCTTTCCTTTGCAACCAATGAACTTTCATTTCGAAAATCGTTCCATTTAGTTGCCACAAAATAAATCCCGGCAAGGGTCTGCAGAGTGATTGCTCTTTCAATTTATTACCCCGCGCACGTGAAGCAAAAAACGGGGTTGAGCAATTGGTTTGTGTCATCTTGGCTATTTATGATCATCGGTTTATGATCGAGGAACAACTTATTTAAATCTTATGTTTTATATTTTGAACATGAATAGGAAGTCAGGTCTCCTCCCCCTTCTTCTCCGAGCTTTGAAATCATCCGATTGTACATGTGCAACGTCCAGAGAGGAGTTGAGTAATATTTTTACTCGACCTGTCTGGCAATCAAACAAAACTTAAAATCACTTTGAACAGGAAGCTTACTGTTTTGAAGGACCTTATTAAGGATACAAACAACAGGCATGATTAACTCATGTAATGTGTAAGATATGGTGATGTTGAAGCACGCGGTGCTACGCGCGCGACTTGCTACCAAGGAGGAAGCGGACAACGCGGTAAGTTTATTGTTCTTTCTTCCAAAGAGGTCACTGTAGCACTGGCGCGCTCCGGGCTGCGCGCCCGGTGTATATCCTGAGGCCACGCCTACCCCTCGGGCGTGGCCGCCGCCCACTTGGTGCGCGGAATGATGTCACCACGCCAGTGGGCTTTCGTGTACGCCACACGCGCCCCCCCAGAATTCTCACGCACCTGGAGGGCCAGTTTGCGGGGCAAAGGGATGACCCGGCCGAAGCGCCCTCTGGCGACCGGTGGCGTCCGGGGTGCAGGGATGCCAGGTGGGATGCCACCTGCTGTACCCGGGATGGGTGCCGGACCGGGGGGCGGCGTGCCTGCGGTGCTGGGCGGTGCCGGGGGTCCGCCCGCAGGGGGGCGGCCCCGACGCGGGGGCCGAGCCACCGGCGGTGGGTGGTCCACGTCGAGGTGGGCCGGCTTGAGGCGGTCTATGGAGACCCGGTCCGGAGCGCCGCCGATGTCCAGGGTGAAATGTTTCACCCCAGTCTCCAGCACGCGGAAAGGCCCGTCGTACGGGGGCCACAGTGGTGTCCGGTGGGCGTCGTGCCGGACGACGACGTACTCCGCGGTGCGAAGCTCCGGGGCGACGTGTGTAGGAGGGTGCCCGTGGTGCACCGTCGGCACCGGGGCGAACCTCCGGGCGGTCTCCTGCAGCGCAGAACGCTCCTGCGCCGCGGACCAAGGTGCCGTGGGGTCGGGGAGGAACTCGCCCGGCACCCGCAGCGGTTGTCCAAAGACCAACTCCGCCGCGGATGCGCGCAGGTCCTCCTTGGGTGCCGTCCGGAGGCCCAGCAGGACACAGGGGAGCCTGTTGACCCAGCCGCCGTCGCGGAGGGTGGCCCGGAGCGCGGCCTTCAACGAGCGGTGGAATTGCTCGCACAGGCCGTTGGCCTGGGGGTGGTTGGCCATGGTTCAGTGCAGCTGGACCCCGAGCCCCCGCGTGACCACGTTCCAGAGCTCCGAGGTGAACTGGGGGCCGCGGTCGGACGAGATGTCCGAGGGGGTGCCGAACCGGGCGACCCAGGTGGCGATGAACGCCTGCGCGACGTCTGCCGCCGTCGTCGCCGCCAAAGGCATGGCCTCCGGCCACGGGGTGGTGCGGTCCACCATGGTAAGGACATGGGTGAAACCCCGCGAGGGGGGCAGAGGTCCCACTAGGTCCACGTGCACGTGGTCAAACCGACGTTCCGGCACCGCAAATGGGGCCAAGGGGGCCTGGGTGTGCCGGTGCACCTTCGCACGCTGGCACGCGAGGCACGTCCTGGTCCAACCGCGGACGGCCTTCCGGAGGCCATGCCAGACAAACTTGTCGGCGACCAACCTCTGGGAGGGCCTTCGTGCCCGGGTGGGACAGGCCGTGGATGGCGTCAAAACCCTGCCTGCGGGCACGATGGGGCGAGGCCGCCCGAGGGAGACGTCACAAACGAGGGCCGTGCCCGCGCCGTCGAAGGGCACCTCGGTGATGCGGAGGCCCGTGACAGCGGTCCGCAAGGCCTGGACCCCGGGGTCGGCGGCCTGGTCCGCCGCCATCCGGGCATAGTCGATGCCAAGGTGGACTGCGTGGGCGACGGCCCGGGAAAGGCAGTCGGCCAACGGGTTGTCCTTTCCCGCGACGTGTCGGATGTCCGTCGTGTACTCGGACACGGCCGCGAGGTGACGCTGTTGCCGGGCCGACCACGGCTCGGCGACCTTGCCCATCGCGAAAACCAGCGGCTTGTGGTCGACGAAGGCCGTGAACGCACGGCCCTCGAGCAGATGGCGGAAGTGCCTGACCGCCAGGTGAAGCCCAAGCAACTCGCGGTCGAAGGTACTGTAACGGCGTTCGGGCGGGCGAGGCTGCCGGCTGAAGAACGCCAGTGGTTGCCAAGCACCACGCACCCATTGCTCGTGCACCGTGCCCACCGCGTAGTCCGAGGCGTCGGTGGTGAGGGCGATCGGTGCATCGGGCGCCGGGTGCGCGAGCATGGTGGCGTTGGCCAAGGTGAACTTCGCGCCCGAGAACGCCGCGTTCATCTGCTCGGTCCAGGTAACGTCACCTTTGCCCGGCTTCCCTCGAAGGGCCTCGTGTAAGGGGCGCAGGAGCTGGGCGATGCGGGGCAGGAACCGATGGTAAAAGTTTACCATGCCCAGGAACTCCTGGAGCCCCTTGATCGTGCAGGGGCGCGGAAACCCCTTCACCGCCTCCACCTTGGCCGGTAGGGGGACGGCCCCGTGCCTGGTGACGCGGTGCCCCAAAAAGTCGATTTCAGTGACACCGAACCGGCACTTGGCGGGGTTCACGATCAGGCCGTGCTGGCCCAGACGTTCGAAGAGCGTGCGGAGATGGTGTAGGTGCTCTTCGCGCGACGCACTGGCGACGCACTGGCGACGAGGATGTCGTCCAGGTAGACGTACAAAAAATCCAAGCCGCGCAAGACGCTGTCCATGAGGCGCTGGAACGCCTGAGCCGCATTTTTCAAACCGAAGGGCATCCGAAGAAATTCGAAAAGCCCGAACGGCGTGATGACAGCCGTCTTCGGGATGTCCTCCGGCCTGACAAGGACCTGATGGTAGCCGCGTACGAGGTCCACCTTTGAAAAGAAGGACATCCCCGCCAACCGGGCCGAGAAGTCCTGGATGTGGGGGACGGGGTAGCGGTCGGGGGTGGTGGCGTCGTTGAGGCGCCGGTAGTCCCCGCACGGTCGCCATCCCCCGCCGGGCTTGGGCATGATGTGGAGTGGGGACGCCCACGCGCTCTCGGAGCACCGCACGATGCCGAGTCGCTCCAGCGTGGCGAATGCCGCTTTCGCTACCGCGAGCTTCGTCGGCTCGAGGCGGCATGCCCAGGTGTAGACCGGTGGCCCGCCGGTGGGGATGTGATGTTCCACCGCGTGCTTGACGGTCCCCGCCGAGAAGGTGGGCCGCGTGAGGGCCGGGAAACCCGCGAGGAGGCGGGCAAATTCATCCGCTGCCGGAAGCGTACAGATGAACCTGGCCGGAACGGAACCGCTCAGCGAGCCGCTCGGTGAGCCGCTCTGTGAGCTGCTCAACGAGGCGGGCAGCGCACATGCGAGCGAGCTGAACGTCTCAGCCTGGACAAGCCTTCTGCGCTTTACATCGACTAGTAATCCATTAGCACATAAGAAGTCCGCGCCGAGCAGTGCCATAGGCACGTCGGCCGTAACGAACGACCAACGGAAAACCTGACCTCCGAACCGCAGGGAGAGACAGCGTTTTCCGTACGTGCGTATAGACGTACCATTGGCCGCAAGCAGCGCGGGACCTCGGCCCGCGGTGTGCTTGTCGGACGTACCGGCAGGAACGACACTCACCTGCGCCCCCATGTCGCACAGGTAACGGCGCCCAGAAAAGGTGTCCGTTATGTACAGAAGGCTGTTTGAATTGCCGACGCTCACCGTTGCCACCGAGCGTCGGCTCGCCCGTTTCCCGACCTGCCGAATGAGCACGGCGGGCTACACTGCCGAGCCTCGTGGCCGAACTTGGCATGGAAGAAACACCAGGTGGGCAGCTGCGGCGTCGGAGGCCGCGGTTTTCTTTGCGGCGGCGGTGGTGGTGGGTGGGGCGTGACTGCGCACACGAGGTGCGGTGCATCGGGGAAAGCCTTGGGAGCCTCGGGAGCGGCGACCGCGCCAAGACTCGCCTGCGTGTCCAAAACCGCGTAGTATTTGTCGGCCTCAGCAGCGAGCACACGGGGTTCCATTAGCGCGGAACCAGCCAAAGCGAGGCGGACTCGTGCTGGCAGCTGGCGTCGAAACAATGCCCGCAATAGAGCATTCGGGGTTTCATCGCCCATGAGCGCCAGCATATGGTCCATACGGACCGACGGTCGCGTGTCCCCGATCTCGGGGAGGTCCAAGAGGCGATCGGCCCGTGCGTCCACCGTTAGGCCGAACTTGGCGAGGAGGAGACGCTTGACCGCCTCGTACTTGCCGTCGGCAGGTGGATCCCTTAGGACCGATACGACGCGGGTGGCCGTGCCGGGCCCGAGGGCGGCGACCACGTGGCAGTACATGGTCTCGTCCACCGTGATGCCTCGAAGTCGGAACTGGGCTTCCGCCTGCAGGAACCAAACTTCGGCTTGTGACTCCCAGAATTTGGGGAGCTTGATGGAGACTGCGTTGGTAGCCATTGTTGCGGCGGTTTCGGGTAGTCAGCGACGGCTGACTCGAATGTCGGAGGTCACCAATGAAGCACGCGGTGCTACGCACGCGACTTGCTACCAAGGAGGAAGCGGACAACGCGGTAAGTTTATTCTTTTTTTATTCTTTATTCCAAAGAGGTCACTGTAGCACTGGCGCGTTCCGGGCTGCACGCCCGGTGTATATCCTGAGGCCACGCCTACCCCTTGGGCGTGGCCGCCGCCCACTTGGTGCGCGGAATGATGTCACCACGCCAGTGGGCTTTCGTGTACGCCACAATGTACTCATTAAAACGGTGGAAAAACCCGGAATTAATTCATTTATTCGTCTTTTACAATCTTTATTTTATGAAAATTGAATTATATACTTGAACAATGTGGAACACAGATTGCTTTCTTAATACTTACAAGAACATCCAGTTTTGGAGTACTTGGACATGTTAAATAGGTTGATGTATTTGGGTGGTGCACACGACTGCTTCAATCGCGCAAAACTTTGGGATTTTTTTTTTTGACGATTTTTGAAATCATTATTTTATTAAAATTGAAGTGTATTGTTGAACATGTGCATTTGTAAAAGCAATCAATTTACAGTTATAGACACAAATGACTTATCAATGATAATTGGATGAATTTACCCGAAAGTATTGTTGCGGCCGTGGGTTTCGGGTCCACTAAAAGGGGGGCAGCCTCGGTTTTTTTTTTGGTTTTTTTGTATACAAGATCGAGGCTCGTGAAAGAGCTAACATGAATCACACAAAAAGTCAAACCGACACATAAACACAAAATAAGAGGCGCAGTCGACAAGATGGGGAGAGAGGGGGAAGGACACAAACACAACATTTGAGAGCAGGGACATCGAGAGAAATGTGTGAGGGAGAGGGTTTGGGGGGAGGTGGGAGAGGTATAAAACATATGAACACTGCAAGGACTTCCAGGAAAGAAGTTGCAATTTCAAAAAAAAGTGTATCTGGGGTGAATTAGCGAGGGTAGAAAAGATCAAGGTTTTGCATGGTGGAAGATAAGAGATGGTGGTGAACAGCTGTTTTTTTAAAGACCTGGAGGGAGGAGTGGGATTGAAGGGAGTGGGGGAGTTTGGTCCAGAGGCGGGAGAAAAGGGGAATGAAAGAGTGAAGGTGAGCAGAGAGCCAAGATTTTGGCAGTTTAACCATAAGAGGGTTGCTGACAGATCTTGTGTGACCTGTAGGAATATCAGGGGGACAGCACAGAGAGAGCTGGGGGAGTAAGGCCGGAGAGGAATCGGGTGGGAACCCAGAAAGACCACCAACCTGCCTGCGGTGAGTGAGTGAAAGGCCCTTGGAGTTAGCTTCATCGCAGGAGATTCCAATGATTCTGAAAGCTTTGGTTTCAACAGCATGAAGCAGAGCTAGGTGTGAGGCAGGAGCACCGGCCCAGAGGGGGGAACAGTGTTCCATTGAGCTGTGGATGAAAGCCTTGTATGTGGTGAAGAGCTCAGGTGTGCCAAAGAAGGACTTCGCACGACGGAGGATGCCCAGTCGGCGCCTGGCTTTGGAGGCCAGCTTGGAAATGTGGTTTACCCAAGAAAGATAGTGATAGTGAGATGGCAGATAGTGACACCCAAAATCTTGAGCAACAGAACTTCTTGGAGAGGATTGTTGAGATAGTAGATGGGAGGTTTGTCCAGTCGGTCTTTTCGGAGAGACATAGTAAGAGTGTGAGATTTGTCAGGATTGAAAGACATGTTCCAATTGTTTAACCAGTCTGTGATTTTGTCCAGGTCTGCAGAGAGTGAGGAGGCTGCAGACTGCCGATCTGAGGGATGAGGAATGGAGCGGCAGATGGTGTAGTCATCAGCAAAGAGATAGAGAGGATTTTCCAGAGAGTCGGAGAGATCATTGATGAAGACCAGAAATAGCACAGGGCCCAGAACACTACCTTGGGGAACTCCAGCCTTAACAGGAAGGGAAGATGAGAGAAATCCATTCAGGGCCACATGTTGCCTACGACCAGAGTGGAAGTCTGCAAGCCATGAGTGGAGATTTCCATGGATACCACATGAGGAGAGTTTGGTGAGCAGAGCTGGATGCCAGACCGTATCGAATGCACGCGATATGTCAAGGGAGATGGCTCTGATTTCCTGTTTGGCATTGAGGACCTCCATCCATTGCTGAGACAGCAGAAGCAACATGTCCAGAGTAGAATGACCTGGTCTGAATCCAAATTGATGATCAGAGATCAAGCCATTGGAGAAGAGGAAGGATTTGATATCCGAAGCAATGATGGAATCCATGACTTTGCTGATAATTGGGAGCAGGCTGATTGGTCTGTCGTTGCAAGGATCTGTTTTTGCACCTTTTTTGTGTAAAGCGGTAATATTTGCTGATTTCCAAGATGCTGGCAGATGACCTTGAGCAAAAGAGAGGGTGAAAAGAACAGAGAGAGGGTGAGATAGAGCGGCAGAGCAGGATTTTAGGACCCGTGGGCTGATGCCGTCTGGTCCAGTTGCAGAATCAGAGTCGAGGTTTGACAAAAAGTCTTCTCCACCTTGTCAGGAGAGAAGGACACAGAGTCCAGGAGCAGTTGGGTTCGACTGGGAAAGGTGGGAACAGAGAGAGATGGGTTTGGGACACAAGATTTTGAGGTAAGCACAGAGTTGAGGCATTCGGCTTTGTCACGTGCGGTGTCAACTGTGTAGCCATTTGAGGTAAGGGAGGGGACGGAGGGGGAACAAACACCAGAAACGGATTTGACCAGACGCCACCAGGATTTGGAGGAAGGAGACAGGTTTGAGAGTTCAATCTTGAGTGTGGAGAGATAGCGCTTCCTGGCACTCCTGAGGGTAGACACACACTTGTTCCGAGCTTGGTGGAAGGAACTGAGATTGCCTTCAGTTGGATTTGCCTTCCAAGAGGCAAAGGCAAGTTGTTTCAGGGCAACTGCCTCACCAAAAGATTCAGTGTACCATGGACGGGTGGAAGGGTAAGACAACTGAAGACGAGATGGGACAAACTGTGCATGAGAGAGAGAGCAGTTTGCTTTGGAAGACTTCCCAGGAAGAATTGATGTCGGAGGCAGTAGAGATGGGAGACCAGTCCAGATGATTGATGGCTGCTTGCAGACCATGCCAGTCAGCCTGAGTGAAATGCCAGACTCGTCGGCGCTGAAGAGGCTCTCTGAGAATGGCCAGAGAGATGTCCACTTTAACAAGGACATGATCAGAAGAACCGATTGGAGCAGAAGAAGAGCAGCAGACATTTGCAGGGAAGTTTGTCAGAACCAAGTCGAGAAGAGAAGATACTCCTTTGACTGAGATCCGTGTCAGGAAATTGACAGATTGTGTCACTCCCAAAGAGTCGCAGAAGTCCTTTGCTGAGGTGTGCCATGGCTGGTGAGAGAGGAACCCACACCCAGCCAGCTGGCATGATGACAGTTCAAGTCGCCACATATGAGGAAGAGAGAGTTTGGATGAGTTGATCGAAGTTGGTCCATGTTGTCCGACAGCGAAATCTAAATGTCCGACGTCCATGTTGTCCGACAGCGGTTCCCCTCAAACTTTCAGGGCCTGAGGCTACCGCACATGAATAACTTTGTGCCACAGCAGGTTGATAATCAACCACAAGTGCCAATCAGTGAACCACTTGCTTCAATGTCTATGGTGTAATGCCGTTTAACTGAATGCCACATGATGTTCTGGATATGCACCAATCTTATCTTAATTAGATATTTCATGAGGGCGGCCGAGCTTTACAGCTTAATGCAGTCCGGACTGAATGAGCCAGTTAGTCGAGGAATGATAGTCTCTCTGCCGTGTGTATCATACTTTTGCAATGGCTTTTAATGTGTATGTTGGAAAAGAAAGTGCATCGAAACAAATTCTGCATTAATAATGGTGATTGGGATGTACTTTCGCGTCGGGTATAAAGGAAAGATCTGGGGGTAATTGAGGAGGTGATGGTTTGTTTTTATTTCGCTTGTCACTTCAAATAGGTTTTGGCGCAATTAGGGATACACTCGCTGCTCACGTGCATGAAACAATCTTCCCAGATTAAAACGTGGATCACACATATGGGACGAGGCGCACATGAAACAATTACCCCCAAGGAAAACGAGTGAAAAAGCCTCTCAAAACCTTCACCAACGCATTTTACGACACTCTAACCCACTAACAAAGGGGAAGGAGCTATTCTATATCATGGAAAGAATCCCACTAATGGAACTGTATGGTGGTTGCCATTGTCTCAGCGGTTTACTAAAACCGCAACAGTATGAATATCTTGGGATAAACCCAAAGTGTTACACAGCACTGTATATTTACATCAACAATAATGTTTTCCTTTTTCCAGTGGAACAAATACACATGTGCATGTTTGTGTACGTTTGCGTTCGTTTGGCAGAATTATATTGCGAGTATTGAACAAAATCAGATTTTTGTGAATCAGACATGTGATGTTGTATTTACAGGTGTATCCATTGAATCTACAAAGGAGACTGCACCTACTTTTATGAACAGCGTAGACACAGGACCGCAGGACCCGCCAACTGAAACAAACAAGAGGACTTTTTACAAACGCAACAAAAGGAATAATGAATTGTTTGCACGTAATAATTTTCATCAGGCTCACAAAGGAGAGAAAGATGAACTCCCATACAAATGCATAAGTTGTGGAAAATCTTTTAATCTGTCATCCAACCTTAAAAGGCACATGATAATTCACAATGATGAACGCTCACACAAATGCACAAGTTGTGGAAAATCTTTTAATCAAGCATCCAACCTTAAAAAGCACATGAGAATTCACAATGGTGAACGCCCATACAAATGCACAAGTTGTGGAAAATCTTTTAATCGGTCATCCCACCTTAAACAACACATGATGATTCACAATGGGGAACGCCCATACAAATGCACAAGTTGTGGAAAATCTTTTAATCTGTCATACACCCTTAAAATGCACATGATGATTCACAATGATGAACGCCCATACAAATGCACAAGTTGTGGAAAATCTTTCAATCGATCATCCACCCTTACAAGGCACATGATGATTCACAATGATGAACGCCCATACAAATGCACAAGTTGTGGAAAATCTTTTAATCTGTCATCCACCCTTAAACAACACATGATGATTCACAATGGTGAACGCCCATACAAATGCATCAGTTGTGGAAAATCTTTTAATCTATCATCCACCCTTAAAATACACGTGAGAATTCACAACGGTGAACTCCCATACAAATGCATCAGTTGTGGAAAATCTTTTAATCATTCATCCAACCTTAAAAGGCACATGATGATTCACAATGGTGAACGCCCATACAAATGCATCAGTTGTGGAAAATCTTTTAATCTGTCATCCACCCTTAAAATACACGTGAGAATTCACAACGGTGAACTCCCATACAAATGCATCAGTTGTGGAAAATCTTTTAATCGATCATCCCACCTTGCAAGGCACATGGTAATTCACAATGGTGAACCCCCATACAAATGCATCAGTTGTGGAAAATCTTTTAATCGATCATCCACCCTTGAAACACACATGAGAATTCACAATGGTGAACACCCATACAAATGCATCAGTTGTGGAAAATCTTTTAATCATTCATCCAACCTTAAAACACACGTGCGAATTCACAATGGTGAACGCCCATACAAATGCACAAGTTGCGGAAAATCTTTTAATCATTCATCCAACCTCAAAAAGCACATGACAATTCACAATGGTGAACGCCCATACAAATGCACAAGTTGTGAAAAATCTTTTAAACGGTCATCCCACCTGAAACAACACATGATGATTCACAATGGTGAACGCCCATACAAATGCATCATTTGTGGAAAATCTTTTAATCAATCATCACACCTGAAACAACACATGATGATTCACAATGGTGAACGCCCACACAAATGCACAAGTTGTGGAAAATCTTTTAATCAATCAGCCACTCTTAAACAACACATGATGATTCACAATGATGAACGCCCAAAGAAATGCACAAGTTGTGGAAAATCTTTTAATCAATCAGCCACTCTTAAACAACACATGATGATTCACAATGATGAACGCCCAAAGAAATGCACAAGTTGTGGAAAATCTTTTAATCAATCAGCCACCCTTAAACAACACATGATGATTCACAATGATGAACGCCCAAAGAAATGCACAAGTTGTGGAAAATCTTTTAATCAATCATCCACCCTTAAACAACACATGATGATTCACAACGATGAACGCCCACACAAATGCACAAGTTGTGAAAAATCTTTTAATCGATCATCCCACTTTAAACTGCACCGCAAGCCTGAGGAGAATTAACTGTACCGCGAGCCTGAGGAGAATTAACTGTACCGCGAGCCTGAGGAGAGGAGCTCACGTTTTTGGTGAGAACTGGTATTCTGAGGAGATTGGTCTTCCTGAGAAGGAGAGCTTTGAGGAGGTCATCCTGCCTGCCTGCTTTGGCCTTGGTGTTATCATCCTCCACCATTGCCTGTTGATGGTCCTGTTCGTCTCCTCATCATCTCTTCGTCGTCCTGCTCATCTCATCACCTCCTCCGTGCCCATCCCCATCGCCTGCTCTGTGCACATCCTCTCAACCGCTGCCACCAGAGATATGTCACCATATTGTGTCCCTCGCCCCATCTGTGCTTGTGACTTGACGCCTGAGTTTTTATCGGATTTATTTTACTTTATTGTATATAGTTATTATTGATTTCGTTCTCTGTTTATTTGATCTGGATTAAACCCGTTTGGTTTTATTCAAAGCTTTATCCCTGTGTGTACACTGGTTAGAATAGGTACACCGTATCCCTGCGTGTCGTAAGAGGGTTGGCGTCAGGAACGGCATCCGGCCATAAAAACATTGCCTCAAAAAGAGAACCATGACAATTACAACTACATATGGGCAGGGTACAGCCCGAAGTGGTGATTGGTTTCTGAGGTTTGGGACATGGAATGTAGGGACAATGACGGGGAGATCAGGAGAAGTGGTGGAAGTATTGGTCAGAAGAAGAGTGGACATATGTTGTGTGCAAGAGACGAGATGGAAGGGAAGTTTGGTTTCAGACCAGGTCACTCTACTCTGGACATGCTGCTTCTGCTGTCTCAACAATGGATGGAGGTCCTCAATGCCAAACAGGAAATCAGAGCTGTCTCCCTTGACATATCACGTGCCTTCGATACGGTCTGGCACCCAGCTCTGCTCACCAAACTCTCCTCCTATGGTATCCATGGAAATCTCCATGCATGGCTTGCGGACTTCCTCTCTGGTCGTAGTCAACGTGTGGCCCTGAATGGATTTCTCTCATCTCCCCCTTCCCGTTCAGGCTGGAGTTCCCCAAGGCAGTGTGCTGGGCCCTGTGCTTTTTCTGGTCTTTATCAATGATCTCTCCGACTCTCTGGAAAATCCTCTGTATCTCTTTGCTGATGACTCCACTCTCTGCCGCTCCATTCCTCTTCCCTCAGATCGGCAGTCTGCAGCCTCCTCACTCTCTGAAGACCTGGACAAAATCACAGACTGGTCAAACATGTGGAACATGTCTTTCAATCCTGACAAATCTCACACTCTTACTATGTCTCTCCGAAAAGATCGACTGGACAACCCTCCCATCTACTTTCTCAACAATCCTCTCCAAGAAGTTCTGTCGCTCAAGCTTTTGGGTCTCACCATCTGCCATGATCTTTCTTGGGAAAACCACATTTCCAAGCTGGCCTCCAAAGCCAGTCGCCGACTGGGCATCCTCCATCATGCGAAGTCCTTCCTAGGCACACCTGAGCTCCTCACCACATACAAGGCTTTCATCCGCAGCTCAATGGAATACTGTTCTCCCCTATGGGCTGGTGCTCCTGCCTCACACCTGGCTCGGCTTCACGCTGTTGAATCCAAAGCTTTCAGAATCATTGGAATCTCCCACGATGAAGCTATCTCTGAGGGCCTTTCACTCACTCACCGCAGGCAGGTAGGTAGTCTTTCTGTCTTCTACCGACTCCTCTCCGGCCTTGCTCCCCCAGCTCTCTCTGTGCTCTGTCCCCCAAATATTCCTACAGGTCGCACAAGATCTGCCAGCCACCCTCTGATGGTTAAACTGCCGAAATCTCGGCTCTCTGCTCACCTTCACTCTTTCATTCCTCTTTTCTCCCGCCTCTGGAACAAACTCCCACACTCACTTCAATCACACTCCTCCCTCCAGGTCTTCAAAACAGCTGTTCACCACCATCTCTTATCTTCCCCCATCCAAAACCTTGATCTTTTCTACCCCCACTAATTCACCCCAGATCCACCTTGTTTGAAATTCCAACTTCTTTCCTGGAAGTCTTGGCAGTGTCCATATGTTTTATACCTCTCCCACCCCCCCCCCCCTTCCCATGCCTCCACCCCAAAGCCCTCTCCCTCCCACAGTTCTCTCGATGTCTCCATGTCTCTCGGTCCCTGCTCTCAAATGTTGTGTTTGTGTCCTTCCCCCTCTCTCCCCATCTTGTCTACCGCTCCCGATGTTATTTGTTTTGTGTGTCTGTTTGTCTTTCTGTGTGATTAATGTTCGCTCTTTCACGAGCCTCGATCTTGTATACAAAAAAAAAAAAAAAAAAAACTTTCTGAGGTTTGGGACATGGAATGGAGGGACAATGACAGCGAGATCAGGAGAAGTGGTGGAAGTATTGGTCAGAAGAAGAGTGGACATATGTTGTGTGCAAGAGACGAGATGGAAGGGAAGTGTTGTGAGAATGGTGAAGGGTAGGCAGGGACAGAAATACAAGTTTGCGTGGCAAGGGTGCCCGGAGGGCGTGAATGGTGTTGGTGTCCTGTTTTCTGAGGAGTTTGTAGACAGTGTGGTGAGTGTGACTAGAGTGACTGATAAGTTGATGATGGTGAAAATGATGATTGAAAAGCTCTTGGTGAACGTCATCTCGGGATATGCTCCGCAGGTTGGTCAGAGCGATGAAGAGAAGGACAAGTTCTGGTGTGCGACAGAGAAGCTGATGGAAAACGTGAAAGATGAGGAAGTTGTTGTGGTAGGAGGAGACCTAAATGGACATGTGGGAAGGAGTATGGACGGTTTTGAGGGAGTTCATGGGGGTTACGGATATGGTGTGAGAAATGGAGAAGGTGAAAGGATTGTGGAGTTTGCTGATGGAGCTGATTTGTTGATTTGTAATACTCAGTTCCAGAAAAAGGATAATAAGCTTGTTACATACATGTCAGGTGGGTCGACGACAACCGTTGACTACCTGATGGTGCGTCGGCGAGATAGGGGGCACCTTCGGGACACAAAGGTTATCCCGGGGGAGGAGGCTGTTTCACAGCACCACTTGGTTGTTTTCGACATAAGGGTGAAAGGTGCGAGGAGAGCTCGGCGGGTGAAGTACCAACCGAGAATGAAGGTGTGGAGGTTGAAAGAGGTGATGGTAAGGGAGGCATAAAAAGAGAGGCTGAGTAGGGTAGAGGATGATGTGGTTGAGCTTGAACGTGGTTGGACGTCAATGAAAGATAGTCTTTTGGGAGCCATTGGTGAGGTATGTGGATGGACAAAAGGACCACCGAGGCACTCGGAAACATGGTGGTGGGATGATGAAGTTGGAAAGAGGATTGATGAGAAGAGGAAGAAGTTCAAGGAGTCGCAGAAGGCCAAGGGTACGGGAGCAGAAACAGCAGAGCATGAAAGTTATAAGGCAGCCAAGAAGGCTGCAAAGAAAGAGGTCACAAAGGTGCAGGAGGTATGTAGGAAAATGTTCGGAGAACGCTTGGATTCGGAAGAGGGTCAGAGAGCGGTATTCAGGATTGCAAAGCAGATAGCGAAAGAGAGGTGTGATGTGATGGGGGTGAGTTGCTTGAAGGATGAAGTGGGACAAATCGTTTTGGACCCAGATGGAATTAAAGGAAGATGGAAAAAATATATGGAAATGCTGTTGAATACAGAGAATGAATGGGATGGCAACATGGAGAGTAACCCAGTTTTAGGACCGGAAGAGAAGATAACTGAGAAGGAAGTTGAGGAAGCGATAAAAGCAATGAAGAGTAGAAAGGCGGGAGGGCCGACGGGAGTTGTGGGAGATATATTGAAGGCAGCAGGAAGTTGGGGTGTGAAGAGAATGACAGAGATCTGTAATCTGGTGATGAAAGAAGGCCGCATTCCAGTGGATTGGGAACTGAGTGCCCTCATCCCTCTAAACAAGGGGAAAGGTGACCCTCTGGAGTGTGGCTCGTACTGAGCGATAAAGGTATTGGAGCATGGAATGAAGGTATTGGAAAGGGTGTTTGGAAGAAGTTGTTTCTTGGGTTTGTTGATCTGGAGAAAGCATTCGATAGGGTTCCACGCGAAGTATTGACATGGGAAGAATGGTTGATCAGAGTAGTGATGGCAATGTACAAAAGAGCGCGCACAGCTGTAAGGACGGGAGTGCATCAGGGTGTCGGTACTAAGTCCACTACTATTTGTAGCTGTGATGGAAGTGCTGGCTCAGAACGTAAAAGAGGGTTTACCGTGGGAGTTGTTTTATGCAGATGATCTGGTGTTGATTGCAGAAAGTATGGATGGACTGAAGGAAAAGATGAACAAGTGGAAGGAATGTATGGAGACAAAATCTCTGAAGGTGAATATAGGAAAGACAAAGGTGATGGCAAGTGGTAAAGCATGTGGTGAGGTGGAAAGAACTGGGAAGTGGCCATGTGCTGTATGCAGGAAGGGTGTCGGAGTGAACTCCATTCAATGTACAATGTGCGCTGAGTGGGTTCATCAAAAATCTAGTGGTCTGAGAGGGTCATTAACCAGTGTGGCAGCTACATTCAAATGTGAAGTGTGCACAAAGGGAGCTGCAGATGGAGGAAATGTTGAGTTGGATATTGGAGACGGCATGAAGCTGGAAGATGTGAAAACATTTTGCTACCTCGGAGACATGCTGAATGGAGAAGGTGGATCAGACTCTGCAACGGTTGCTGGAGTGAGATGTGCCTGGAAGAGGTTTCGGGAACTGAGTGGCGTGCTCATGATGAGGGGAGTGTCGTTGAAGCTGAAGGGAAAGGTGTATGCTGCATGTGTGGAAAGTGTTATGATTTATGGGAGCGAGACATGGGTAATGAACATAGAGCAGCAACGAAGGCTGGAAAGGGTGGAAATGCGAATGGTTCGGTGGATGTGCGGAGTATCGTTGAGAGAGAGGAAGACAAATGATGAATTGCGAAAGATGATGGGAATAGAGCCTGTGATGGATGCTGTGAAGAGGAACAGGTTGAGATGGTTTGGTCATGTGTTGAGGAAGGATGAAAGTGACTGGTTGAGAAGAGTGATGGAAATGAATGTAGAAGGAAGTAGAGGACGGGGAAGACCGAGAAAGACTTGGCTAAAGATGGTGGAAGAAGAAATGCGGGCAAGAGGGTTAACAAGGAGAGATGCAGAAAATGGAAAAGATTGTCATGGGGACCGCAAGGCTAACCACCGCTCTCGCAGGGAAAATGGCCTTAAAATGCATGTTGTTGTTGTTGTTGTTGTTGTTGTATCCCACCTTAAACAACACATGATAGTAGTGTATATATGTTGCTTCTGGGACACTCTCATTTTCCCATTGACTTACATGTTAATTTTCCTCTTAAATAATTCCTCTTAAATCCAATCCATTGCCCATTAACACCTCTATTTCTCCCACCCTAATCTTTATGAACCTTTTGTCTATAGTACCTATCCTTAATGTTGTTCATTAGACCACTCAAACACTACAAATATTTGTTTTCCCTTATAGACCTATAATCCTTCTTCTACATATCATCTGGCAGATTATCTTTGACCCACTCAAACATCGACCCATTCACTTACATGTTAATTTTCCTCTCACCTCTTTACGAACCTTTTAGCCTTTTGACACCTATCCTTAATGTTGTTCATTAGACCACTCAAACAATGATTCCCCCTTGGTTTTATGGTACTCTTACTATCAATGATCCCGAGTAGACCACTCAAACATCGATCCTACAAATATTTGTTTATGCGTGGGAAATAATTTAATTCTCTTGCCACTCCCTTCACCATCTAATATATTAACAAAGTAGATGTTTGAGTTTGGTTCTTTATTAAGATATTTTAACTGAGCTCCAATAAAATGATAAACCTCCCTCAATGTTCTTGTTTGAGCGCCTCCTGTGCCACACACCATTTTAAAATTAAAGTATATATTTTCCTGACAACCATCAAAGTTTTTTGTCCACCCAAAAAAATTTCCATCTTTTTTACCCAACTCACCAGTATTTAAATTAATTCTCTTACTAGTTTTGTGAACTTTTTTACCAGTTGTCTTTTCAATTATACCTATTTGATATTTTTCACATTCGTTATGTTTACCATTTATATACCAAGGTTGATTACACCTCCACTCTTTAGTCTGGTTGGTACTTGGTTCTATCATTTAT
Source organism: Myxine glutinosa (assembly GCF_964187855.1). Taxonomy (NCBI): domain Eukaryota; kingdom Metazoa; phylum Chordata; class Myxini; order Myxiniformes; family Myxinidae; genus Myxine; species Myxine glutinosa. Next base: position 94,983,363 of record NC_136265.1, read on the forward strand.
ATAATAGTAAAAAGGCGGCGGTAGCCCATTAAAATCCCTAACCCCCCTTTTTAACTTATCACTTATATACTTATATAACCATAAGGGAGACTATCAATTCCATTTCTAAAATAAACCTCTTATCATCAAAAGCCCCCAATGCTTTCTTATTCACCTCTTCTGAATATAATTTATGTTTATAACTTCTTATTCCATTAATCTTTCTAAACTCTTCTTTCTTTGTTGTTAAACAGTTATTATAATCCTTAAAGTTTATTGTTTCTTTAATAACATTTTTCTTTACACCTTTTAACTTCTTATCAGTCTTTTCAACGTTATTCACAATGTATTTATAAGCATAAGCCTTAGACCTCAATCCCACAAATTCACTCATGACATTTCCTCCTAATTCATCCTTAAACTTTCCAATCACCTTTTTATTTTTAGAAGAGAACAACTCACTCTCTGGACTGTAATTACTAGTGTCATAGATATTAATGTCCTTTTTCATGTCTGAATAAACATCATCAGTATTAATTTGCAAAATAAAACTATCTGTATCCATATAAAGTAGATTAACATCATATTGATATTTCTTCCTCAAGTTATTATAAAAGTAATCATACATTAATGACTTTGATAAATCAAGAATTGATGTTCCAATATAAATAGGTTTGTCCATTTCAATACTCTCTTTAATCAAATGGATCGCACAAAAGTTCTCAGTAAAGACCTCAGCTCTAGTAAAACTCGGTCTATTAATTAATTTTGATGCTTGTTTCCAAGATGTTGATAGTCTGATATTTTGTCTTTTCCTCACATTTTCCATGGTCTTACCAAAGACCGCATTATTCATCAATTTATAAAAGGCTTTTTCAAAATCTGTTTTTGACTCTGTTCTTCTTTGTGTATTAAAATCAATGTACCCCTTTAACCAATGACTTTGATTGAACTTTAGAACCCTATGGATCTTCTCTACTCTTAGACCTTTTGATAAATATTGTCGCAAATTTCTTTGGTGTAGAACATAATTTTTCTTGTTATATAATGTAGTAAGTAATTTTTCTGTTGATTCACCTATATTAAATAATTGTTGATAATCACTTAACCACTCCTTCTTTGGACTTTCCTTTTCACAAGCAAATGGGAGATCTTTGAGTAGGTTATGAAGTTCCTCTGGATATTTCAAATCGACCTCAAAATAATAACCAACCTTTGAATCATCCAATTCTTTTTGTGTAGAGATACATACATCTTGTAAAACCTTTTTGTAATCTTTTTCCTTTACCCATCTAAGTTTTCCATAAGGAAGAGCCTGAGACATTGCCCAGCCATACAGGTTGTTCGCATCATAATACATCAAGTAGGAGCTCTCTACCGATGGATCATAATTTGGAATGTACTTGTTATTTGCTTTAGCATATCTCTTTCAACAGACTTGTGAAATTCCTCCTCTCTCTGCCTTTTCAATCATCAAAAGCATATCAACATCGGTTATCAAATCCAAAACTTGTTTTGTCATTTTCAACATCGCACACCAAGCCAATCCAGGAGCAGTGTAATAGTGAGCAGGATCCAATTCATATCCAGAATGACAGATTGTTCTGAAAGCCTCAAACACATCAGCCAACAAAAGCACATCAGTTTTGAGGTATAAATCGTGATACTCACCAAGATTCTTTATGTTATATTTTTCCCAAACATTTTGTGCGTGTACATAATCTTTATCAGATATATGACTATTATTTAATTTGTTATAGAAATGTTCTTTTAAAGGAAGTTGTGTTTCATTGAATCTCTCAAATGAGTCCATATAGTCATAGGGGTAAATTCTCTTTTGTGTTAGTAAATCTTTATCTGAAAAATACTCTGAAAGACATGGAAACTCTTTAAGATTTTGAACCAAGTAAGCCAATGGACTTGCCATGAATTTAAATGTATCAAGAAATCTGATATGAGTAATAGGAGATGTGTGAATTGTTTTTGTGAATGAAATGTATTTCTGATCCGTGTTTGGAATTGCTGAGACACTTCCAGAAGTCTTTGAGAGTTCCTTGATAAATAGATGTGTATCATAATAAGCGTTGTTATGAAGAAAAACAGGAATGAAAGAGGGGAGTTGAAATATTACAACTTTGATGAGCCGGACCTCTATATTTACCAGTGAGATGACAATGGTCTCTAACCTTTGAACCTTTACCAATTTTCTCCTCACAAATATGACAGACATTTTTTTTATAAATTCCCTTTTTTCTTTACTTGTTAAGGACATTGGTTTATTGGTTTCTCTCATTATCTTGGTTAATCGAACACAGTCTTTTTCTAGTCGTTTCACAAACTCCTCTGGGGTATTTGAGCCTCTATACATCTCTAACTTGTTATAATCATCACCAACGGATGATTTGATATAATAACAAAAACCACAAGGAGTATGTTTTTGATATGTATTTGTGTATGATTCTTTTGGATCTGAAGAAGCAGTATCAATTTTTTCTAAAATACTTTCAAAATCAGCATATATAACAAATGGATGTTTTATTGTTTTCTTTTCATCTTTGAATGTGATCTTTGAGCCTTTTTTAGGCATGTTGATTACCGTTGATTTATGTTCACCACAATAATTTGAATGTTTATCTAATCTTTCTTGTGTATGGAAGAAGTTAAGACAACGCATACAAATATATATTTTATTTGTTCTTTTACATACTTGTGGTTTTATTAATTTTGTAATATCTTTGATGTATGTGTAATGTGAATTTTCGTCTGAATTAAAATATAGAAGATTAATATGACTTTTAGACTAGGCTAAATTTCCAGAAATGCATCTAATACAAGTTATAGGGGCATTTCTGAGTAAAAGTTGGTAACAAGTGTTTTTAACCTATTTTGGGGGTGCTGATCATGAAAAAATAGGATACCAAGCTGAATTTTTGGTATTTGATGCTCAAATCTGGAAAAAACTAAATGGCCGCCAAAATATTTAACTTTTAGCCGCTGAACTCAGAATCACACAGGAAGACATTTCAACAAGTACACTTTACGTGAAACAAGATGAATATTTCCGGGCAATCAAATTTGTATATACTATTTTAGCAGAAATCGATGTTTCGGCCATTTTCCAAGATGGCCGCCATCAAATCTTATATTGACGATATCTCCAGTTCTAGTGAACATAGAATCATTATTTTGATGTCTAGCCCCAGGTTATCGAGGTCAAGGAAGCATATGAGCGCACTATTATTAGTGTTGGACCAAAGCTATATACTGAAACAGGACACATTCAATGTGGTTGCTCACAAAATAGCTCTAAATATCGGCTAACTGCAGCTAAAATGATATCTACAGACACTTACACATGGACCCTTGTGCCACACAGCTCATATAATAAACAACACGATTACAAGGCAATACAACTTTACTTTTGATCTTCATTGATTAATACGATTACATGCAGTGAACAATCACATATGAACGTTTAACTATATACAGGTAGCACAGTCATGACGTCTTTTACGATATGCAGGCTCGACGGTAAGTTGAATAATGTCGTTAACACATTACACATTGTCATTAAAGCAACCGTCCGGGTCAGTTTCTTGCCGACATACACATGCAGCTGTGCAGCCAAGTTTTGCTTTACGGCAGCTACAGCGCATGGTACGACACCGTGACCTGCAACTGCAAGAAACAAGTTCAAGACACGACTCAGGAATTGGATGGAGTGTCATCAGCACTGGTTGCAAATTGGTAGCGACCCTTTTCCATCCCAACTCCGTGACATTCGGCAGGTTCGGAAGTGGGCAGTGTGCCTCCTTCCATATCAGAGATTGGTAATGCACACGCTGGATGTGGAATTTGAGAGCATCGCTCGTGGGTGGCATCGCTTCTGGTTTGCAGGCCTTCTCAAACATGACCCGACGAACGCTATCTGTTGTCTCCAGATTGTTCATCCCGTAGATTTTGCAGACAAATATTTCTGTCGATTTTGACACTTCAGGGGTCAAATTCCCTACTCCCAAACCCACAAGAAGGTGGTGATACTCAAGGAAGACTTTCCATGCTGAACGTTTCGTGTGTCCACAGATGTGCGATGTCGTGTCCGATCCCGTAAGAGCGTGAAATGGCAGAAGTGATTGGACTGAATTTGATGGCAAGTTGTGATATAATGGACCTATGGGTATGTACTTTCTCTTCTGGGCAGTACCAGCCATCATCCATAGATTTCTGCAACTGACACGCGGAAAATGTGCCACCAACAACAGCATGACATCAGTGTCTCTCGCACATACAACTACAGTGTCCAGCCGACTATCTATGACATGTAGAATTATGCGTGTGTCCGCTTCTTCGTGTGTTGCTTTTAGTGGAGTGAGGTCAGTATTGCCACGTGATGACCTGATTTCACGCTCATCGTCAAACCCCCCTGCAACCACAATCTCTGTATCACCAGGAGCATGTGCCAGAAGTTCTTCCGAGAGGAAGCGAGCAAGGGCTGCCTTGTTTTCTGGAAGGGCAATGAAGTTTATCCAGGAGTTAGGCAGTGGCACCTCCCGTCCTTCTACAATACGACGTATTGGACGACTTGTCTTTGTTCGTTTGGTTCTTGTTCCTGCTTTGATCGACTCATCTCGGTATCTGTCAAATACAACGTCTATGCGAAGATATTGCATTCCTGACTGGAAGATTGATCTTGTGAAGACGTCTGCCAAGTCTCCAAATGTCTTGGCAGCAACCGGTTTCCCAATGGCCACGACTCGAGCCTGTCCATCTATAACAAGACAAGCTGATTTCCCGTGCAGATCGAGCGTAGCAGGACATGGAACATCTGCTGTCAACATATCAGCCAGCAACGATTTGTTTCCTGTCCTTAAATTGCCATTGAGCTCTGCCAGCGAGACTGGTACTCGAAGAAGTTCGTGGTTCAACACGTTGTCCAAGTTGATCGTGCGGCCAGATGCATATGCCGTTACCAAACGTTGGAGGAAGTTTTGATCAGCTTTCAGAACAGTGCGTTTGTTCTTTTCGGCACTGTGTTGTACTACCTGATAAAGATCGTCGAATGTTGGAGCATTGTTCTTCTTGATGGTGTCATACAATGAGTGCTGAGGCACTGAGGTTTCTGCGTCTCCAACAAGTCTATCCTCCACAAATTCATCCAGTTGTTTCTGACCCATGACTCGTGCGTTCAGTAGCGATGTTTGGATTTCTTCGCTAGCAACGTCTTTTGTTGCAATGTTTTGCAGCGCAGCGTGATGCGTATCAGGTGCAAACACATGGAAGCGTTCCAATATGCTGAGCAGAATGTTCTCGTCTGCATTGTCACGTTGTTGTCTTGCTGGTTTCGATTCGTTATGGCTGAGCAAGTCTTTTGGATATATCTGCAACATTTCACGCGTATCTGCTGCAATATGTGCTCTCAGGTTGTAAGACAATGCCCATCTGTTCAAGGCTGTATTGGTTTTGGTGATACCAACGATTCCTCCGGCCCTTTTACCAGTTCCATTCAACCACTCTTGTGCCTGGTCGGGATCAACCTGATTGAACTTACGCGCCGACCGTTTGACCACAAAATTTCCTTTTTTGAATTCTTCGAGAACTGACTCTGGTAGGTTTCTCATTTCAGCCAAGTAGACAGGACCCCAGCGTCCATAGTTTACATGGTCATACCTGAGAAAGAAAGGTAGCATGCAGGTGAATGAATGGATGTGAAGGTCCCAAAGTCCATCTCGTTGGGCTCTTGTGAACATAAGTAGAATTGCTACCATTTCCAGGTATCCCCACCAGAAAGAGAAGTTGACATTGTCCTCCTTTCTGCGTTCCAGGAAATCTGACATCAATGATGAAAACGTTGGGTTTGTCAGCAAGGTGACAAGGATCTCAACAGCTGCCAGGTCGGATGCAGCCTTGGATATTTGAATATGCAGTTGCTCGTCGGCTTCTTTCACATAGTCTAGTAGATTGGGTCCTAATAGTCGCCATAGGGCCTGGCATGTAATTTTGTGTGCTCGCATGGCTTTGTTGAACTTTTTGCCAGCCAATGCTGCTTCAATGGTGTTCTGTCCCATTAGACCAGCTTCAACCCAGGCCTCTGCCAATCCAGATCCGTGCATGTGTTCTCCAATAACTTTTTAAAAGTTCATTGAAATGTGTAGCCCTCCTAGACGTGGAATGAGTCTCTTCTTGTACTCCGGATTGCACCACTTCAACTCCATGAGCTTGCAATAAAGTGCTTGATCCACACTCAGTACCGTGTATTCTTGTCCGAAGCGAGATGAAACTTCCAAACATCGCTCCACGACTGTTTTGAGTGTATCAAACTCGTGCGCTGGTGCCAGGATTATGGGCATATAGCCAACTGTAGTTTGTGGAGGATCATTTTGTGTCAGGGACTCATTGAATACTGTCCAACTGGTTTCCGTTGTTGAGTTGAGTCGCATGAAATTGAACGCTAAATCCACCGATTGGGCCCTTGCTGCACAATCAGTGTCCTTGGACGGTTGATGATACCAAGTTTTTTCCACTTGGCCACTGAAAGATGGTTCGGCCCTGACGGCAGGCATAGTTGCAGCATTTAAGGTGTCCATGACCTCTGGGACATGCAGCATTCGGTCTTTAGAAAGAACCATGCTGTCCCACTTCACGTCTGCGGATGGTCCTCTCTGCCACGCTGCCAGCTGAGTGGCATGGAAGGTTTCTTTTCCGTCCAATGTCTCATCCAGTATGTCGATATTGTCAGCAGTGTAGAACAGAAAGCGGTCAGGAACTAGATTAGGTGGTATGACGGCACCGGTGTTTGGATTCATAGACTTAATTGTGGACTTGGCTAAGGTTGTGTCCAACTGCAACACTTGATGGTAACTGAGGGTGTGTCCTGCCTTATGGAACATTTCCACCAACTCCTTAGATCGTGTAGTTTGGTGCAGGGTGCTGCCGAGCCCTATATGTTTCGGCGTCAGTTTACTGCCTCCGCTCACTCCATATACCATGTCCTGAGCACTGCTGAGGACTTGTTGTTCTAGTTTCGTATCATCTTCTTTGGCAACGCATGGTTCTATTTCAAGCTGACACGGACCACCATATAAGAGCTTGAGGAACATGTAGACAGTCTCTGGTACGCAACTTAGTGCGTTTCCGATGCTCACTTCAAATCCCACGTGGCCAGGCTTATCAAGCAAATCTCCTCGAAGTTTTAGGGCAACATGCACCAGCGCCAGGAAGATGTCCTCTTCAGGCCCGAACCTAGGCATTGTTAGTTGTTCGTCTGCTTCATCCGTCAGTCCAGATACAGCATTGCCGGTATACTTAGATGGTACCAACAACGTTTCTCTCTGAGATGTCCCACCATCAGGTCGAACAAAGAGGATGGTATCACCTACTCGAGATTGCAGTTTTTCCCTGAATGTTGTCCGACGACTTACAAAGGACTTCGGAATAACTGTGTTAGCTTCCTCTGAAAGATTTACATACCGATCCCAGACGTCACTTAGCCTCAGCACATGACCCTTTTGGGCTGCATACATAAGTTCTGAAGAAAGCCATATCAAAGGTAAGTCTTGACTGGTGTGAAAATCTTCTTTGACTTTGGATGTACTTCTTTTGAACGAACTTAAGCAAGGAAGGTGATATTTACCTTCCGCTGCGATGAGGTCACTAACGCCTGCCAAACTGAAGCATAGCTTGTGATGTAATTTAGATGCCTCTAAAATATCTTTGCTGACATTGAATGTCATAACTGAACTTAATCGTTGTTTTGACGTACGATCCTGACAAAACATGCACAGCGTCCAGTCAACTGGCTTGACAGAGCTCCGACGTATGACACGACCTTGGGTAGACCCAACAACTGAGCTGCATGTTGGTACATTTTCTCGGTCCTGATGATGATCTTCCAGTCTTTCTAGGCGAAGAAGTTTATTTTTATCGGTGAATTGGACATAACAGTTTTTGTGCCATACGATTGAGGTGGTATTCGAACCCAATGCCAGATCCAGACGCTCAATTATATTGCGGTTTTTTGGGTCGCGTAATTTCTTTCTGGTTTCGTAAGCCTTAGCGAGTGTGGCTAGACCTTGATTGCTGGCAGATCGCAAATCCCCATCTGTTTGGCATAAAATGCATAAGGCGAAGTCAATCGATGATGGTCGTTTCAGAGTAGCAACAGGATCCATCTTGATTTAGTCTGAAAATAAAAGAAAGAGAGGTTGCATGTCACCGTCCCGGTAAATAAACCGTCCTTAACTAGACATGATAACAACCTTAACTAGAAAATACAGTTGACAGTGATCTGAAAGCAATGTAATGCCAATCAAGGTAAAACGGCAATAAAAGCCAATATGGTGTATGAAACATCTTCCATTGAAAGCCTGCAATTCAGCTTGGTATCCTATCTTTTCGTGGTCAGCACGCTCACATACAGCTAATAAGCATAGATACCAAGTGCTACTATGACATTCCTATTTTTTAAAGAAAATTAGAAATGTCAATATCGCGTATACTTTTTTTGACGGCCATTTTGTTTTTTGGCTGATTTAAGCCCTAAATATGTAATATTCAGCTTGGTATTATTTTTTATCGTGATCAGCACCCTCATATACAGCTAATAAGCATGGATACCAAGTATTACTACGACATTCCACTTTTCTGAAGAAAAAAAACAAATATCGCATAAACTTTTTTGGCGGCCATTTTGTTTTTTGCTGATTTAGGCCCTAAATATGCACATTTCAGCTTGGTATCCGGTTTTTTCGTGATCAGCACCCTCATATCCACCTAAAACGCCCGGATACCAACTTTTACTCAGAAATGCCTCTGCCAAAAAAAAATCAGAAATTTAGCCTAGTCTATTTGTTTACAATTGTCAGAAAGCTTTAAAACATGAATGTTGTTTGTTTCTGTTGAACCATAAACATTAACTGATAAATTATTCATCTTTTCAAATTTAGGAATATCATTTAAAGCCAGAGGAAACTTTAGATCTTTTGTATTTAATGTATTCTCATATTTTTTATAATGAGATACTCTTTCATCATGAAAATGTGGAGGATGTAAATGTGCCAGAATAGACCAGAGAAAACATTTATTGTCTTTATTTTTGATATTGATAACTGCTTTTCTATTTTTGATAACACTGGGTAAATCAATGTAAGAAGAAGCTTTTAGAGGATCTGATTTAAGAATATGAATGTCTATGTAAATAATTTTTCCTATATTGAATACACTTCCTACGATTGAATTATCCACATCTTGCTCTTGTTTAATAAGTTCATCATAGACTCCTGATGTTTTAAAATCTTGATATGAAGATATAAAGTGTGGCTCAGTTCTCATGTATGGTGTATCTATAACTCCTTCGTCCTTTGTCATTTCTAATTTTACTCCCATATAAAATTTAAGTGGTTTCATTTCTTTTAGTGTTTTTTCAATCAACGTTTGAACAGCAGGTTTAACTATTTCTACAGCATCAACTATAGACTCTGGTTCAGGAGGTTTGAAGTTAAAGACTTATTTTAATATGTCCTTTGAATGCACCATCAGAGTTTTTAGTTGTGATAAAATTTGATAAATGTTGATTTGTTTTAAGATGTATTTCGAAGCCTTTCTTGAGGATATTTTTATTACAGGCAGAACAGTGTTTTGTTTCCTTCTGAATAGGAGATAGTAGGTGAAGTAGATGAAATGTGTGTTTGTTAGTTTTAAGGTGTCTTTTGTATTGTTTATATTCTTGTTCACAAATGTCGCAATACGTTGCTTTGATCATATTTATATTGCAAAATTATACTTAAAGTAAAACACCTTTTTAGAGGCTTTTTTAAAGATGAAACTGTGCTTAAAGTAAAACACTTATAGAAGAAAAGTGCCTTTTTACAGGCTTTTTATATATTAAACTATACTTAAACTAAAACACTTTTTCACTCAGAATCATCTGAGTCATAACTATCACATGAATACTCAGAATCATACTCAGTCATCAATAAAGCTACTCTCATAACTATCATTTGAGCACAAACGATTAGCATCATAACTATCATCTGAGTTCAATGAAATACTATCATCACCATCGTCTGAGTTCAATGAAATACTATCATCACTATCGTCCGAGTTCAATAAAATAGTAAAATCTTCACTGCTGTAATGACTCATATTTAATTAGCAGGAAAAATATTCCCATCAATATCTATATACTTTCTTTCATTAACAGATTCAATCTCTACATTTTTAATATCAAAAGTTATCTTTAAATAATCTCTAACTATCATAGAACGAAATGACATTTCACCAGAAATATTAACATCATTCATTTTACTTAGATCTACACCCTTTGGATTATTAAAGAAAATACAAATGTCTCCTCTAGAATTATTAATGGTCTTATCATTCATTTTCAAAGTATCGCGATCGATCACTTTTTCAAGCTTTGAATAAATTGTCAGGAGTAGAGGAGAAACTTTTGTTAGATTTACTTTAATGGATGTCTTTCCAGGTATAGTTAGAGCTCTTCCTTTAAATGAAATAGAGGGGCTCATGTTATTTTCCATAACTGGTTTTACCCAAAAATTCCCATATTTATCTTTGTTCAATTTAACATCTTTGACATATTTTTCTATATCTTCCACCGAAGTAGAGATTGATGGAAATTTGTCTTTTGTGCTTTGAAACATTGTATTTATTAACGAATAAATTTGCGTTTAGTTTAAGTAAAAATTTACGATATAAATATGATAGAAGGATATTTAGAATTTCCAGACTCTCCTTATGATAAATTAGAGAATTGTCCGGGTTGTGATAGAATAGGGCTTAATAATGAGGGTTCATATAAACAATGTATTTTCTGTGATTTAATTTTAATTAATGATAATAAAAAATATAAAAATATATATAACTCTTTTAAATTAGAACCAAAAATGAATTACTTTACAAGACTAATAAGAGAGATGAATGTTAAGTATTGTGATGATAATACACCATTTCTTTCAAGGGAAGAGACTATTTGTATTGAGGAAATGTATAAGGGTTTAATGATATTTATTATTCAAAATAATTTTGATGGAAGTGTTAATACAAGATACTATATAAATAAAATAATGAATTATTTTGAAATTAAACCCGAACTCAGGATAAAATATAGAGTTTCTAAAATAGCTCAAAAAAAGTTAGATGACTTGTTTTCCAAATATATAAATGAATGATTTTTTACCCGTTTGGGAAAATAAGATAAAATTTAATAACCATAAAAACATTCCAAATTCATTGAGATGTCTAATAGTTGGTTCAAGCAGATGTGGAAAAACCTGTTTGCTTTTAAAGATGCTCCTTACCCCCAACTTTTTAGATTATGATAATTTAATAATTTTTACGAAGTCAAGTTTTCAACCCGAGTATCAACTACTATCACAAGGTTTTAATGCGGGTCTTAAAAAGGAAGACATTATCGGTTTATTTAAACTTCAAAACAAACTAAATGATTACAACATTGAGGATATAATACAACTATTTTGTGATACACAGAAATCAAAATCAAAACCCATAACTTGTATTCTCAGTGATAATACAGATGATATACCTTCACCTCAAGATTTAGATAAATCAAAAAAGAACCTCGTTATCTTTGATGATTGTGTTAATGAGAGAAACCAAACAGTAATGGATAGCTACTATACAAGAGGGAGACATTCTTCTTGTAATTGTATTTATCTTAGTCAGTCATATTTTCAACTCCCTCGGCGCTCAATAAGAAACAATGCCAATACTTTTATTTTATTGAAGTGAAATTCAATAGATGTAAATAATTTTTGGAGACATAATTGCTCTACGTTATGTAGTAAAAAAGAATTTGAAAATTATATGAAACACACGATTGGAAAATATAAATATATTGTTGTGAAACAAGATGAGATACGAACTGATATTTTACACACATAAATGACAACTATTATTATTAATCTTGTGGGTAAATCTGCTTCAGGAAAGAACTTTCATAAATCTAAACTCTTGAATAGTAAAAATGAAAAGATTGTAAGTTTTTTTTAAAAACACCCTATGATTCGTTTTGTAAGTACTACAACCAGAGCAATGCGACCAGGAGAAGTAGAAGGGAAAGATTATTACTACATTTCAATGGAGAAACATGCGATTGAGGAACGAAGGTCAAATATTTGAGGAGGTCTCTCTTGGTTCTACAAAATATTCACATTGTAAGAGTGAGTTAAATAAAGTAAAATCTAACGGTGTTGGGATTTTAGAAACGAATCCTGAAGGAATGAGACAAATTATTAAACATTTGTGTGGTGATGGAGTTAAGATTTTATCATTCGGTTTTGATATCAATGAGGAGACTCAACGCAAATGTATGAAAAGCAGAGATACAAGTATTAGTGAAGAAGAAATAACAACTCGTATTAATACCAATAAAGAATTTGATGAAATATTTAAAGAAAAGGATTTATTTCAACACATTTACTATAATGACAAAGAAAAGGAAAATTTTCCCATTGACCTTTACAATTCATTAAATGATATTTTTCAATAAATAAATACAGAAGATGAATACCGAAGAAAGTTTAAAGAACATCAAGAGTTGGTTTCAAAAGTTGTAAAGCAACAGGAAGAGATAAAGAAGAAACGGAGACAGAAACTAACTGGTGAAGAAGCCTTTGAAAGAAAACAAGAGAAAATTTTGAAAACTCAACACTCACCTACAGTTCCCACAGTAGAATTTACTCCAAAAAAACTTCAAATGCTCAAAGATTTTAGTCAAATGACGGCGCAAGAACTTGGAGAATTAGAATATGATGATGAAGGATTATTTCGGAAACTTGAGGAGGTAAATCAACCACCTAATTATGTTGTTGAAGCTCTTCAAAACAATGAATATTCGGCGGGTTAAAAAACCAGAGCAGGTCTCATTCCAACAGAAGAACCAGCACAGTTCCATCTTGTGAAAGAAAAGTTATTGATATTTAATGATAAATTGGTGTTCTTAAGTTCTGCTCAACCAAATGTTGAATTAACTCCAAGATTAATGTTTCTTCTAACAAACTCCGGATTCAGCGGTTCAAAATATTTTGATGAACCACTTGATATGGAAAATGCGGAAGATAGGGTATATATTGATTTACTAAACTCACTTGATTATGGAGTTTCTGTTGCCGGTAAAAGTAAGAAGAATGAGAAGGAGAAACATATTATTGATGCTTTAAGTAAGCTTGGTTCGGGTGTTAGCTTTCTTCCAAATGACCCATTACAATTAGTTAATAGGTTATTATTGTTGTTAGGTAGTAAAAAGGCTGGAAACAACAATTGTTTTAATGAAGCATCGCCATTTTAGATCAGTTGATGAATATGAAAATAATTAATAAATGTCAATACAAAGATATTTTATTAGATATTAAATAAGATGAGAAGCACAATTCTTAGTTTTAATTTCACAACGAGTGATTACACAGCTTCATTCCCTTACCCACTACAACTTGACCCCACAAAAGAATATGAGGCTTCTTTGTTGTCAATGGAGACTTACAATAACTTTTTAATATCACAGAGAAAAACAACAAGTTTAGTTATAATCCAGGAAGTGGGTACAAAACTATAACAGTTTCACCCGGAGCTTATTTAGATTTCTCAAATATCTTCTGAAGTCTCTCGCCTTATGAAAGAAAAAGGTGCTGAACCAAAAAATATTGTAATAGATATTCAAAAACACACTTCAAAATCAACTATTAAACTTAAAAATAATTATAAAGTTGATTTCACGATTGAAAAATCGTTTAGAGAGCTATTGGGTTTCTCTTCAAAAAAGATTGAAACTAACGGAACATTTTACAGTGATAATGTCATTCAAATATCCTCCGGTATAAATTCAGTATTAATTCATTGTGATTTGATTGATGGTGCTTATAACGATGGAATAAGAACAAATACAATATTTTCATTCAGCGCATACTCAACACCGATTGGTTATAAATTCAATATGGAACCAAAAAATCTTGTCTATTTACCTGTCAGGAAAAACTATATACAGAGTAAATTTTAGGATAACCGATCAAGATAATCGTATGATCTCCTTTAATGAAGAAATTATATCCATCAGAATTCACCTACGTGAAGTTTTTCAATAAATAAATAATGGTTATTGTGAGAAAACACGAGTTGGGAAAATATAAAGTAATTCCAGAGGATGGGATGTTCCTTTCACCATACTATAAGGGTGAAGGTATGTTTCTTGGTAGAGGATACTATAAACCAAAGAGACAACGGGGTGTGGGTCATCAATTCAGAAATAAAGGAGATGGGATAATTGATACTCTAATGGGTATTGGTTCAACCATTCTTAAACATAAAGACCTAATTGGTTCAACTGCTTCTGCTGTGGGCTCAGTTGCGGGTGCTATAAAGAGTATAAAAGATGCTCAAAAGGGGTCTCATAAATTACAAGCAATCAAAGAAATAAGAAAAGGTAAAACTCAACTATCTTCACAAGAACGACAAAAAATCATTAAAATACTTGGGTCAGGGTTTCAACAATTTTAATGCTCTATAAATACAAGTATGGAAGCGATTGATAGTATCTATGATTTGGATGATACGATTATCATTTCAAACTCCACTAAAAAGGAAGACTATTTTAAGGTAAATGCTATAACAGGAACAGACTGGAATTCAAACGGAACAAAAAGTTTTGAAATAAATAATCAACACACTTACTTGAATATAGCTGATAGTTTCTTGCTGTGTAAATTTAAATTCACTCAGGCTGCGAATAATACTAATGCTACACTCGTAAATGATTTCTTCTGGAAAATGTTTGATAGTGTCCGCCTGTATATTGGAACACAAGAGGTTGAAGTGGTTGATTATGTCTCTGCTACATCTGAAATGATGAAATTTACACTATATTCGTTTAGTGATAGAATGGGTAAGGGAGCTGTTGAAGGTTTTATTCCTGATATGTCAACGGGAACAAATGCTGACCCTGGTTATATTCAAAGGAAGGCAATGTATAATGATGACACAAAAGCAGAGAATAGTTTTACCGTAGCAGTACCTCTTAAAGGTATATTTGGATTTTGTGATTATGATAAAGTTTTGTGTGGGCTTAAAATTAGATTTCAACAACAAAGGAATGATAATGTAAATAGGTTGCTTTTTGGGGCTGAAAATGCTTTTGGCGACAATAATAAATTTGTTATTAATGATTTGTGTTGGTATATCAGTGAATATACTCCTAATCTTAAAACGGAAGAGATGTTAAATAAAAGACAACTCAAAGACCCCGCTAAATGTATCATACCTTAAAAGAAGATGTCAACACGTTAAACTGGAACACACTACCTACACTTGGAATTTAGGTGTTCTTCAAGGAAAACCACGATACCTATGGCTCATTTTTTAAAAACCAGATGGAGAGGAGGGTACTAATAAGAATAATGCGCTGAGTGATAATGCCAAGGTGAAACAACTTCGGGTTTCTCTTGATGGTACATTTTATCCGCGAGATAGATTGCAAATTGATTGGGAAAAAAATGGTTATGCGGAAGCCTACAAGTCTTACCAAAAGGTGTGTGAAAACAACGGTAATAATGATCCAATTTTGGATATGGTTGCGTTTCAAAAACTTTATACAATCTACGCAATTGACCTGAGTTCTCAAAAGGAAACTATAAAGTCTAATAGAGTGGATACTTCTCTATACATTGAAAGAGGAGAGAATGAAGAAGTTAATGCTTATTGTTTGCTTTTGGAAGAAACAGAATTACAGATTATTACAGATAATGGTGTTATGATTAATATCACATCGGTTTTTTCTCATAAATAAATGGTAGGGGTATATGTTAATCAAATCAATCTTAATAAATTAACATATTGTATTCAAAATCAAAAGCCTTGTATTATTAATGTTAATACAATTCAAAGAAAAGGAGCTGTAAGAATTGATGTTTTACTCACACACACACAAGTAAAAACACTAAATGATACTGGTTCACTTAAAATTAAAATGACAAAACCTATGTTAAAGAAATATTCAATAGGCGAGTCAAGAGGAGGATTTCTCCCGTTTCTAATTCCTTTATTTGCTGGTTTAAGTGCGGCGGGAGCATTGACTGGTGGTATTTCAGCAGCGGTAAAAACTGCTAATGAAAGGAAGGCACAACTAAAAACTCAAAAAGAATTGGAAAGACATAACAAGGAGTTGGAGAAACAAATTAGTGGAAGTGGTGTAATTGTGGATTTTGCTCAAAAACTTGAAAGTTTACCTGATAAAGTGAGATTGTTGGTTGGAGATATGCTTTCCTCTATCGCTCAAGCGGGTGTTAAACTGACTAAAAGGGGTAATGGGTTATATCTTTCTCATAAATAAATGGATAAATGGTTTAAACAATTTGGAAAGAATACAACGTCAAATATAGAACTTAGTAAGCATTGTAAAACACAAAAAATTGATAATGTGGTTATTTGTATGAGAGATGAATTAATACATATAAATAAGAATACAAAGAATATTATGATGAATTTAGACACAGAATGGTTCTCATTGGGTTTGTATTCATAATAGTCAGGATAAATATTATTTTGATAGTTATGGTATGCCACCGCCTGTTGAAGTAATACAATTCTTACAGAATGGTGTTTATCAAACATTTCAAGTTCAAGAAATTAATTCTAAATGTTGTGGTCAATTATGTTTATATGTATTATTTCAACTCAACAATAATGAAAATTTTTATGATATCATTTTTAATCTAATATAAATGACATGTTGGAAAAGATGGTTCTATCTTTGGAAAATCCTCTCAGGATATTGATTTATCAAATTATTATACAAAGGCACAGGCTGAACGACCAACAATATAGTATAAGTAAAAATATTAATATGAAGAATACTTATAAATTAATCAATTATCCAAACCCTACAGATGCGAATGACTTAATTAGATTCAGTGATTTATCACAATATATATTTTTAAAGAAAACAGCGCGTTTTGTTAAACAAGTAAAATTTACAACCACAACACCTGGTTATACTGACCATACACCTTTCCTCATTGAATTTAACTCCCTGCTTACAATTGAATTTTATAAAGAAGGACATATAGTTAATACGCGAATTAATAAATGGGGGTATGATATGCCTGATTTTGGGTATAATTGGTATTTTTCAATAAACTTAGAAGACCTACATGATTTGAATCAGTCTCGTAAAGAAGAATATTATCCGCTTGGCGAGGATAAGGATTTATGTGGAAGTACAATTAGTAAACAACAAATACATGATTTTAAGAAAAGAAAAATATATGATAGTATAGCGATGGTTAGCATGACAAAGAAGGAAGGTAATGAGATAAGGATAGAAAGCCGAGGAATACAAACCGATTTGGTAGTGGGAAGATGGGGTGGTATTACCTGTCATAATATTAATCTCACATATATTTCTGATACATAAATGGCAGGAAGAAGACTACAAGAGAATTATAATTTTTGTATTCAAGGATACCTACAAGAAAAGGGTGCTCGGTATTACATACCTTATGATGTGGAGCATATACATGGGAATTTTGTCATTAAAAACTGGCCTTATACTGATATTGTTAAACCCACAAATAGAGACTTGTTTAAAATATTAAATAAAAATGAACTTCTCAAAGTTATGAAATATAATACTCTTTTAGAAATCATCAACAAATCTTATTGGTATCCTATTATGAGAAAAATAATTATAGATACAAGAATATCTCAAAATCCAGATGAGTATATGTATAATATTATTTGGGGCTCAAACTCAAGGGTAGCAAGGGACGAGGAAGGAGTTGAAGAAGAGAAGGAGGAAAGAGAGAAAAAGGGGAAGGAGGAAAGGGAGAAAAAGGAGGAGGAAAGGGAGAAAAAGGAGAAGGAGGAAAGGTAGAAAAAGGAGAAGGAGGAGAGGGAGAAAAGGGAGAAGGAGGAAAGAGAGAAAAAGGAGAAGGAGGAGAGGGAGAAAAAGGAGAAGGATTAGAGGGAGAAAAAGGAGAAGGAGGAGAGGGAGAAAAAGGAGAAGGAGGAGAGGGAGAAAAGGGAGAAGGAGGAAAGAGAGAAAAAGGAGAAGGAGGAGAGGGAGAAAAAGGAGAGGGAGAAAAAGAAGGAGGAGAGGGAGGAAAGGGAGCAAAGAGAGAGGGAGGAAAAATATAAAAAGATGGAAATCAGTGAGATTCGTAAAAGATTGAGTGTATTACAGCAAATAAATCAATCAACGCACCGAAGAGGAAAATAAAGAATTAACGACTCTAACTAAGATAATGATTTTAAAAATGGTTGAGATGAGTTCAGCGAGGAGATTTACATGAAGAAGACAAAGGTCATATAGTTGATGATGTTGGTGTTATTGACTTTAGTTAGTTTTTATTTGTAAATAAATGGAGGAGAGAGTGAAGGCATTCCTAAGGATTCTTTATGTTTTAAAAATTAAGATAGAAATGTATATGTTAGAAACCAAAAAGGTTTTGATACTCTGTCGGACTTTTTCTGAGAAATAAATATGAGTTATTGTCTCAAATGTAAAAAGAAAACTAAATCTAAAAATATGCCATGTTAAAGCTAAAAATAAAAGAGTTTATCAAAAAGGAATATGTCAAGTGTGTGGCTCTAAAAAGTGCCAATTCATCTCCTAAAAGTGGAGGAGACAAACAAAAGTTTCTGTCAGGAAGTAAATTTACAACAACTGGAATTCCTGGGGAACGGCATCTAGCTGGATATTCTTTCTGTGGTCCTGGAACAAACCTGGATAAAAGATTAGATGAGGCTGACAATCCTAAACCTTGGTCCAAGCCTATAAATAGGGTTGATGAAGTGTGTATGAAGCATAATATTGCTTATGGGAATACCACTACATTGGATGAAAAACATGAAGCAGACAGAGAAATGTTGTATGATTTGTCCTTGATACAAAATCCTACATTGAGAGAGAAAGTTGATAGGTTTATTGTGAAAAAAATGATGTGTTCAATTGAAACTTGGTCTTGGTTATTCCCCAAAAAACTATTAAACTCCAATGATGTTATCAAGACTGAGGAGCTTTTGGCTAATGAATTACATAAACCTATAATCACAAAGTTTAAAAGAAGGAAAGTTTATTCTAAATACACTGACCACATATGGTCCGCTGATTCAATCGAACTAAATAATGATAAGGGATACAGGTATGCTTTAACCGTTATTGATTTGAGGAGTAGATTTGCCTGGGTTGTTCCTTTGAAAAACAAGAGAGGTGATACTTTAATGTGAGCATTTAAGCTAATATTTGATAGGGATAAAAGGAAACCAAAGAAGTTATGGACTGACGAGGGAACAGAGTTCTATAACAAAATATTTATGAAATTTCTAAAGGGGGAGGGTATTAAATTATACAGCACCTTTAATGAAGGAAAAGCAGTTGTTATTGAGCGTTTTAATCGTACTTTGAAAGAGAGACTATATAAAAAATTCACACAACTCGGTTCTCAAAAATGGGTGTATTTAATTCAGGATATTGTAGATAATTACAATAATACAGTTCATTCATCAACAAAATCAAAACCATCGGAAACATTTTCAAAATTAGAATATGAAAAGGAGATTAATTTGAGAAAGCCCAAGTTTAAAGTTGGTGATATTGTAAGAATATACAAATGGAAAAGTCAGAGAAAGGTTATACACAAAAATGGACTCGTGAATTATTTAAAATCATTGAAGTAATGGATACAGTCCCTTGGACCTACAAATTATATGATTTAAATGGAGAAGAAATCTTGGGTTCATTTTACTCGCAAGAATTACAAGAAACACAAGTAAGCAGATAATACCCTTGAAATAATAAATAAATAAATAAAATGTAATGGGGATACGTTTTTAAATCTGTGAACCCCAAATACAGAATCCCACAACTTTTTAGTTGGGGCTTAACTTTTGTGTGTGTATAATGGGGATACATTTTTAAATCTGTGAACCCCAAACACAGAATCCCACAACTTTTAGTTGGGGCTTAACTTTTGTGTGTGTATAATGGGGATACGTTTTTAAATCTGTGAACCCCAAACACAGAATCCCACAACTTTTTAGTTGGGGCTTAACTTTTGTGTGTGTATAATGGGGATACGTTTTTTAATCTGTGAACCCCAAACACAGAATCCCTCAACTTTTCAGTTGGGGCTTAACTTTTGTGTGTGTGTGTATGTGTGAGTGAGTCATAATAATATACAAACCCTAACCCAACCCCATCCCTAACCCTCACATTCAAAATCCCACCCTAACCCTAACATAATCTTTTTTTTCCTTCTTTTTTAAATACGTATTTCATTTATTTTTTTTCCTCTTCCTCCAATTCTGTCTTTCAAGGCTTTCAAGTTTGAAGAAGTAGAAATGGGAAGAAAGAATTTTCCAGCATTTTCTTCCTCGAACTTTCTTGATATTGCTTAAATCAAGCGTCATTAAACAAAGAACATTGTTCATTGCTTTAGAATGCAAAGAGTCTCCAAGATGGACCCCACAGGTAGAGTCTCCAAAATAAAACCAACTTTCCAAGTTCCCAAGGTATAACCACAATCCTGTTGAGCCTCCAACATAGGTATCACAATCCGAGTCATCAAAACAAAACCCCCATTCCGAGTCTCCAAAAATATAACCATCTTTCCAGGTCTCCAAGGTAGAACCACAATTTTCAGAAATATTGGGGGTTTCCGTGATAAGTCTCACATAGTATAACTGCGGACCATCAGGGAAAACTTCCCTTTCCCAATTTTTTGGGGTTTCTATGATGTGTCTCACATAGTATAACTGCGGACCATCAGGGAGAACTCTCCTTGCCCAATTTTTTAGGGTTTCTGTGATGTGTCTCACATAGTATAACTGCGGACCATCAGGGAGAATTCCCGTTTCACAATTTTTTAGGGTTTCTATGATGTGTCTCACATAGTATAACTGCGGACCATCAGGGAGAATTCCTGTTTCCCAATTTTTTAGGGTTTCTGTGATGTGTCTCACATAGTATAACTGCGGACCATCAGGGAGAACTCTCCTTGCCCAATTTTTTGGGTTTCTGTGATGTGTCTCACATAGTATAACTGCGGACCATCAGGGAGAATTCCCGTTTCACAATTTTTTAGGGTTTCTATGATGTGTCTCACATAGTATAACTGCGGACCATCAGGGAGAATTCCCGTTTCCCAATTTTTTAGGGTTTCTATGATGTGTCTCACATAGTACGACTGCGCCGGGGGACTCCTTTTTGAACGAACTGCGCGGAAACGTCTGATCGTGGAAAAGCCTTTTGATACGGACTGCGCCACGAACTGCCTTTCGCATACGAACATTGATCGCGAGAGAGAGAGAGAGAGAGCGTTTGGCACGTGTAGGGGAAGTAGTGGGGGAGACTCAAGACTCCAATGACCGGACACAGGTTTTACAAAAGGTCTGGTTTATTAACTGGTTCTTCACTTCATTCCAATTACCAAATAATACCGCTTAATTCAATGGACCAGGTTAACTCTTTTCGCATGGTCCTTCTCGTTCGGCCGATGTTCCTCCGCCACTCCCGTCGGGCAGAGGGTCTGATGATGAGTCCTCGTCCGTTCCGTCGGTCAGAGCTTCTGCTCACAAGTTCCTTTGACTCAACGTTTGCTCTCGTTTATATGGACAAACTGGACTTAATCCCCTGTCCGCTGAACGTTAATCCTTTCTCCGCTAATGCCCCGAGGTCATGCATGCACCAAGTCCTGGCATCAGCTCGCTCCCCTCCTGCTGTGAGTTCCGTTTACCAAACGATAGGGGGGTGCTCCAGCCAGGGGCTGTGACCAGGTGGACAAGAGATTGCCATGTTCGGGCACATTCCTGACACTCATTTACGAACTCGTCTTTCACAGAGTTTGCAGGTAAAATGTATCTGCTTCGTTACCAGTGTTAATTAATAAGTTACCAGTGCCAATTAATAAGTTACACTGAGTTACACTTCCACAATTCCCTCATCTTTTTGTTTTTGTTTATATTAACCATTAATCTAAACATCAATATAAGTAAACAATCAATCACTACAAGTAAACATCATTACAAGTATAAGTAAATA
The DNA here is from genome assembly GCF_964187855.1 of Myxine glutinosa. Taxonomy (NCBI): domain Eukaryota; kingdom Metazoa; phylum Chordata; class Myxini; order Myxiniformes; family Myxinidae; genus Myxine; species Myxine glutinosa. The sequence continues at coordinate 95,005,405 of NC_136265.1, forward strand.
ATCAATCACTTTGGTAATCAAATTCCCTTGGGCATACACCGTCATCCTGCAAGAATCACAAAACATTTCGTTGGTCATTGACTCCTTCCATATCGTTCAATCTATTGCATTTGCATCACAAATATATTTTCAAAACAACACTTCACCATCACCAAGATACAACAATTTCACTTCATTTTCAAGTTTTGTAAAGCATCTGCACCATCTGGCAAAAACGTTTGCCTCCACACAAATGTTGACTTTGTTTGAAAGGAAGGGCTGATCACTTGTGTTTGAATCCTGGTATGAAACATTTTCTCCTAATGTCTTCATAGCTCCTGCACTACTTCGTGTAGGATTTCGCTGTTGTGGTAACATTGCGGAGTCATAGACTGACTCTGCTCTCCTTGTAGCATTCTTGCCACTTTTTGCTGTAAACCATAGTAATTCCTGAACAAGGCCTTCACCCAGTTGTAGTCGACTTGCCTCCTCCCTCATTGTGAGTGGGCAGCAAGTATTGGTGTGACGTTGATTGGCCAGCAAGATGTGGAACAGGGATGCCGGATGCATCCACAATGATGTTGGGACCATGGTGTTCAGGTCATTCATGGTCCTTACCAGGAGCAACCAGCAGAATCGTGCACAGCTGTTGTGACAAGGGCACAGCCGTTTTTTGCAGCTCCATGCTGGTTCCCTGGACGTTGGTGAAGTAATAACATATGTCCCCGCATTTCACAGAGGTTGCAGGTAAAATGTCGTTGTCCTGCAACTTCTGATGTGGTGAATGTTCGAAGCCTTCGAACAAGAGTAAGTGATCGCCTTTCTTTCATATGTTGCAGTGTGATCCAGGCAAATGGTCACATAAATTTCCTTGGTGAAGGTAAGCATTCATCTCCAAGTTACACGGGAGAATGTCTTCATCATTCTTTGAGAAAGAGGGTGTATGCCATGATTAACTTCATTTTTTAGCCACAAATTTTCTTTCTCGAACTTCTTCCCAATTCCGTTAGCAATCCCTCCAAAATGTGATCTCGTCTTATCCTTATGCTCAGTCACATCTGAATCTGCTTTCCGCACACACTGAATCAGATAGGGTACATCTTACCATGAAATCAGCATAATCATGTATATCTTCCGACAGTTTCACATTCAACAATTTGTTGTTTTTCCTTAACACAAAAGTTATATTCATTTATATGCGTCACACAAATAATATTCAATCAGGTATGTATTTTATTACTAAACTAAGAATAGCATCCACAATTGCTTTCAGGTTAATATAGTTCAAAAATTAACTCATGCAGGTATTTTAGCACTACTCTAAGAAAATTAATTGTATATGATTACAATCACAAATGGGAATACCTAATTCCCAACAACAATTTTCCCAAACCAACAAATTAAACATAATGTATTATTACCATAATTCCTCTCCACTTTTTCTTTTCCCTCTTTTTTTTCCTAACAGTGTGTCACTCGTGGTGATATGAGTTCACTGATATTGTAATTGACACAACTCATAACATTGTCGTTATGCCATTATCTTAATTCTACTGTATTCACTATTCATTTGCAACATCACTTGATTCATTCTTTTAATCTCGGTATTATTCATATCATCATAACAATCTTTCTATTTTAGGTCCATATTTGTTTCTATTCTTATCAACCTCCTACGGTTTATCAATTTGTTCCAAAACACTGCAACCAAAGGTTTTAACCAAAGCTCTACCAAACTATTTCCAATTTGAACTCAAAATGCTAATTAAACAACAATTCAAAGAATTAACTTCAATGGGTCAACAAACTCATTTTATAAACAGATCTAATTTTCCCATCCAATAATTTTCCTTGCCAAATGTCATATTGCAACACTTTAATAAACCTTCGAAAAATGTCTCCCAAATCAATAAATTCCCTTTTTACTTCCCAAATACTCATCTGTAAATTACATATTCAATTACAGTTTTTCCCTATTTGTTCGGCCTAAATGGCCACCGAAGTGGCTGCCAACATGCAGTACCGTTTTTATCTACCAAGCAAGTATTTGTCCACATAAGATCTCTACCAAAATGTTGTTTGTAAAAAACAAATCTGGGATTTCTGATTACATGGATGCACACTCTCAGGACATTTCAGGCTGCTTGTTAACAATCCACTACGATAAATTAATTCCTTTACCCACAATCAAATAATTAGTACAAATTGAGGATATTATCCCTATCACATTCATTTATAGATTCATTATGTTGGATCTAAATTTTCTCCCACTGCTGCAAGGAAGAACAATAGCTCTAATAAGTCTTTGTAATATCTCACTTCATTTACCCAGCATCGAAGAATTTATTTACTATCCATTCCCATCTGTTAACCAGTGACTTTGTTTGAACTCCAAAACTTAATTTGATGAATCCCATGTGTACAGCTACCACTTATTGAAACCCATACTTTTGTAGAAAATATCCAAGTAAGTGTTTTTATTTTAAACCCCCTTAACTGTTGCTCATCCATTTCTATGCACCCAGTGAGTACTACTGACACCAGTATGCCAATATAGGTGTGCGAGTTTAACAAATATGTTGCAGGTACACGTGACATCGCGTTCTGAGTATAAATAACGTAACAGCGCGTTCATGGCTGCCCCTTGGTTTAAGATTCACAATGCATTCCGTTTTAAAACTCACAATAGTTCAAATCAGCAAGATTTTCTTTACTATTTTCCCATATCATCTATGCCTAATACACATCCATACATGCAGCACAATTTATATGCTGATAAAATTCAAGTTTATATATATATATATATATAAATCCATGAGCAGAGTATTCTGGGAAGTCAGTGTAAGACCTCTCCCAAATTTGGATAATTTTGTACTCCCTCATTTCCTTTTATGAAGCTCATATCCATAAATAGATGTTATTCTCATATAAATTCTATCAAAAATGGAATCCCAAAATTACTCACAATTTTACTATTAATTAATGGCTGCTCATAACCCAGCACATCAAATCTTTATATTCCATTTCCCTTGACAAAGGAGATAATGTTCATAATCAAATTATATTTCTATTTTATTTTACGGATTCTCTGGATATTCAATCCCATCCACATAAAACTATCCATTTCCAGACAGGCACACTGTCGGTGTCAACAATCTTGTAAGATTGATATACAAAACAACAAAAACAAAAACACTAACATTGACACACATAAACACACACACACATGCATTATGCGTATTTGTTTGCGTTGGAACCATTATTTACAGATCAAGATGGGTGTCAATTTTATTTCAATTTCATAAAATTTGTCCTTCAATTTTATAAATGCTAATACACAAATAGACCAAAAAGTTTATTCTTAGAAAACCCCTATAATGTCACATTGAAATTACCCTTTCAGTTCCCACCATAATTTATCCAAATTTGACTACACACCCATTTGCATGTCAGTCGACCACTGACCTATCAATCATGCGGAACACTAGTCCGAAATTCCCACCTGATCATCATGTGACTCTTGTCACTTAGTTTCAAAAATTTGCAAAGCAATTGTTCCAACTTTGTAAATTTAAAATTGTGTGCCCAACATAAAAGATCCAATTTCGGCATTTGATCAATTAATTACTAATTTGCTTACAAGCAAAAGAAAGAATGAATAATTCTTGCTCCGAAAACTTTTCAGACCCAAGAATCATCGACAGTTATTCATGTTTGTCCAGTAATCTAATTTGTTGAGGCCAATCGTCATTTGGGATTTGTCGCAATGAAGGCCTAATCATTGTCTGAGGTATCGGTCAGCACTGGTACCCTTGATCTTGGTTTACCCTATTAACTTGTCTTCCTTTTGGTATACGGACATCCTCTTTTCCAATGTCCCATCCGTCCACACTTGAAACACCGGTTTCTGTCGTTGCCTGGGCTGTGCACCTGTGCACTTGTATTGCTGGGCTGCATCTCTACATCCCTGAGTTGCCACTGCAATCTCTCATTATCTCCTGAAACACGAAAAAATTCTCTGTACCGTCCTTTTTGGGGAGACAACTGGAAATCAGATGGGACAACTGTCACTTTCATTCCTAATTTCGAGGGCAGTTGTGCATTTGTCTCCTCCACTGTATCCTGTATCCTTTTTATTTTAAATTCTAGATCCGTTATCCGTTCTTGCTGTTCCCGTTGTCTGGATTCACCATCCCAAAGATGGAATGCAAGCCAGTCTACCGTTAGATTCTGTCTCTTTCTGGCTTTCAATCTTTGTTCTAATCTTTCCAATCGACTTCGCTCAAATGTACCATCTCTTGGAAACTCCTCATCATGTCCCTTTGTCCACAAATACCAATTCTCGACCTGCCTTATAGCTTCGGCACCATAACGGTCGTACATATGATGTGTACAAGTACCTTTTTGTGGAATCTCTGGTTGTCCTTGTGTATTCTTGCAGGCTCCATTTCCCATTCTGCCTTTTATCAAAGTAGCGTTGGATGTGTTGTAGTTTGTTCCTCTAAAGCTTCACTCGTACCTCCAGGAAGGATCTCTCCACCTGTTCACACGGTGATTTCCAGAGAATCTCCCTCAGCTGTGGCTTTTGCACAATCCAATCTCACAGATCAGTATTTGCAGATGAGCCAGAGGGTCAGTATGAAATGAGTGAATCCTCAGGTGTCCGCTCTGTTGAAGGGGAAATCACACAATGGTAACCGCACATATATATCTGTATATAAACTCACCACCTTGCTCAATTTTCCCAGGTTGTCTCCACATTGATAATATCTCACAAAGATATCAAAGCTTCTTTCTTGAGACCGCATTTTCATCAATCAAACAATCAATATATTCAATTCAATTTATTCAGTTCAATTTATTCAGTTAAATTTATTCAATTAAATTCAATCAATTAGATTCAATCAATCAACAATTCAATCAATTATTCAATTTCAATTAATTCATCAATATTCATCAATAAATCAAATTAATCATTTTGGATGACTCCTTGCATAAGCCCTTTCCCCAATGATGTCAGGTCAGGTCCATCCATTGACTGAGATCGAATCTCATCGGTCGTCACCTCTGGTTCATACCTCATGTTAATTGATGAATCACCGTCCTGTCCTAGGGTCATATCTGACATATTTCCCCATTTTGCCTGGTCTCCACAAATTTTCTTTGCAACCACTAAAGGCAACTCATCCTTCATTCGTGAGACAGCCAAAATGGATGGCAGATATTAAAGTTCTTTGGGAAAAATATCTCATCATTTTTCTTTTAATAGTACCCAAATCTCTTGGCAATATAAATTTCGTAAAACTCCTGAAATAAGACTGTAAAATTCCTTCAATCATGCTAAATTTTGAAACTCCATCGCTTGTAATACCCAATTTATCCCATAGGGCTTGAAAGTTCTTTCCCAAGTTCGTGCAATCATTCTACATTTGAACCCTATGATATCATTCATAATAATCATCATGATTTTATAGTCATGGTCCTATCATAATCATCTATTTAAAACGAACATTTCCTTTATCACCACAGCTATGTGGTATAATCAACAATAGAATAAAACTGTACATAGCAACAGGCTACCTCATGGCCACTTAGTATACCTATTGACAATAAGTCATAACAATATCTAATAATCATTGAACAATTCAAAAATCGCTTTCACTGCTCCAGCCGCAGCATTCGTCATTTTGTCTGCTCATCCGCATGACCAAAACGAAATAAAGGGAGCTCAACCATTACACAGCGCTTTTAATGGCGCATGCCATAGGATCTCAACGCAATTTCGACTCAGCCAGAAAACGAGCAAATTTTGCAGGATGTTAACTGGAATTAGTCGTGAAAATATATCCAAAATACACAAAAAATACACACCCACAAAAATAAACAACAAACCCAAACAAACCCAAGGTCGACCCTCTTACACAGTAAATTACATCATTTCAGCATCGTATTGATTGCTGAAATATTCCAGGGTTTATACACACCTTAAAAGAGGTATGCGTGGTGTTGCCCCCTCCCACGTTTATTCCAGGGTTTATACACACCTTAAAAGAGGTATGCGTGGTGTTGCCCCCTCCCACTTTTAATTCCTCATTAAATTACTCATTAAATTACTTATTTAATTACTTATTAAATTACTTATTAAATTACTCATTAAATTACTCATTAAATTACTTATTAAATTATTCATTAAGTTACTCATTCAATTACTCATCTATCTATAATTCCAGTAATCTCTGTGTGTATGTTTGTTTGTTTGTTTGTTTGTTTGTATGTCTGTGACCGCTGTTTCTCGACAACTACCGGTCCGATATACTTGAAACTTGCCAGGTATATTGCTGGGGACCCGAGGATGTGCCTTTTCAAGGTTTTAAATTAATCGCAGAAGTAGTTACCGAGCTATGTCCAAAAAACGATTCAACCAATCAGAGAGCAGCGAGCTATCACGTGTGCCGAACGTGGCGAACACACTCTGCCTCGGATGGCACATTTGAGAGCGTATTCATTTATTTCCCGTCGGCAAACTATGTTGCCATTAAACTATGTTTTAAAACTAATTATAAAACTAATTAAAACTAATTTGCGATTCATCGTAACTGCGATTTGCGACCTTCCGGACAGTGAGGACTGCACTTCCGGCATCCAATCACAGAACGCGTTATTGCGTAGGCGTGGCCGATGTGAGAGCGAGCTGATGCTGAGCCCAGCGCGTGCGCCATTACGGTACGTAATTCGATTTCTTCCGGAGAAAATAATAATTTCTCGATTTCTTATGCGCATTATTTCTCCCAATTCAGTCAGAGCGAAGGGCGGAAGCGAAGAGCGTTGTTTTTTTTGTTTACGGGCGTACGGGCGGGGTAGAGCGTACGGGTAGCGTTTTTTTTTTTTTTTGGCACATTTGAGAGCGTATTCATTTATTTCACGTTGGCAAACTATGTTGCCGCTATGTTGGCGTTAAACTATGTTTTAAAACTAATTAAAACTAATTTGCGATTCTTTCGCTTTCCTGCGCATTTGTGCACGCTATGGCGATTTCTTTACCAAACTCCGCTAGCCGTTAGCTTTGGACCAAACCATTTCATGTAAATAGAGGGGGGGGATTGTCACCGTACTCGCAAGCCGTTAGCTTTGGACCAAACCATTGCATGTAAATAGAGGGGGGGGGGGGGATATACTTTTAGATATATATATAGTACGGGCATGCCCTAGTTAACTTAACTTACATAGTTTCAGCATCGTATTGATTGCTGAAATATTCCAGGGTTTATACACACCTTAAAAGAGGTATGCGTGGTGTTGCCCCCTCCCACGTTTATTCCAGGGTTTATACACACCTTAAAAGAGGTATGCGTGGTGTTGCCCCCTCCCACTTTTAATTACTCACTAGGACGTGCCCGTACGTGGGTGCCCGTTCCTTGCCAAAAAAAAAAAAAAAATGTCTTCGCCCATGCATGCATGGGCGTTAATCGGGCCTGTATCGGCAGAGTTTTTTTTAAACGTGTACTACAATCGATCGTACCTTACAACAATCAACACAGATTGCAACGTCAAATAAATGAATACGCTCTCAAATGTGCCGTCCGAGGCAGCGTCTGCTCGCCATGTTCAGCGTCACTATGACTATCCGTAAGTCCGGAAGTGACGTCCTCATTTGACTGTCCGGAAGGTCGCATATCGCAGTTACGATGAATCGCAAATTAGTTTTAATTAGTTTTAAAACATAGTTTAACGCCAACATAGCGCCAACATAGTTTGCCAACGTGAAATAAATGAATACGCTCTCAAATGTGCCGTCCGAGGCAGAGTCTGTTCGCCACGTTCGGCACACGTGATAGCTCGCTGCTCTCTGATTGGTTGAATCGTTTTTTGGACATAGCTCGGTAACTACTTCTCCGATTAATATGAAACCTTGAAAAGGCACATCCTCGGGTCCCCAGCAATATACCTGGCAAGTTTAAAGTATATTGGACCCGTGGTTGTCGAGAAACAGCGGTCACAGACACACAGACATACAGAGATTACTGGAATTATAGATAGATTACATCGTTTCCATTAAAAAAAACATCGCTTCTACTGCTCCAGCCGCAGCATTTGTCACTTTGTTTGCTCATCCGCATGACCAAAACGAAATAAAGGGAGCTCAACCATTACACAGCGCTTTTAATGGCGCATGCCATAGAAACTCAACGCAATTTCGACTCGGCCAGCAAACGAGCAAATTTTGCAGGATGTTAACTGGAATTAGTCGTGAAAATATATCCAAAATACACAAAAAATACACACCCACACAAATAAACAACATTTATTCCGTTCAACAGAACAAACATTTCCTCTATCATGACATGCATGTCTTCAAAATTATATGACCAAGAGAAAAAGTAAAATTAATTAAAAACTGCGGGCAGTGATGATCCGGGGACCATACCGCTCCATCCTGATTGGACGAGTGCGTGCTAGAGTCGTTAACAACGACAGTCCAGATCCGATTGTTCAAAATTTCAACTCAATCGATCGAAGAATGAACGCAGGGATGCATTTTAAAGGTGCAGTGGCACTAACTGAGTTGCCACGAATATGGCCACGAAATTGCCAATATGGCCATCACAAAATATTTTCCTTAATCAATTGGCTCATAGCATAACCAATCTGCAAGTATTTCATCCGAAGATGTATCTCTGAGGACTTTTAATTAAATAAGTCATTTATAAATCAACGAGTTAATTTATTAAATGATTAATCAATAAATCAAAATTTTCCTTGACAGCCACATCACTCGGTCAGTGTCATGTCCAAATATCAGCTTCCTTACTCAAAAGGTGCCTGAGTTAATGTAATGTAATTACTGTAATAAGATTACTGCAATTACTGTAATGATTACTGTAATTACTGTAATTACCGGAACTGTAATTACTGTAATTACCTCAGGTAATTACTGTAATGTAATTACTGTAATTTAATAAGAAATGTAATTAATTAAATAAGTACTTCATTAATCGCTAATAATTAAATAACTTGTGAATTCTTATCCGATTTACTTAACATTTGAGTGTCCCCAAAACGTTGGAGCAAAACGTTGCAACAACGAAAGTGAAACGTTGTAGCGACGTTGTGGAAACGTCAGCAAAACACAACATTTGAATGTTCCCAAAACGTTGGAGCAAAACGTTGCAACAACGAAAGTGAAACGTTGTAGCGACGTTGTGGAAACGTCAGCAAAACACAACATTTGAATGTTCCCAAAACGTTGGAGCAAAACGTTGCAACAACGAAAGTGAAACGTTGTAGCGACGTTGTGGAAACGTCAGCAAAACACAACATTTGAATGTTCCCAAAACGTTGGAGCAAAACGTTGCAACAACGAAAGTGAAACGTTGTAGCGACGTTGTGGAAACGTTAGCAAAACTCAACATTTGAATGTTCCCAAAACGTTGGAGCAAAACGTTGCAACAACGAAAGTGAAACATTGTAGCGACGTTGTGGAAACGTTAGCAAAACTCAACATTTGAATGTTCCCAAAACGTTGGAGCAAAACGTTGCAACAACGAAAGTGAAACGTTGTAGCGACATTGTGGAAACGTTAGCAAAACACAACATTTGAATGTTCCCAAAACGTTGGAGCAAAACGTTGCAACAACGAAAGTGAAATGTTGTAGCGACGTTGTGGAAACGTTAGCAAAACACAACATTTGAATGTTCCCAAAACGTTGGAGCAAAACGTTGCAACAACGAAAGTGAAACGTTGTAGCGACGTTGTGGAAACGTTAGCACAACCCAACATTTGAATGTTCCCAAAACGTTGGAGCAAAACGTTGCAACAACGAAAGTGAAACGTTGTAGCGACGTTGTGGAAACGTTAGCACAACACAACATTTGAATGTTCCCAATTTATCCCATTAAAATCCCATTAAATCCCATTAAAATTCTATTAAAATCCCATTAAAATCCTATTAAAATCCCATTAAAATCTTCAGACAAAACACTAGCAATATTATTCCTAGGAATAAAATTACCAGGACCATTATCAAACATTTATCAAAATATTAGGCCCATCATCAAACCAATGAATGACTCAATCCTTTAATGACTACATCCAAACCCAGACATTTTGAGTTCCGTAACTTTAATACTTCAAATTTTCCATTCCTTCCCTTCCTGATCCTTAGATGTAGGGATGGGTTCTTTTTAGGATCATGTTGCATCGAGCATTATTTTCCAAAACAGTGTGAACATTAAACCACACCATTACCTCTGACATCCCACCATTTACACCAGCTTTTCCATGATGTCGCGATATGACCCCATAATCCCACAAAACTCTTCGTTGCTTTGACATCCAATATGAAAATTCTCATTTAACCCGTTCAAAGAACGTCCATTTCGCTAAATCGAACCAACCACAACCTTCGCCATTAATATCTATTGTAAGCGTGCCGAATCAGTAAGCATCACCCCTCCTATGAGCCTCGACCAGAGGGTGGTTGTTACTCACAAACACTCGTCGCTATCTGTTCCATTGTCTGCTGATTCCCACTCTGCTGCCGATTTCCACTGAGCCATCAGAGTGGAATTTGGAATTTTTTTTATTTCTCTGAGCTCATGAAAGTGGTGACAATGGGTGGTCTGCCATTGCTTTCCACAAAAGTATCTTTCACCTTTCAATAAAATATTTGTACCAACCAAATCTGCGAGTATGGGGCGCAGAGAAAATACACAAAAAGCAACAGCCCTGGCTTTGCTTCCTGGAAGCTTCCTGCAAAACGCTTTGCTTCTCGCAAAACGTCCGCCTATGGGAACTCGAGGGAGGGGAGGGAGAAGGAGCGGGAGCAAGAGACAGGGTGCCGGAATGGACATGAGGGACAATGAGGGACAGTGAGGGAGTGTTGGTATGCAATTTTCATCCAATCGCCATCTTTCACAATAATTCTGGACCGGCATGAGGTGGGGTATTCTGTCATGAATTTATTTGTTGATCGAACGAGTTTTAGATATGGCGGGAAAACTGAAAAAAAAATTCTCTCCTCCACCCTCTTTTTTTTTTTTTTTCTTTTTTTTTTTTTTACTTTGGACCCACGGCTTTCGTCCTACACAATTCCGTTTAATTTGTCTAAATCCGACCAGTCGTTCCAAAGATATAAGCCGTTTTGTCGCAATACCATAAATTGGAATGAGGTAAAATATATATATATAAATATAATTCCATTTCCCGGCTTCCTGTCGCACGCCGAGCAAGTCGAGTGCTTTGAACAAGTGCAAAAAAAAAAAAACTACTTTACACATGTACGGGTGTGTAAACGAGTGTACCGGCCTTACACGTCTTGGAAGCAAATGGTCGCATGGTGCACGCATGCTCCGTTTGCTCCCAGGTCACAGTAAGGCCTTTAATGACCAGCGCCGACCTGGTGCATTTTATTTAGACAGCGCAAAAAATACGTATTTACAGAAATCATTTAGAAAAACACGAATAATAGGTACAATCGTTTATCGAAGTACCATTCGTGACTTCATATCATCTATATCGCGGCATCGGTGCGCAAGGAACCCCCAGGACCACCTCCTCCCCCATGTATATACAAAACTATTTCCAAGTTCGTAAATCATATTGGACAAAAACAAGCCACACTCACCTTTTAAAGACTTGTTTGTACAATTGATGTCAGCGGTGCCTCCAAATTGTAGGGGAAGTAGTGGGGGAGACTCAAGACTCCAATGACCGGACACAGGTTTTACAAAAGGTCTGGTTTATTAACTGGTTCTTCACTTCATTCCAATTACCAAATAATACCGCTTAATTCAATGGACCAGGTTAACTCTTTTCGCATGGTCCTTCTCGTTCGGCCGATGTTCCTCCGCCACTCCCGTCGGGCAGAGGGTCTGATGATGAGTCCTCGTCCGTTCCGTCGGTCAGAGCTTCTGCTCACAAGTTCCTTTGACTCAACGTTTGCTCTCGTTTATATGGACAAACTGGACTTAATCCCCTGTCCGCTGAACGTTAATCCTTTCTCCGCTAATGCCCCGAGGTCATGCATGCACCAAGTCCTGGCATCAGCTCGCTCCCCTCCTGCTGTGAGTTCCGTTTACCAAACGATAGGGGGGTGCTCCAGCCAGGGGCTGTGACCAGGTGGACAAGAGATTGCCATGTTCGGGCACATTCCTGACACTCATTTACGAACTCGGCTTTCACAGAGTTTGCAGGTAAAATGTATCTGCTACGTTACCAGTGTTAATTAATAAGTTACCAGTGCCAATTAATAAGTTACACTGAGTTACACTTCCACACACGCTATACGTTTATTATGTACGCAGCCTCCCAGTCCACCCCATATATATGTAAGGACCGCTTGCGGTCAACGACACGTGGCGCGTTGCCAGCCTGCTGCCTTCCTCCATCACCACCACGGCACGAGTCGGAACCGGACGAGGAGCCTGGACATCTGCCTGGACCTTCCCCCCTACCAGCTACCATCCCGTGTGAGTGTGTATGTTTGTCCGGGGTAATAAGTTAAGACTGTACAGGTAAGACTGCCCTGTGTTCTTCTTCTTCCCTTCCTGTACAGTCTTTCCTTTTGTTTCCTCTTTGGTTTTGTACATCATTAATAAACCACTCTTTGTTCTTCTTATTTTCTGGGTTTTCTCTTATTCGATCGTTTGCGTCTTTTCTCAATTGAATACCTGTGGCACGATTTCGGAACCGCTCAGAATCGGGTTTAGTATTTGTTAACGGCTCGAGTCGAGGCTCACTTCGCTCGGCGTATCCATTAACGCTGCGGCTCAGGTGGGAGTTATCTCCTCACTTTACGGCCTGTGGTAGTACCTTGGTACTCAGACTAATTAGGCTTACAACTCTACTTACCACCGACCGGAAGTGACGTCATAACTTCCAGGACTCGGGACGGCCAGCTTAAAAGGACAAACAAGGGGATTAACCCCCCCCCCCCTTGATAAAGGGAGAGCCGACCCCCGAATCCGCAGCAATTGGTGTCAGGAGTGGGATTTGGACCCGAACCAAATGTTTTTTATATCTGAAAAAATATATTTTTGGTCAAAATTTTGAGCGGCCGAAATTGTTAACATCCAAATTATAATCGTGCCATGGATAATCAAGGCGATCGGATGCTGGTGGGAGAAGTAGAAGAAGGTGTAGCGTCAACCCAGGACCCCAGGGAAGAAGTGGGAGTAATGGAGGAGGAGGACAATGAAGGTGCGGTAGTGGGGGTGCAGGCGCACAAAATGGCGGCGCCTCGCACATGGCGACGAGGGCCATGCCCGCTGCACAAATGGGGGGCTGGGGGGGTAGACATGCAGGCCTTCATGGCACAGATACAGGCAGCCATACAAATGGGGGTGGACAAAACGCAGGAGCAAATTGGGGAATTGAGAAATGACATGGGAAGCCAAATTGGGGGATTAAGGAAAGAAATGGGAGGAATGAGGGCCGATCGTAAGCAAATGGGAAATCGAATAAAAAAGATAGGGGAAGATATAAGTCGCGGGGTGAGCGAAGAGGTCGCGGGGGTACGCGACGAGGTAAAGCGATTTGAGGAACGTGGGAAAAGCGATTTAGAGCAAAGTGCAGCCGGGTGGACCGGGATAGAAATCGCGACTCGGGGTGTGAAAAACCCGACGGCCGCCGAATTGGACAGGGCAAATTCATTTGCACCGGCGGAAAAAGAAAATGAATTAAGTATCGTCGAAATTGGGTTTGGATAGACGGCAGGCATGGAGGCATGAGCGAAGGAAAAAATGGAATGCACACAAAGTTTGGATTCGCATCGTGATGCAGTGCTTAATAACCAGAATGAAAGTTTGCAGGTGGTGGAGAAGCGAAGAGGGAGCGCCAAGGTTAGTAGGCCTGTATATGGTGCGAAAAGGTTTTTCGCTTTTTTCGGAAAAGGAATTTTCACGCGCTTGGGATCCAGACAGCCCCCGGGCGTTTGTGGAAGGTCCGTGGTGCGCTGTGTGAGTGGAAATGGCACGCGTGTGCGAGCGGTGCCAGAGCGCGAGTGTGAAAGCAAGGGTGAGTGCACAACAGAGTGTGGAAGTGGGAGTGAGTGTGACCCAAGAGTGTGCGATGGATGGAGAGCATGTGCGAGGCTGCACACCTGAGTTGGTTGTGGAGCACGTGATTGGGTGTGTGACAGGGGATTGCACATCCATGGGTAGGTGTGCGCTGAGTGGGTGGATGCAGAAGTGCACACCCGGGAGCGTTACGGAGTACGTAACGGAAGAAAGGTGTGTCGCAGAGGAGTGTGTGGTGACGGAGTGTGTGGAAGGAATGAGTGCGCAAGAATGTGCGCGAGAGTGTGTAAGAAAGGAGTGTGCACGAGAGAATGCAGTGACATAATGCACGGAGTGTGTGGGATGGATGGGAGGCGCTGGAGCGCCGCGTTTTGTGAGTAAAGAACGGAACATGTGGTGTGAGCATGCGAGGGGAGCATCGACGTTGACCAGGGCAGCGTTGAGGCCGACGGTTAGCCGATGCGAGCTCTCGGGGCGTGATGTGCTTTGTGTGCCGCGGGGGCCGGCGGGGATCGTTGTGGCGGTGCTTATGTATGGAGCGCCGTGCACGATTCGGGCCGGGTTCTGCCCTGTATGGTCGGTGCCGCGTCGTTCAGGCGATCGGCACGGTTTCGGGGGAGAAGGGCCAGGTCGGACCTTCGCCCCCTGGTGGGGGCAGTGTCCCGACCAGGTGAGGTTGGGTCATCGGGCCGGAGACCGCAAGGCTCCGCGCCGAGATGGACCATGGAATCTCGGACCGAGTATGCCTCCTCCCCAGAATCGACGGTGCCGGACGGACCCAACCACAGGAGACAAACCACCAGTATGCATTGCTCAGTTTTTCTAAACCGAGCTGTGACGAAAATGTATTACGGCGCACCGAGAGGCTCAGAGTAGTTGACAATTAATGGTAGCAGGAGTGATAGTGAATGGTAGTTGTACCATTCACTACTTGGGCAAAGGAGCTGTAGTTTTATGGGGTATGGCGGTGAAAACCTAGCCAGGGAGGGTTAGGATAAGGATAGGAATCTAGAGAGATGACCATAGGTGACTTTAGATTTAAGTAGTGACATTGTACCTGTAGTGGAGACGTAGTCAGATTAGATGGTTGATAACGACGAGGGATGTGCTTCGTGTAAAGGGATGACGGGAGAGCACTAAGTTAGAGGGAAATAGATAGTTCAATGATGCAGTGTGTTTGTGGTGAGAATGATGAAATGAGGCATTGCGTATGAGATTCCTTGTAGTGCTGGTGATGAAATGAGGCAATGCTCGAGAGAGATGTGTATGTTGTGTATTAAGTGCATTGACTTGCAAGGTGTGCAAGTGAAGTACAGGTGTATGGAGAATGGTTGCATGGAATAGGAGGTCTGGAGTGAATGGTCTGGAGTGAATGGTCTGGAATGAATGGTGTGGAGTGGGAGTGGGAGTGTGGAATATGTTGACTAGAGTGTATGCTGTGAAGGAGTGAATGGGGGAAGGATGGACCCCCTCACGAACACCCGGGGAGGGTAGTTTAAAAGTAGGTAGAGGGAGTCGGTAAATTGTGGTTGGATATTGACATCTGTCGTGTTGAAATTCGCAGAGTACTGCTTGATTGGTGCATGAGTAAAATGGAATGGCTGGGTGTGTGGCCTGTTAGAGGTATGGTTGGTTGAGCACTCCGCCACTGGTAGGCTGTCGGCCAGGTGAGGCCGCAGGTAGGCTGTGGGAGCCAGGTTAGAGTTCAGAGTTAGAGTTCAGCGGGGCCCGAGGATCGGGAGGACGGACCCGGGTAGCTCAGTGCCATAGAGGGCATCGAGGGGGTAAGTGCAAGGGAGGGCCTTCCACAGGTAGGTTAGGGTGAGGAGCTAGGTACGCTCGGGTGGCAACTGCCGTGGCGGAGGTGTGCAGGTGAGCGGACCTGCTGGTGAGCCACATGACCCAGCCCTGAAATGGTGCAAGGGCACAGAAGGAAAACTTGGGGGAGTGAGACCCCAAATTGGAGAGCGCCACAGTATGGGCAATGGGAATTGGTTTTTAGGACCACATAGTGTAAGATGGCCAATGGTTTGGCAGGGAAAGACCCTGGGTAGTGTCAAGTATGTTAATGTCAGTTAGAAGGTAGCGAGGAGAAAATCTCTTCGCACCATCTGCATCCACTCACCAAGGTGACAGAACTCCACACCATATTTTGCAAATGTTTGGAATGTAAGACACATCAGGACGTGGGTGAGACATTGTGTTGATTCCATCCCTTCCTTCTTGGGAGGGATTGGGGACGAATTCGGTTTAGGGGAGATATGGGAAGGATAAGACGTTAGCGACGAATTTGTAAATGATGTAAATACGGGGTAGGGGCAAGGGTAGGGTAGGTGACATGAGGGGTGACGAACGCTAGGGACGGGCTTTCTCCGCACGCTCTCCAGCGCCCTTCATGTTGCATTGCCTTGTGATGACGTGTACCCTTGCGCCCTTGCCCCACTGATCTGCTTGTCCTCCTTCCCCCACTCATGGACTTGTTTTCTTTTTGGGCCTGGGGGGGAGTGCGCAGGTGATCGCAGTTGTGCGCCCGCACCTTCGCTGCCTCCGGCCTGCACTGATGCACCATATGGACCACATGTCTGTGGCCTGGCACCATATATGGACCACACGTTCTGTGGCCTGGCACATCTGCTGGGACCGGCCACTGTGACCAGCGGTATCTGGTTGCGGACGACTGTTTTTAAAGTGTCATCGATGCCATGCAGTGGACCACCAGAGTTGGCCCTGCTGGCCAAATCAATAATAAAAAGCGGACGCGGTGTGTGCCGTTTTTAATAAATAACAGCAAGCAAGAAGACAACCAGAACCAGCGGCCTAGCAGAGCAGAGAAGGAAGAAGACACCATTTATTATAAATAAATAAAAAAATGTTTGTTATTGGTGCATTTTGTGCATTTTTTTTTGTTATTGGTGCATTTTGTGCATTTTTGTTGTTATTGGTTAAATAAATAATCACTTTTGTAAATAATTCTCATCATTAAAAGGTCAAAGGTCGCACCCATAGTTAGGCCACAGCAATACATAGGACTTGCAGTTATTTCCTTATTATGTGTTTAGTTAAGGCTGTGTTCCCAATAGTTGAATCTGCGTTGTGTCAATTAAATAAGAATAGGCCCCAATTCCGTTCATTTTGCAGTCTCTCTCTCCAAGCGACGCCATTATGCACCCCTACAGACGGGGCTTGTCTCTCCGCAAATTGTCACGTGGTTTGACTAGCAGCGTTCGCTGCATCGAGCCTTCGTCGCTGCGCTGCCTTCGCGCTCGCTCCGTACGCCATTACCCACGCGGTCAAGCTCGAGGAAGAAGGGGGCGGGACACCAAGAACAAGGTGGGGCTTGTCAACTCGCCATCAAAGGCGGAGCCGGTAAGCCCTCGCCAACCAACCAGGGCTGAGGTGAGCTCGCTGGCGGGCGTGGTTTCCAAGCGCGCGGAGTGATCTGAAAGCCCGTTATAAAAAGGCGCGCGGAAAGCCCTTTTACGGACTTGTCAGGAGCGTGCACGAATGCACGGACTGCGCCGGGGATTCTGATCGAAACGAACTGCATTGGGAGAAAGCGCTATTGAGGACTGCGCCGGGGGACTCCTTTTTGAACGAACTGTGCTGAAACGTCTGATCGTGGAAAAGCCTTTTGATACAGACTGCGCCACGAACTGCCTTTCGCATACGAACATTGATCGCGAGAGAGAGAGAGAGCGTTTGGCACGCTATACATTTATTACGTACGCCCGATATATGTAAGGTCCGCTTGCGGTCAACGACACGCGGCGCGCTGCCGGCCTGCTGCCTTCGTCCATCACCACCACGGCATGAGTCGGGACCGGACGAGGAGCCTGGACATCTACCTGGACCTTCCCCCCTTCCAGCTACCATCCCGTGTGAGTGTGTATGCTTGTCCAGGGTAATAAGTTAAGACTGTATAGGTAAGACTGCCCTGTGCTCTTCTTCTTCTTCCCTTCCTGTACATTATTTCCTTTGGTTTCCTCTTTGGTTTTGTACATAATTAATAAACCTCTCTTTGTTCTTCTTATTTTCTGGGTTTCCTCTTATTCGATCGATTGCGTCTTTTCTCAATTGAGTACCTGTGGCACGATTTCGGAACCGCTCAAAATATGATTTAGTATTTGTTGACGGCCCGAGTCGCGGCTCGCTTCGCTCGGCGTATCCATTAACGCTGCGGCTCGGGTCAGAGTTATCTCCTCGCTTTATGGCCGGTGGTAGTACTTCGGTACTAAGACTAATTAGGCTTACAACCCTACTTACCACTGACCGGAAGTGACGTCATAACTTCCAGGACTCGGGACGGCCAGCTTAAAAGGACAAGGGGATTAACCCCCCCCCCCCCCCCCTTGATAAGGGGAGAGCCGACCCCCGAATCCGCAACAATACATACATACATACATACATACATTCATACATACAGACATACATACATACATACATACACTCAAACATACTTGCACACATACATACTGTTACGTTTGTGTTGGGTAGGCAATGCAATACCTTGGTCCATGGTCTTTCTGTCTTCTACCGACTCCTCTCCGGCCTTGCTCCCCCAGCTCTCTCTGGGCTCTGTCCTCCAAATATTCCTACAGGTCGCACAAGATCTGCCAGCAACCCTCTTATGGTTAAACTGCCAAAATCTAGGCTCTCTGCTCACCTTCACTCCTTCATTCCACTTTTCTCCCGCCACTGGAACAAACTCCCACACTCTTTTCAATCCCACTCCTCCCTCCAGGTCTTTAAAACAGCTGTTCACCACCATCTCTCATCTTCCCCCATCCAAAACCTTGATCTTTTCTACCCCCACTAATTCACCCCAGATCCACTTTTTTGAAATACCAACTTCTTTCCTGGATGTCCTTGTAGTGTCCATGTGTTTTATACTTCTCCCGCCCCCCTTCCAACACCTCCTTCCCCCAAGCCCTCTACCTCCAAAAGATCTCCTGATGTCCCTGCTCTCAAATGTTGTGTTTATGTGCTTCCCCTTCGCTCCCCATCTTGTCTACCGCTCCCCTTATTATATGTTTTATGTGTTGGTTTGATTTTTTGTGTGATTAATGTTAGCCATTTCACGAGCCTCGATGTTGTATCCAAAAAAAAAAAGAAGCCAAAGAGTTAAATTTTCATGGCATCAGACCACACACTATTTTGCTTCATGCTCTGAGTCTTTCACGTGTCTTTTTGTAAACTCCAGGCATGCTGTGATGTGCCTTTTCCTCAAGAGTAGCTTCTGTCTGGCCACTCTCCCATAAAGCATCGATTTGTGAAGTGTTACAGAAACTGTTGTACTTCTGGCAGATTCTACCATCTTAGTCAAGGAACTCTGGAGTGTGTTTCTTTCTAAATCATTTCCAATCAATTGAATTGGCCACAGGTAGACTCCATTCAAGTTGTCGAGACATCTCAAGGACGATCAAAGGAAATTGGATGCACCTGAGCTCAATCTGGAGTGTTTCATAAAGCGGTTGAATACTGCAGCGTCAATGTCTCAACAAACGTCGAGCGCATTGTGGCGGGAGATTCAACTGATTTGCAAACCTCGACATTTTTGGAAAATACAGAGTATAACCAATCAGAAAACCAAAGTTTCCTTTTTTCTGGAAGTATTATGGCGGCCATCTTAGATTTTCAAAAATGACCACTCTGAAATAGGTATTTCTCTAAATCTTGGCCATTAAACCACCAAGGGTCATCATTTTAACGGCGAAACATACATTTTCATCAGCAAAGAATGCAATGGTATCAAGTATAATGTGGTACAACCACTTTTGGGGCCATTATGCCTTTTGTCAAACCATTTTCCTTGGTTTTTTTGTCGGATTAATGTGTACAACACGTACAAACATGAAATGTGTCAATACTGTAGTGCTGGTGGTGGTGGTTGTGGTGGTGGTTGTGTTTATAGGTGGTGGGTCCCTTCTCTGTATTTGCAGGTTCCTGTCGGTGCACATCATGAGTGACAGAGCCAAAGCTGGTCAAGTTACCCATGAAACGCAGGAATCCATGAACTCGAAGCTGTGTATTCTGAGCCAGTCTGATGATGTGAGGAAAGGAGCACTTGTGGAACAGCACAGAATAGACTCGGATCAGCGTCTGTTGGAGACGGTTCAACAGAGAGCCAGTTTGTTTGATGGCGACTATGGTCAAGTGCAAAATCGACGACAAGACTGCAAAAAAGAAAAAAATTCAACAGAGAAAGTAACATGGCACCGAACTTGCGAGTCCAATGCAACGACTAACGACCAGATACATTGTGCCAGAGACCACAAAAACCACGCATTATCAACTGGATCCTACAGTGCTATAAAAACGTGGACAGAAGAAAGGAAGCACCGAGATAGATGAGTCTGAGACATCTGCTTCGCCATCTTCACCACCGTTCACATGGTCATTCACACTGGTCAGAACATTGATGTCACTGGTCGAAAGCTCCATGAATACCACATGTCAGAGTGAATGAACTTATGAGTGCGAGTGAAGATGTCAGCTTATGGGTACCAGTGAAGAAAGAGAACAACAAATGCCCATGTCTGCAAAGAAGAAAATCGCTGTGACACTGTGAGTCAATACTGTAGATCTGAAGTAGACCAAGGATCTGGAAGGACAGCTTCCGGTCCTTGTCAGATCAAGCAGAGTCATTGATCAGAGACACGCCATTGGAAAGTACGAGTTCACTCTGACACCAAGGGCACACCCCTCCTTCTCCTCCTCTTGATGCTCTTCAGCAGCACATCCTGAGAGCACGTAGTATGGGGTCAGGCAAATCGTGTATGTAGTTATAGAGCAAAGAGCAAATATATACTTTGGGAGGGGGGGCACGCCCTCACCACCCCCCCCCCCCCCCCCCCCCGTAAACCCTTTCGGGGCTCATTTCTTTCATGCTGTGAACAAACTTTGGTGCATCATGGGTGTTGAAGGTTGTGGTCAAGTTTCTTCGAAATTGCTTGTGACGTTTCTGAGAATAAATGAAATATCGATTTTGGGGGTCAACCACCCCCAAATAAATGTAAGCGGCACAGGTGGAGCCCCTTACACTCAGATTTGGTTGATGCCGTGAGCAAACTTTAGTCACAACATAACAAATATCATTTGTTCTAAATTTGGTCACAATCCCATTGGCGGTTTTGGAGAAGAAGTTTCAAGTGTTTACGGACTGACAGGCGACGCGCGATCACTTGAGCTCCCAGAAACGTTCCAGGTGAGTTAAAAACGAATCACAAGTGAGTTAGAGCTGCAACATGTAAGTACGATAGTTGGTTATAAAATGTAAAGCACACACATAATTGTTTTTTTGTTTGTTTGTTTTTTGTATACTGAATCGAGGCTCGTGAAAGAGCTGACATTTACTTCACAAACAAATGAACCAGACAAACAAAATATATAACAAGTACACATACATTCAAAGTACACCGCCCCATGCCAAATAATTAAATATGCTGCAGCGCGGCATTGCCGGGGCGCCTCTGGCGCCCGGCAATACCGCAGTGCAGCTCATTGAGGCTGCATTGGGAGGGAGAGGTGTACACTAATTGATTGATTAATTGTATAATTAAAATCAATAAAAGATTATCACAAAATATTTTCATAATCAATTGGCTAATCGCATAACTAAACCACTAGTGCTTCAACCGAAGATGTATCTTTTAGAAATTTAATTAAATAAGTCATTTATAAAAAAAATCAATAATTAATTGATTACTCAATAAATAATTAATCGATTAATCAATAAATAATTAATAGATTAAATGATTAATCAATAAATCAAAAATATCCTTGATAGCCACATCACTTGGTCACTCATGTCCAAATATTAGCTTCCCAGCTCAAAAGGTGCCTGAGATATTGGCCAAATGAGAAAGAAAATAAATAAATGCTTAATAATGAAAATAAATAAATAATCATCATAAAAAATTAAATTATTAATCAATTTGGTCAGAGAACAAATAAACTACCACTATTTCATCAGAATCTGTAACTTTAAAAAAAAAAAATTTTTGGCATTAGGCGAATAATTAAATAATTAATCGATTAATTGATTAATTAATAAATCAAAAATATCCTTTGCAGCCAAATCACCTGGTCATTGGCATGTCCAAATATCAGCTTCCTAACTCAAAAGGTGCCTGAGTTAATGGTCAGAAGAGAAAGGATATTTAATTAATTAAATAAGTACTTAATTAATCGCTAATAATTAAATAACTCCTCAATTAATTGATTAATCAAAAAACAAAAAATACAGTTTTTGACAAAGGACATGCTCACTACTGTGCCGAAATTTCAGCTTCCTAGCTCAAAGGATGGCTGAGATATCGCCCGGACAAACAAACAAGAAAGCAAGAAAGCAAGAAAACAAGAAACCAGAGTGAAAACTGAGTACTCTCTTTCAGCGTGCGTCACTGCCGAGCCCCCTTTGGTGCCCGGCAATGACGATTTGCAATGCCTGGAGATGGCATAGGAAAGGAGCGGTGTACAACAAGAGGGAGCGGAAGACAAAAAAAGGGGAAGCACACAAACACTTGAGAGCACACAACATTTAAGAGCAGGGAGATGTGTGGGAGGGAGAGGGCTTGGGGGGAGGAGGCTTGGGAAGGGGGGGGGGGGGGGTGGGAGAAGTATAAAACACAAGGACACCAAGGACTTCCAGGACAGAAGTTGGTATTTCAAAAAAGTGGAATTGGGGTGAAATTAGCGGGAATAGAAAAGATCAAGGTTTTGGATGGGGGAAGATAAGAGATGGTGGTGAACAGCTGGAGTGGGATTGAAGAGAGTGAGGGAGTTTGTTCCAGAGGTGGGAGAAAGGAGGAATGAAGGAGTGAAGGTGAGCAGAGAGTTTTGATTTTGGCAGTTTAACCATAAGAGGGTTGCAGGCAGATCTTGTGCGACCTGCAGGAATATTTGTGGGACAGAGCCCAGAGAGAGAGCTCGGGGAGCAAGGCCAGAGAGGAGTCGGTAGAAGACGGAAAGACCACCAACCTGCCTGCGGTGAGTGAGTGAGTGAGAGGCCCTTGGAGTTAGCTTCATCGCGGGAGATTCCAATGATTCTGAATCCTTTGGTTTCAACAGCGTGAAGACGAGCTAGGCGTGAGGCAGAAGCACCAGCCCAGAGGGGAGAGCAGTATTCCATTGAGCTGCGGATGAAAGCCTTGTATGTGGTGAGGAGCTCAGGTGTGCCAAGGAAGGACTTCGCACGACGGAGGATACCCAGGCAGCGACTGGCTTTGGAGGCCAGCTTGGAAATGTGGTTTTCCCAGTAAAGATCATGGCAGATAGTGAGACCCAAAAGCTTGAGTGACAGAACTTCTTGGAGAGGATTATTCAGAAAGTAGATGGGAGGGTTGTCCAGTCAGTCTTTTCGGAGAGACATCGGAAGAGTGTGTAATTTGTCAGGATTGAAAGACATGTTCCACTTGTTTGCCCAGTCTGTGATTTTGTCCAGGTCTGCAGAGAGTGAGGAGGCTGCAGACTGCCGATCTGAGGAATGAGGAATGGAGCGACAGAGAGTAGAGTCATCAGCAAAGAGATAGAGAGGATTGTCAAGAGATTCAAAGAGATCATTGATGAAGAACAGAAAAAGCACTGGGCCCAGAACACTGCCTTAGGGAACTTTCACACACGTGAAAACGTTTCTGCCGTTGGTCGATATACAATATCACAGCGAATAATTTATCGTCGAAAATAGGGAATGGGGGGGGGGGGTAATTTAGTCATTTGGGCCGCCCCCCCTCTGGATCCACTAATTGGGTGATTCATCAAAGTGTGTCCTATCAGAGCTCGTTCACAGGGGCACAGCCACACTCTCAGCAATGACACAAACCAGCAGGGGGCACTGCATCAGCGGCACAGCCACACTCTCAGCAGTGATTCAAAACCAGCAGGGGGCACTGCATCAGCGGCACAGCCACACTCTCAGCAATGATACAAACCAGCAGAGGCACTGCATCAGCGGCACAGCCATATTCTCAACGATGATACAAACCAGCAGGGGCACTGCATCAGCAGCACAGCCACATTCTCAGCAATGATACAAACCAGCAGAGGCACTGCATCAGCAGCACAACCGCATTCTCAACAATGATACAAACCAGCAAGGGGCACTGCATCAGCAGCACAGCCATATTCTCAACGATGATACAAACCAGCAGGGGGCACTGCATCATCGGCACAGCCACATTCTCAACGATGATACAAACCAGCAGGGAGCGCTGCATCATCGGCACAGCCACATTCTCAACGATGATACAAACCAGCAGGGGGCACTGCATCATCGGCACAGCCACATTCTCAACGATGATACAAACCAGCAGGGGCACTGCATCATCGGCACAGCCACATTCTCAACGATGATACAAACCAGCAGGGGGCACTGCATCATCGGCACAGCCACATTCTCAACGATGATACAAACCAGCAGGGGCACTGCATCATCGGCACAGCCACATTCTCAACGATGATACAAACCAGCAGGGGGCACTGCATCTTCGGCACAGCCACATTCTCAACGATGATACAAACCAGCAGGGGGAACTGCATCAGCAGCATAGCCTCGCTCTCAACAATGATACAAACCAGCAGGGGGCACGACATCAGTTGCGCAGCCTCGCTCTCAACAATGATACAAACCAGCAGGGGGCACTGCATCAGCAGCACAGCCACATTCTCAACGATGATACAAACCAGCAGGGGGCACTGCATCATCGGCACAGCCACATTCTCAACGATGATACAAACCAGCAGGGGGCACTGCATCATCGGCACAGCCACATTCTCAACGATGATACAAACCAGCAGGGGGCACTGCATCAGCGGCACAGCCACATTCTCAACGATGATACAAACCAGCAGGGGGCACTGCATCAGCAGCACAACCTCGCTTTCAACAATGATACAAACCAGCAGGGGGCACTGCATCAGCAGCACAGCCTCGCTCTCAACAATGATACAAACCAGCAGGGGGCACTGCATCAGCAGCACAGCCTCGCTCT
This sequence comes from Myxine glutinosa, assembly GCF_964187855.1. Classification (NCBI taxonomy): domain Eukaryota; kingdom Metazoa; phylum Chordata; class Myxini; order Myxiniformes; family Myxinidae; genus Myxine; species Myxine glutinosa. The sequence goes on from NC_136265.1 coordinate 95,030,388, forward strand.
CAACAATGATACAAACCAGCACGGGGCACTGCATCAGCAGCACAGCCGCATTCTCAACGATGATACAAACCAGCAGGGGGCACTGCATCAGTAGCACAGCCACATTCTCAGGATTGATACAAACCAGTAGTCACAGGCTGCACCCATGACCCAACAACAACTAAACACAAGAAATACGTTGTGCATAGCACGATACTTGTGAAATCCCTAAAATAAGTTGTTGGCCTATGATGACCTAAAAAATATTTTGTGCTTGAATTCAGTGACCATACATGCAAATACTCTTGAAATTTGAAGTCAGATGAAATTTGAGGATTTTTAGAAATTCGGCCTATGTTGACCTTTTGGCCTATGTTGCCCTCAAAGTTAGTTGGGGGTTGAATTAAGTGATTAGATCTGCAAAATATTTTCAAATTTCAAGTCAATCGGATGAAAATTGAGGATTTTAGAAATTTGACAAAGTTGGTGACCTTTGGCCTATGTTGACCGATTGACCCCAAAAACAATAGGCTTCTTGCTTATGACCAACTCTACCATTTGGTGACGTTTCGTGAAGATCGGTTGAACGTTGTGACCTGAAGGCGACTAACATACAAACAAACAGACAGACAGACAAACAATAAATATGTTGTGCATAGCACAATACTTGCGAAATCCCTAAAATAAGTTGTTGGCCTACGATGACATCAAATATACCTGGTGGTTGAATTCAGTGACCATACATGCAAATCCTCTGAAAATGTTGTCAATTGGATGAAAATTGAGGATTTTAGAAATTCGGCCTATCCTTTTGGCCGGTGTTGACCTAAAAATACTTGGTGGTTGGATTCAGTGTCCAGATATGCAAATCCTCTTAAAATTCGAAGTCAATCAGATGAAAATTGAGGATTTTAGAAAGCTGACGAAGTTGGTGACCTATTGACCTTTTGACCCCAAACAAAATAGGCTTCTTGCATTTGACTAACTCAACCATATTATGGCGAAGTTTTGTGAAGATCGGTTGAAAATTGTGACCTGTGGACGACTGACAGACAGACAGACATACAGACAGACAGAATGAAAAATCACTCAAAGAGCGACACTTGGCAAAACAGAATAAAGTAGAATGGCACTCAGTAGAGCATCCTTCTGACCTCAAAAATAATTAGTGGTTTTATTCAGTGACCTGATATGCAAATCGTCTTCAAAGTTTAAGTTAATTGAATGAAAATTGACAGTTTTATTAATTTGTCCTATGTTGACCTTAAAAATAGTTGGTGGTTTGTTTCAGTAAGCCGATATGAAAATCCTTTTCAGATTTCAAGTCAATTGGATGAAAATTGAGGATTTTATAAATTTGAAAAAAGTGGTTGACCTTTCTTTTTATTTACTTATTCATTTTTTTAGGATTTTTTTTAGACCTTTGACCGATGTTGACCTTTTGGCCGACGCTGATCTCAAAATCGTTGGTGGTTGAATTCAGTTAACCAATATGTAAATCCTAATCAAATTTCAATTCAATCGGATGAAAATTGAGGATTTTAGAAATTTGGAAAAAAGTGGTTGACCTTTGGCTGATATTGACGTATTGACCTTTTGACCTCAAAATATATATAGGATTTTGTCGGACCACGAACTCTACCATTTGGTGAAGTTTCGTGAAGATCGGTTTTATATTGTGACATGTAGGCAAGTATAAGCGAGCAGACAGACAAACACACAAACTGGAGTGATCAACACACTTGCAATTTTTTTTTTTTTTTTTACCAAGTAACAAACACAAACAAACACATAAACCGGAGTAATGAACATACTTGTCCAAAAATTTTTTTGCCAAATAGGTCAACACAACAACCACATGTCCACAACCATCGGTGATTCTGGACTCTCAAGTGACGTTCCAGCACCATTGGCATTGGAATGAATCTTCTCTCCAGGTCTTCAAGAAATCTTGTGAAAGGTGCATCCTCCAGCTGGGCATGTCGGACCTCCTTTTTTCCTCCTCGTTTTTATTCTGGATTGAATATTTATGTGAATAAAACTTTAAAACTGGAAGTAACGTTCTGGTAATACACTATAGGGGTGAGATAACTATCGAGAGGGATTCGATAGAGGTAACATGGAATAGAAAACAGAAGAAGAAGTGGTCATGATAATTAGAGGAAGAAGAGTCGGCGCAGATCAAGCGTGGATCCGGTTCACGGGGAATGTGCGGCGACAGAAACCTTTTCAGAAAGTGAATCGTGACCGTGAGTAGAGGAAGAATTGTGGAGATTTGGGGTTTTAAACATCTTCGTGAGGAGAGGAAGAGTTGTGGAGATTTCGGATTTAAAATATATTCGTGAGAAGAGGAAGAGTTGTGAAGATTTGTGGTTTTAAACATCTTCGTGAGTCGAGGAAGAGTTGTGGAGATTTGGGATTTAAAATATATTCGTGAGAAGAGGAAGAGTTGTGGAGATTTGTGGTTTTAAATATATTCGTGAGTCGAGGAAGACGTGTGGAGATTTGGGATTTAAAATATATTCGTGAGTCGAGGAAGAGTTGTGGAGATTTGGGATTTAAAATATATTCTTCGTGAGTAGAGGAAGAGTTGTGGAGATTTGGGATTTAAAATATATTCTTCGTGAGTAGAGGAAGACGTGGAGATTTGGGATTTAAAATATATTCTTCGTGAGTAGAGGAAGAGTTGTGGAGATTTCGGGGTTTTTTGTATTCAGAATGAGAATCGAGGCTCGTGTAAGACCGAACACATTGAACATGAAAACATGCACAGAGCCATAAAACATGCAATGAAGGGAGCGGCAGACAAGAGGGAGAGAGACGGAAGCACTCAAGCACAACAACAGAAGAGAACAGGGACGTCGGTAGATCTGTGGAAGGGGGAGGGCTGGGGGAGGAGGGAGGCATACATGGTACCAGAGCCGTATATAGAGAGAGTTCGGTCATCCCGGTTTAAACTGGTCTGCCCTATGATTGGTTAAGCGCTGTCATGTGATTCACAGGCACCATGTTGTTACCCAACCTCTGTAACTAGCAGAATGCGCATCGCATTGCATGCATTGGCTTCGTGGAAGTTGGGATGGATGAGGGGAAGGAGGGATGGATGAATGGTGTATGGCGCGAAGAGGTTTGGCGCGAGAGGATTTTTCGCGCGCTTTGGATCCAGACGTCACCCGGGCGCTCGTAGGAGGTCCGTGGTGCGCTGTGTGAATGGAAATGACGTGCATGTGAGGAAAAGGTGTGTGCCAGAGAGTGAGTGTGACACAGAGTGTGAGATGGATATGGATGGAGAGAGTGTGCAAGGATGCACACCTGAGTTGGTTGAGGAGCGTGTGCGAGGATGCACACCTGAGTTGGTTGAGGAGTGTGTGCGGGGATGCACACCGGAGCACGGGATTGGGCTTGCACACCCGTGGGTAGGTGTGCGCTCAGTGGGTATGTGCAAGAGTGCACACCCATGAGTGTTACGGAGTACGTAACGGAGGAGAGTGCGACAGGTGTGTAACGGAGTGTGTGGGTGTGCCTGGGTGGTGTGCACGAGAGAGTGTGGTGGCGGAATTGATGGAGTGTATGGGATGTGTGAGTGAGGAAAGGAACGCGTGGTGTGAGCATGCGAGTCGAGCATCGACGCTGACCCAGGCAGCGGTTAGGCTGACGGGTAGCCGAAGTGAGCTCTCGGGGCGTGGTGCGCTTTGTGTGCTGCGGGGGCCGGCGGGGATCGTTGCCGCGGCGCCCTTGCAAGGAGTGCCGTCCACGATTCTGGCCGGGCTCCGCCCTGTATGGTCGGTGCCGCGTCGTTGCGGCGACCGGCACGATTCCGGGGGAGGTCGGCCAGGTCGGACCGTCGCCCCCTGGCGGACGCGGTGTTCCGACCGGGTGAGGTTGGGTCATCGGGCTGGAGACCGAAGGGCTCCGCGCCGAGATGGACCTTAGAACCGCGGCCCGAGTATGCCTCCTCCCCAGAATCGAAAATGCCGGACGGGCCCAACCTTCAGGAGACTGACCATCGCATGCATTGCTCGGTTTTTCAAAGCCGAGCAGTAAGAATGTATTCCCGCACGAGAGTCTCGAGAGTAGTGGACATTTGGTAGTAGTAATGGCGATAGTGATGTAGAGGGATGGTAGCTCTACCATCCCTCACATCTACCTTTTGGGGCAGAGGAGCTATAGGTTTATGGGGTTTGGTGGTTTAAACTAGCCAAGGAGGGCTTTGATAATGTTTACGGACCTAGAAATGACTAGGAGATTTGAGGTTTAAGTCGTGACTTTGTACAGGTAGTGGGGACGTAGGGTAGAGTAGTTGGATGATAATGACGAAGGAGTGCATAGTTTAATGGGATGACGGGGAAGCACGAGTTTTAGGGGAAAACCAGCTAGCTAGATGATGCTGTGTGTGTGAGAAATTGTGTTGAGACAAGTGGAATTGTGTTTGAGGTGTGTGAGCACAAAAGGTGTGCCAGCAAAGAGGTGTGTGGAATAAATGGTGTGGAGTGAGTGGAGTGTGGAATGAGTAGTGTGGAATATGTGGCGTGGAGTGTAGGGTGCGAAGGAGTGGATGGGGGAAGGATGGACCCCTTCACGAATACCAGGGGAGGGTAGGCTAAATTTAGGTAGAGGGAGTAGGTAAAGTTTGGTTGGATATTGACATCTGTGGTGCAGGGAGTAGCAGAGTACTGCTTGGATGGGTGCATAAGTGTATGGAATGGCTGGGCGTGTGGCCTGTTAGTGCGTATAGTTGGTTGAGGACTCCGCCACTGTTAGTCTGTCGGCCAGGTGAGGCCGCAGGTAGGGTCTGGGAGCCAAGTAGAGTTCAGATAGAGTTCAGTGGGGCCCGAGGATCCTATGGAGAGGACCCGGGTAGCCCGATGCCAAGGTGGACATAGTGGGTTGAGAGAGCCAGGAGGGCCTTCCCCAGGTTAGGGTAGAGTGAAGGAGCTAGGCAAGCTCGGGTGGCGACATTCAGTGGCGGATGTGCGCAGGTAAGTCGGACCTGCAAGTAGAGCCACACGACCCAGCCCCAAAATTGTGCGAGGGCACAGAATTGAAAAATGGGGGGAGTGAGACCCCAAATTGGGAGAGCACCACAGTATGTGCAATGGGAATTGGTTTTTAGAACCACATAGTGTAAGTGGCCAATGGATTGGCAGGGCAAGACCCCGGGTAGATATAAAGTGTCAATGTCATTTAGAAGTATAGTTCGGAGAAAATATCTTCGCACCATCCGCATCCACTCACCTGAGGTGACAGGACTCCACACCTGGTTTTGTGAACGATTTGGAATGGAAGACGCATCTTGACGTGGGTGAGACATTGTGGTTATTCCATCTCTTCCTCCTTAGGAGGGATTGATGATGAATTTGGTATTAGGGGATGGGAAAGACAAGACGGCAGCGACGAATTTGTAAATTGTGTAATTACGGGGTAGGGGCAAGGGTAGGGTAGGTGACATGGGGGGTGAAGAACGTGAGGGACAAGCTTTCTCAGCTCGCTCTCACGCGCCCTTCATGTCGCATTGCCTTGTTTTTATGTGTACCCTTGCGCCCTTGCCCCTCGCTAACTCTGCTTTGTCTTCCTTCCCCACTCATGGACCATGGTCTTTTTCTGCCCGAGGGGAGTGTGCAGGTGCCGTGAATTGTGCGCCCGCACCCTTGCTGCCTCCTGCCTGCACTGATGCACCATATGGACCAGACGTTCTGTGGCCTGGCACGATATGGACCACACGTTCTGTGGCCTGGCACCTCTGCTGGGACCGACCATTGTTGCCAGCGGTATCTGGCTTGCGGACCACTGGTTTAAGTGGCATCCATGCCCAGCAGTCGGACCACCTACATTGGCCCTGTTGGCCATGAATAAAAAAAGCGGACGTGGTTTGTGCCCTTTTTATTAAATGAAAACATCAAGCAAGAAGATCAAGCCAAGATACCTCGGCCCAGCAGAGAAGCAGAAGAAACATCATTCATAACTTTGAAATGTTTTTTTTTGTGCATTTTCATTTTTGGTGCTTTTTGTGCATTTATGGTGCATTTTATTGGTGCATCTGGGTATGGTGTATCGGTGCAGTGCATTGCAATGGCATTTTCCTCTTATCAAAACCATTCTTCTCTTTTCCCACAAAAGACAGGTCCTGGGTTCTAGTTTTGTAAATAATTAAATAATAGTAGTCTTGTAAATAATGCTCCCCACCGGCTCTATGTGTAGTTTGAAAATAATTCCGTAATTCGGTTAATTGTGGGCATGAGTCAGTTAGGTAGGACGCAACGCAGCAGGGGGGACATATCTAGTGTTAAAACTGTCGCACTCAGGGTAGTAGGTTAAAAGTAGAGGGTAACCACACCTAAGTGTCACATTAATTTAAAAGATAGTCCTTTTGTTTCGGCTCGGGACGAGCCTGGAAAAGGGGGGGGGGGGGTGCAGTGTTGCGGTTTTTAGAACCCACACTTTCTTGTAAGTATCCCATCATTAAAAGGTTAGAGGTTGCACCCCGAGTTAGGCCACAAGCAACACGTCGGCCACCATAGGACTTCAGTTATTTCATTAATATGTGTTTAGATAAGGCCGTGTTTTCAATAGTTGAATCTGCATTGTGTCAATCAAATAAGAAGTAGGCCCCATTCCGTTCATTTTGCAACCTCCCTCTCCAAGCCATGCCTTTACCCGCCCTCCAGTCTGCCCTATGGCTCTCCCAAATTGGTACGTGCCTCTGCCAGCAGCGGCAGCCTTTGCTGCCCGTGAGCTCGCTCAACGCCGCCATAAGCCACGCGGTAAGGCCTGAGAAAGGAGGCGGAGCGCCAGGAAGAAGGTGTGGCCACGTCATCCAGCCATCAAAGGTGGGGCCGGTAAGCCTTAACCAGCCAACCAGGGCTGAAGGGACATCAACGACTGGCGTGGCTTTTGGGCTTGCGGAGTGATTTGCTGGTCGAGTTTTTAGCGCGAACGCAAAGCCCTTTGAGAGGACTTACGCGGAGAAGGATTGGTGTGCATTACAAAGGACTTGTGAGATATACGGCGCGCTTGATTGGTTGTGAGAGACTTGCCAGCATAGCTGCGCGTAGGACTGTCGTGATTGCAAGAACACTTACTGCGTGAGAGAGCTCGCCTTCACTTACTAATCAGGAGAGCGCAGGAGGACTTTGGAGAGGGGGCGTTTGGCACGAGGGTTAACATATTACGTACGCAACGTACCAGCTTCCCCCAGCCCCCCGCTATATAATTGTCCAGTCACGTTCAACTATACGCGGAGCTGCCTGCCGGGTTTCGCCCGCTGGACCGGAGCCTGGACCCCATCGCCGGACCTTCCACCCTACCATCTACAATCCCTGTGTGAGTGTGTACCTGAGAGGGGCCCGTTTGCCCTGGGTGTTAAGAATAAGACTGCCCTGTGTGCTGCTTTTCCCTCTTCCTATCCTGTACATTCTTTCATTTCCTCTTCTCCTTCTTGTAAATACTTAATAAACCAATCTTTGTTCTTCCTATTTTCTGGGTTTCCTCTTTATCCGATCGCATTCGTCTTTTCTCTAATTGGGTAAACATGGCACGATTAGAAACCGCTCAGAATCAGGTGTAGAACTTGCTAACGGCCCGAATCTCGGCTCACTTCGCTCGGTGTGTCCACTAACGCCGCGGTTCGGGCGGGAGTTATCTCCTTGCTTTACGGCCGGTGGTAGTACTTAGGTAATTGAAGTAAGGCTCAACCAACAACCCTATTTACCACCGACCGGAAGGAACGTTATAACTTCCAGGACTAGGGTCGGCCAGATAAAAGGACAATGGGATTATAACCCCCCCTTTCATAAGGGGAGAGCCGACGTCAGAGATCCGCAACAATATAATTACAATTTAATTGTGCATATGTATTTCTCCCGGTGCGCCTACATGAAAAGTTAAATTACTTTTTATTAATTTTCATATTTAAAATCAACATTTCTGTCATTTGTCGATGGTTTGAAAGCAATCTTGTTGTAATAATAGGAATTTATATATATAGCGTAAATTGCAGGAGCCTCTAAGCGCTTAGAAAAGAGCAGAAAGCCAACAAGATGAATATACAAATACAAATTATACAAGAAGAAAACCTAAGATATAATCAGATGTAGGCATTTTCAAATAAATGAGTCTTTAACAGAGATTTGAAAATGTTCACATTGTCGGCTTTGTGTGCATGCACGCTCGTCAAGAAAGTAAGACGCAAGAGAGCAAGGTAGTCCAGAAAATGATAGGCTCTTCCTGTCCCCTTTTCCCCTTTTATTCCTTTTCCCCTCTCCCCCCTTGCCTCCCACCATAAAACTACATTTCTGAACAAAGATTATTGCAATAAACAAAATCTGATTCTTATCTTGGACGAAGAGACAATCATATCAAAAGCGAGGGGCACGGTGCAAATCACAAATTACACAATGTAGGCACTCAAATTTTGTACTAGGTTACGCACAATGTATACACACTAGCGGGCAGTGCACTAGTGCGTGGCGCAAACAATGGAAACAAAAAGGCTTCTAAATCCGGGTTGTCGTAACTCTCTCTCTCTATACAGGGACTCCATATGGTACAAAGCAAATGGACACTTCTTGGAATTTCAGAAAAGATGTTGGGGATTGAAAGAGGCAGATCTGTGGGGAATTGACAGGGGTTGAAAAGATCAAGGTTTTGGATGGGGTAGATAAGAGATGGTGGTGAACAGCTGTTTTAAAGACCTGGAGGGAGGAGTGGGATTGAAGAGAGTGAGGAGTTTGTTCCAGAGGTGGGAGAAAAGAGGAATGAAGGAGTGAAGGTGAGCAGAGAGCCTTGATTTTGGCAGTTTAACCTTAAGAGGTTTGCAGGCAGATCTTGTGCGACCTGTAGGAATATTTGGGGGACAGAGCACAGAGAGAGCTGAAGGAGCAAGGCCGGAGAGGAGTCGGTAGAAGACAGAAAGACCATCAACCTGCCTGCGGTGAGTAGGTAGCTTCATCACGGGAGATTCCAATGATTCTGAACGCTTTGGTTTCAACAGTGTGAAGACGAGCTAGGTGTGAGGCAGGAGCACCAGCCCAGAGGGGAGAGCAGTATTCCATTGAGCTGCGGATGAAAGCCTCGTATGTGGTGAGGAGCTCAGGTGTGCCAAGGAAGGACTTCGCACGACGGAGGATACCGATTCGGCGACTGGCTTTGGAGGACAGATTTGAAATGTGCTTTTCTCAGGAAAGATGATGGCAGCTAGTGAGACCCAAAAGCTTGAGTGCCAGAACTTCTTGGAGAGGTTTATTCAGAAAGTGGATGGGAGGGTTGTCCAGTCGGTCTTTTTGGAGAGACATCGTAAGAGTGTGAGATTTGTCAGGATTGAAAGACATGTTCCACTTGTTTGCCCAGTCTGTGATTTTGTCCAGGTCTGCAGAGAGTGAGGTGGCTGCAGACTGCCGATCTGAGGGATGTGGAATGGAGCGGCAGAGAGTGGAGTCATCAGCAAAGAAATAGGGGATTTTCAAGAGAGTCAGAGAGATCATTGATGAAGACCACAAAAAGCACAGGGCCCAGAACACTGCCTTGGGGAACTCCAGCCTGAACATGAAGAGGAGATGAGAGAAACCCATTCAGGGCCACACGTTGACTACGACTCGAGAGGAAGTCTGCCAGCCATGTGTGGAGATTTCCATGGATACCAAAGGAGGAGAGTTTGGTGAGCAGAGCGGGGTGCCAGACTGTATCGAAGGCACGTGATATGTCGAGGGAGACAGCTTTAATTTCCTGTTTGGCATTGAGGACCTCCATCCATTGTTGAGACAGCAGAAAAAGCATGTCCAGAGTAGAGTGACCTGGTCTGAAACCAAATTGATGATCAGAGATCAAGCCATTGGAGAAGAGGAAATATTTCATATCCGAAGCAATGATGGATTCCATGTCTTTGCTGATAATTGGGAGAAGGCTGATTTGTCTGTAGTTGCTCGGATCTGTTTTTGCACCTTTTTTGTGTAAAGCGGTGATGTTGGCTGATTTCCAAGCAGATGGCAGATGACGTTGAGCAAAAGAAAGGGTGAAGAGAACAGAGAGAGGGAGTGAAAGAGCGGAAGAACAGGATTTTAGGACCCATGGGCTGATGCCGTCAGGTCCAGTTGCATAATCAGAGTCGAGGGTTGACAGAAACTTTTCCACCTTGTCAGGAGGAAAGGACACAGAGTCCAGGAGCAGCTGGGTACGACTGGGTATGGTGTGTCCAGAGAAGGATGGGTTTGGGACACAAGATTTAGAGGCAAACACAGAGTTGACGCATTCAGCTTTTTCACGTGCGGAGTCAGAGCTGTGTAGCCCTTTTGAGGAAAGGGAGGGGATGGAGGGGGAACAAACACCAGAAACAGATTTGACCAGATGCCACCATGATTTGGAAGAGGGAGACAGATAAGAGAGTTCGGTCTTGAGAACGGAGGTATATTGTTTCCTGGCTCTCCTGAGGGTGGACACACACTTGTTTCGGGCTTTGTGAAAGGAAATGAGATTTCCTTCCGTTGGATTTGCTTTCCAGGAGACGAAGGCAAGTTGTTTCAGGGCAACAGCCTCACCACAAGATTCCGTGTACCATGGATGGGAGGAAGGGTATGACAACTGAAGACAATATTGGATAAATCTGTGCATGAGAGAGAGCAATGTACTTTGGAAGAATTCCCAGGATGAGTTGATGTCAGAGGCGGTAGAGATGGGAGACCAGTCCAGATGATTGATAGCTGCTTGATGCAATGCCTTGATGCAATGCCAATGCCAAAAGATGCAATGCCATCTCACCATCTCTTCTGTGTGCCAGAGCTAAGCCTCTTCTCGAGTTCTCCAAACACAAGTTTTGGCATCCGCTGACCCCAAGTGGCCAAAAATGACCAAGCCAACGTGGATGTGTTTCTTCAACTGGTGATACTTGATCACTCAGTGGATGGGCCGAACGCAACGATTATGGAAAGGTTTCAGGTGCCTCACATGTTCTGCTTTGATGGTCCATGCCCCGTAACCATAAACCAGAACTATTTAGACCACATCATGACACACAGCTTGCTTGGTTGCTGTGGACAGGTTGCTCTTCTGAAAAATGGGCTTTTTCAAGCTCCAAAGGCTCTTGCAATTTTAGCAATGCTGTGCAACACTTACTTTCTTAGCGTACCGCCATTTGTGATGTTGCTTCCAAAGTATGTGAAAGCCTAAACTATTTCTATTGAGCCACCTTCAAGCTGCACTTTTGTGACATCGTCACCTTCCGAATGTACGTTCTGTTGTCGGACAGCTTGTCCTACAACAAAACCTTGGTTATACAGATGTATGAAGGAGGTTTTGGGGTTTGAGTGGTATTTGGCTATGCAGACAAATATTAAAATCCCACAATTCTGCCCATTTATCTGTTGCTGAACGTTTTGAATTTTGGGATTTGGCAATTCTTCTTCCTCTTTCCTGTGCAAATACGCTCATTGAATTTCCAAAGAAACTTCACTTTCCTGCCGTGTTCAAACTATCTAATGATACAAATGGTGTTCCTTTAAATCACTAATACAGGTGATTCAGTACCAATGCCAGTGTATTGAACTGAATTCCCACGGACATGTTCCAGAGGAATGATGTTGTTCCATCCGATTTTCTTAAAAGTGGTTTCTTATTTATTACCTGAAAGTTATTGATGTGGGGAAACTGTCTGCATATCAGCATACCTGTGGCATGGATTACATCTGAGCACAAATACTTTTTCATACACATCCCCTGCGTTTGTGTGTAAGGCCTTCTCACCATTGAATGTCTTCATCATAAAATTGCAGAACACGCCCAGATTTTACATAAATACCTGAACTTTTGAATGTTTCATACGTGGCAAAATCAACATTCACATCAACATTTAATGCAATTACAGTATTGCCTTAAGACATGCAATTTTGTTTTTTGGGGGGTCACAGGGTGCGCGTTCGTGTGTGGTGAAAGTTTAAAGTACTGCAACTGATTTAAGCAGAATATAAGGCCTCAAGCACAGAGGTACTTCACATGTAGGTACTGTGTGGGATCAAAGTACTCGGAGAGGATTAAACATGAGGAAGAGTGGTATGTTTCCCTCTCCAAAGGTTCACCCACCATGTACACTCAAGGTGGCTGTGAGAAGGATTCCTGTCATGTGCAGCCGGGATCGGAACAGCAGACTGTGCTCGTGTGTGGAATGAAGGTTGAGGAGACGGAGGGATTTCCCGAGATTCTGCAGATAAAAATAGAGGATGTGAATTCCTTTGGTCTGGAGGAGGAGCAAAGTTACCAGCCGAATGGTGAGTTGTGTGATTGACATCACTTCTGATGACATCTGTGCTTGTTTCTTGCGCTTTATTGTCCCCCGTCGCACCGCGGAGCGAAAGGGGGACGATGGCTTTCCCATGCGTGCGGACGTGCGTGGGTGCGTGCGTAAGCGAAAGACCGAATTCTAATTTTGTGTGTGGGTGAAACTCGGCATATGGAAGAACCCTATTGAAAATTCGGTCGCCACGTCAAAATCCAAGATGGCCACCGCCATGTATGTCTGAACCTTGTGAGTGAAATATCTTGAAAAATAAACGAACTACTAACTTCTAATCTGGTGTGTGGGTGTATCTACGCATAAGGAAGAACTCTCTTGAAAATTGGGTCGCCACGGCAAAATCCAAGATGGCCGCCTTGCGTAATTCCACTTTGTCAACTCGCATCACTTCACCGACGGGGGACCTAGGCGTAACGCTTGTTTTTGGTCTGGTGGTGCCTGGTCACCTTGTTTTTCGTGTGCCACTGTCTGCTTTTCCATGTGCTTGTTACGCCTTGTCTTCCCCCCCGCCCCAGGACCATTTGGAGGCCGACCTGTGCAGCATCTTGCTGCCAATTCCTCTTGCACTTATGGACCACAAGCCTTGTGGTGCAGCATCTTGCTACCAATTCCTCTTGCACTTATGGACCACAAGCCCTGTGGCCCCGCACCTCTGCTGTGCAGCATCTTGCTGCCAATCCATCTTGCACCTATGGACCACCTGTTGGGTGGCATTCGGGCCAAGCTTCGGACCACCTGTTGAGTGGCACTGACGCCATGCATTTGGACCACTTGTCGAGTGGCCCTGCTTGTGAATAAAGAAAGTGTGTGCAAGTGTGTGCAATTGTGTGCAATTGTGTGCAATTGTGAAGATGTGTGCCATTTGTGAAGACTTAGATGGCCCTGATGTTCAAATGGCCTGTATGCCGGTCAGGGCCAGCCGGTTTTGGTTAGCCCGCACACACAAGACAAGAAGATGCAAGATACAAGCAGCAAGTGCCTTCATTTCCTTCCTCCATTTCTTTCCTTTAAGTGCAGGTCCTGGGTTGTAGTATTGTAAATAAAGGTTAAGTTTTGTGCTTGTAAATATGAGAATGTTGCCCACCTCCTATGTGTTTAGTTCAAAAATTCCAGAAATGCGCGAATAGTTGTGGGTGTGAGTCGGTTAGATTAGCTGCTCAACGCATTAGGAGGGACACATCTAGTGTAAATAATGTCGCACACATGGGTTAGAGTAAATGTTAGGGGGATTGCACCAATGTGTCACACTAATGGTAAAAGTAAATTGCATGCCAGACTACCGGTCGTTCCGGCTGAGGTCGACTCGGGATAAGTCTGGTCAGAGAGGGGGGTCGTGTTGTGGTTTTGTAAATAAAGGCAACCCCCCTATAGTTAGTTGCACCACAACATGTAGCCTCACTTCGTTCGTTATTTCTTATTAAATGTGAAGTGTAGTCTCCTTCCCAGTGTTAGTATGCGTTGAGGCAGGTAAGTAAGGGTAGGCCTCATTGAAGCCTGGAATGCCATGTCATGGGCCTAGGGCAAGTCTAGCAGGCCCGAGGGAGGAGCTGGATGGCGTGGCTGGGAAGCAGCGAACAGCTAATGGGAGTTAAAGGGAGTGGCCAGGAAATAACAGCCAATGGGAGCAAAAGGGAGTGGCCAATAACGGCGCCCAATGAGAGCGAAAAGGGAGTGAGTAATAAGGGGCTGTCATGACACGTGACCCCCGGCGGCCAGTGGAGGCCCGTGGAACATTCTAGTGGGGCTCTGGGGGCAAAAAAACCCAGCCCGGACCCCCGAACTCTCTCTCTGGCCCGGGACTCTGAACGCGCTCTCTGCCTTGACGACCTCTACCTGGACTCCCTGCACATGCACTTTGCCTCACTGACTTGGGATCCGCTCCTCGGATTCCCGTTACGTGCACGACTGTGATCGACGTCCCTGCCGCGAACATCCTCGGGGGGGATCCGCCAAACGAGCCGTCCAGGCGAACTGCACCAGGCGGCCACGCTTTGTGCGCATTCCCCTCTTCCTCCCCTTCCCCGAACGAGTCTTGAGGGCCCTTGTCCGGGAACGTAAGTAAGGCTGTTGAGGTTCTCCACTGTGTCCCTTTTTCTATAACTATTGTACATTTCTGAATAAATCCTGTGGTTTGTTTCCAACCTGGCCGTCTTCGTCCTTTTAGTCCTTGAGCCAACCGGCCATTTTTTGAAGTGAATGCTCCGGGGGGGGGGGGGGGGGGGGGGGGGAGTAATTCTCATTATGATTTTCCATTAGACCAATGTCTCAAGTGTCAGAAAAGGTGTGATGGACATCTGAGAACGGTAGCTTAGTGCCCGGATGGACGCCATCTTTGAAACCACCCAGCTCGAAAATGCCCATTTGGTGGGGTACATTGTTGCACGTGTATCTGGACTTCTATACTAGCTATCGATGTGCGGTTGACGACTAAATATACGTCCGATGTGTACCGTCTAAATAAAAAATAATATGAAGCATTTTGTTTTAGATTAATTATTATAAAAATCAATTATCGAAAAAAAATCATATATTTTTCAATATTTTATTATTAGACTTGTACTTTTTTTAGTGAAACAACACTGGTATGATTTTCCAAATTATGCATTGTGCTACACCGTTTATCTGTCTATAAAAATAACTCAAAAACTAAAACATATCATCCACCACGAGTTTACAACAAATAAATGTAAAGAGGCATAAAATGACTTAGGCCGCCGCTGGCATTATCTATTCTGACGATAACGCAAGTTAGGAATGTCGTACGGAGAGGATTTTAACACCATACGATATCTAATAAGCAGGCGGAAATTGTTACATAGGAAATCTGCACTTTGGTGGCCATCTTGGATTTCAAAATGGCCGCCAATTATATTAATTATTCATTACTAGAGTTTGGAAAGACGTATGGAGCTGATTTTAACACCATACGATGTATATTCCTAATAAGCAAGCGGAGGTATCATTGAACATGTCATGTTTTAGTCAAATAACACCGGTATGATCTTCCAAATTATACATTTTGCTAAACCGTTTATCTGTCTATAAAGATTTTCAGGCAATTTGGCCTGCATTATAATAGAGAACAACATATGCTATACAATATACAGTGCACACAAAGTTAATCATCAGAGTCGCCATCAGAGTCATTGGCATCCTGAGCCACGATAGCATCATCCTGCACCATGTTGGAGCATCCCTGCAGCTTACACACAACAGTGCACTTCAACCCATTCAGTATGCAGGAGCAATCTGACGGTCGACACGTCCTTCTGCATGTGCATGAGATGAGATTCAAGACGACATCTGGAGCTGGTAGACCCGCCATCCATCGGATTGTGAGCGAACCGCCATCATCGAGTTCCCAACCATGTCCTGCTGATGGTGTTGGGACGTCTGGTAGGTTTTCAAGGCTGCGTCGCCAGATAGCCGCCTGATAGTTGGCCCTAAGCGTATGCTGCATCAAGGAGTCTTCACAAGGCGGCAATTGTCCAGATTCTATCTGGCCCTTCTTTGCACAGAACATGTGATAACGGAGCGAATTAACACCGACGATCTTCGTGTTCTTGGCGTACAGCTGACACGTGAAGGCCTGAATGCTATTGAAGACGTCTGTTGGTACATTCCACGAAGATCCCAGATCTGTGAATGCTTGAAGATACCGCTCATTCGCTTGCACAAGCTTCAAAGCCTTTATCTTTCCTTGGCTAGTCAGAGCACTCACAGTGTCACACCCGCTCCATGCATGAAGCCCTGGCAATGCACTGCAAACTCCAGACCCCAATACCGCAGCCAACTTTCCAACGTCGATCATTCTGACTCGAACCTTTGTTCCTCGTCTGATGAAGAGCTGACTATCGATGGTTCTGCTGAGATGAAGACTGATGATCAGAACGTCGGTGTCATCTGCCACTAAGATGATCGTCTTGTAGTGGGTAGCGGCGTGCTTTGCATGGAGAAACATACGCGTGTCTGCTTCCTCGTGGCTACATTCGAGTGCTTGCACCAACTTCCACCTATCGCGGGTCAGTACCACACATTTTTCACCACAGGTGACATACAGTGTTCTGTTGCCTAGCTTTTCGCGATTTGTTTCATGTTTCCATGACTCCGCCAGAAACACAACCAGTTTCTCCTTTGTCTGGCTGCAAGCAAGGAGACGCCGCCAGTTCATGATTTTGTGTGCGGGTCTGATCTCGCTGAAACTGATGCCTTCATTTGAACCGCGGTTCACACGCTCAGCTGCTTTGATGGATTCTTCTGTGTATGTGTCAAAGACAACATCGATGTGCTCACTGCCTTGACCAGCATGAAGCGCTGCAGCAAGGATGCGGTCAGATAGTTCTTCGAACGTGTCGTTCTCACCATGCATCTTTTGTATGAGAGCCATCGCATCAATTATTGTTGCACTTCGCTTGTCAACGTTCTCGGCTGGTTCCACAAGACCTTCCATGTGTTTCGCAAGTGCAGCTTTGTTCGTTTTTTTCATTGACCCATCAACGTTTGCCAAAGACCATGGTAACGGCCCTAGTGGGTGACAAAGGACAAGTTGCATGTCGAGGTTCCTTGTCTTGGCGATGAGTATCATGGTGGCAAACAGTTGTCTGTCAGCTCTCAGGACGATCTCCTTGTTTGTGCCCTTCACAACTTTCTGCTTGATCTTACCAAAGGTCTTCAAGTTTAGCTTGTTCAATGTGTCATGAAAGCCTGTTCCCTCTTCAAGACGTTTCTGGAAGCTTTGATACGCCGCTTCCCCCTTTTGCAGGGTGTTGAGTAGGTCATTAGAAACGTCCTCCCTCGCAGCCGCTCCGGTAGATATACTGAGAAGACATGACGGATCATCGGCGAATGGATTGGTCCAGTAATTTTCCAGTAGATCACAGATAGCTGTGACGCCAGACTCATCACGTTTGATGCGAGAAGTAGACAAGTCAGGGTGCTTGGCGTGAGATGTGTCGCTGCCATTCACAAGGATAGTTTCTCGTAGTTGCCTCAGTGCAGTAGCCCGATTTTCTGCAGTTAGATAGTATCGTGACACAGCCCCTTGTCGAAGACTAAAACCTCGTGTTCCTCCAGCTGTTTGCGTATCTTTGTTTACTGTTTCTTCTGTTGTCTGATCAACAGCGATTCTGGCAAATGGATTCCCTGGTCTAAGCTGTACGGAGAAGTAGCCTTGATTGAAATGCCTGTACAACTCGGGGCATGTTTCGTGGAGTTGCGTCATCTGTGCATAGTACACTGGTAGATATCTAGCATAGTTCACCTTGTTCATTGCGAAACACCAAGGGACCACTCTTCTGACACAAGCCAAGTGAAGCATCCAGTCGCCTTCTCTATCCGCACGAATCAACCCCAGCAGGGTCTCTACCATATCAATATACATCATCCAGAAGCGAGCCAGGTCTCCATGTTTGGTTCGCAGAAAATGTAGGTATTTCGCGAACATGTCAAAGCTCTGTACACATGAATCATCATCGAGAGCAGCAGCGAGAGTCTCGTGGCAAACATCCTCCTTGATGCTGCGAATTTTGAGGTCAGTGCTTCGAATCTGGGGTTCCTTGTCAGGATGATTGCTTTCTATCCACACCTGGAAGCCCTTCCAAATGATGCGCATTAGTGCCTCGTACATCAACTTGTGGAGTCGCACAGCACGGTTGTATTGCTTGCCTTCCAGAACCCTGTTGATGGAACCTTCAGCGATTACTCCTGACTCAACAGCTACATCCCGAAGGCCTGCATCTCCAAACATTTTCCCAATGCTCGACATGAAGTTACAGATGGTATGGAAGTTCCCCATCATGAGCACGATTCTTCCATATCGATCGACATCTTTCCATGCTATTTCGGTCGCCTTAGCAAATAGTGCCTGGTCTAGCACCACCGGTATACGCTCAAGCTGAAGTGATGACATGATGTTCAGAGCTTCTCTGAGGATTTCTTGCACTGTTGCCATATCTGTGGCAGGCGCGTTTATAGTCGGCAGGTAGCCAACTACATCTTCCGTCACCTGAACACGATCTCTAGTCATGATGTTGAAACCAGTCCACGAACTGATTGTCTGGTCGCATGGTTCCAGCATGCGAGTCATAATCCATACGTGATTTCGGCGCTGCGCAAGGGATGTTGCGCCTGCAAGAGTGTCAGAAAGATCTGCAGGCTTGATTGCAGGTGGGCCCTCTCGTTTCCCACCGCTGTATATTGGAACTAAATCGCTGGATGACGGGATAGATCGCTTCTTATCTGCTTTGGATACTGCCGATGGAGGTTGGGGCGGCAAACACGACTGCGACTTCGGTTGGACGATGATACCGTTGACGCGATGCGATGTTCCGCCACCACTCAGCGATTCCTCTAGCCTGTCGATGTTATCGAATGCTAATACAGTCGGGACCGAAGGGTGCACATGTGACGGAAGTGGTACTGTATCTTTCTCCACACTTGCTAATTTGTCTATGCATAGCGCTGTCTCGATTTCTTCCAGAACTGTGTACGAACATCCGTGCCCGAGTCGATTCAATATTCTGATGACCTCTGTATTACCGGTGAGCGTTTTCATGACCCACGGAAGTAGGACATGCTTCGATGTTCTGATGGTACCCCGGTGTACAGCATTGATGATATCTTGAGCCATCGACCATACCAGTGTGTCGGCACGCACAGAGCTACCCCCACTCCCGCAAATCAAAGTATGCAGAAATACACGAAGAGAATCTGGTATCTTCACGTAATCTGAAGTGAGTTCTGCTGGCTGAGGCGGCAAACGTTCATTGTAATGAGCATCTTTGATCTGGTGTCGCAGTGAAGTAGCTGCACGCACAATGTTACTTTCACCGTCCGTTCGTTCAAATGCTTTCACTTCTGCTTTCAGGTTTACGCACTCTGCAGCAATCTCTCGCTTTGTCAGATTATCGGGCATCAAGTATACACGGTGTTTCACATTGAAGAAGATGAGCGATTCTCCAAACTCTCTTTGTAATGTGCGCTGCAGATTCTTCTTGATGGAGTCACGAACATCAACTGAAAATGTATCTGAAGACAGGATATCTGTTGCAACATCAACTATTGGAACAATCCTCGGGTTCAAGAACAAGTCAGTGCGAATGAAATTGAATATACATCGTATCATTTCTTTTTTCTCGATATTATCTTCAATGTCAGTTTCTACTTGAGGTTTTTGCGGCCGTGTGTAGTTTCTATAGCAGGAGAAGTGGTAGTGAGCCTCAGCTGCAACCATATCTCGTGTAGTCAATGCCAAAACTCTCATCATTGCGAGCTGTCGCAGCATCTCTTATTGTCTTATCTGCTCGAAGTTCAACAGCCAAGACAACTGTTTCACGGGTACGACTGCCTTTTATGAATTTTGAAGCACGCTGGCAAAAAATGCATTTATCATCGTAGACCGTTGAAGTTGATCCTGTCTCTTCCCGTGATGATCGCCGTCGCACCGCATCGCCAGTATCAACTGAAGAACTTCTAGCTGCATTGGTCAAAGTAGCTAGGTGGTTTTTGTGAGTGAAGTCTGATCTACAAGCCCTATGGTATAATATTGGAATATTAGGAAGTTCAACTGCGCCTTCTTGGACTAGCTTTAGAATTGGATAAAAGTTTCTAACTGCGGCTGCGTCACACAATGTCTTCCAAGAACTGTTGCCCGCTGCCTTGCTTAGTTCAGAGAGTGGCGACTTCTTGCTGCACAGGATGCACGTTCCAGACTCAGGTTCAATCTTCGCCCGTTTCGCCTCGACACCGGCCATCTCAGCTGAAAGAACAAAAAGACTGACGTTAGATTACTCCGATATCCGAAAAGCTCGCCAGCTTACATAGACATACTCATCCAAGTCAGTGAACATGTTAGATGGCGCCACAATACAACTCTATAATAGAGTTGTATGTGGTGCCATCTAACATGTTAACTTTTAGTTCTTAAGCCACCCACCCCGCCCCCCCCCCCCCCCCTCAGAAATTAATCAGGTCACCGCAACAAATCTCAGACTGAGATATAGAATATAGAATATAGATATAGAATAGACTGACGTCACTTTCGGCACTGGGTTCTGTGGGTTGATTATCGGCGGGAAATTCCAACTGACATAGTTTCGGTTTGTGGAAAGTGCATGCCTTTTCATATATTTTTTGTGTACACTCGTGGTGGATGATATGTTTTAGTTTTTGAGTTATTTTTATAGACAGATAAACGGTGTAGCACAATGCATAATTTGGAAAATCATACCAGTGTTGTTTCACTAAAAAAAGTACAAGTCTAATAATAAAATATTGAAAAATATATGATTTTTTTTCGATAATTGATTTTTATAATAATTAATCTAAAACAAAATGCTTCATATTATTTTTTATTTAGACAGTACACATCGGACGTATATTTAGTCGTCAACCGCACATCGATAGCTAGTATAGAAGTCCAGATACACGTGCAAAAATGTACCCCACCAAATGGGCATTTTCGAGCTGGGTGGTTTCAAAGATGGCGTCCATCCGGGCACTAAGCTACCGTTCTCAGATATCCATCACACCTTTTCTGACACTTGAGACATTGGTCTAATGGAAAATCATAATGAGAATTACTCCCCCCTCCGGAGCATTACTTTTGGTCTGGCTCAAGGACTATTTCACCATTGGCCTAACATTGCACGAGTTAAAACCGCTCGATCGGGTTCAGAGTGATTAACGGCACGAGTTACACGGCGCACAACCGCTCGGGCATAAAATACCAGCGTGACTCGTGCGAGGTTCAGCCCCCGCTCTCACGGCTGCGTGTGTCGAAGGTACTCGGGTCGTGATCGTTAACCCTTCCACGCGTTAGCTGCGGGCTCTGCGGCTGGAATTTCCCAGCAATCCGTCGTCCACGAGTAGCGCGTGGGGGTGGACTCGAAGCTCGAGGGGGAGCAGGGCTTAACCTCCCCTCAATACGTCGACGAGCTCGAGATCCGCAACAATATATACATATATATATGTACATATATATATATATTTGTTTGCAAGATCGAGGCTTTTGTAAGAGCCAACATTGATCACAAAAAGACAAACTGACACATAAAACATATGATCAAGGGAGTGGGAGACAAGATGGGGAGAGAGTGAAGCACACAAGTGCAACAGCAGAGAACAGGGACATCGGTAGATCTGTGGGAAGGAGAGGGCTTGGGGGGAGGTGGCATGGGAAGGGGGGTGGGAGGGGTATAAAACATATGTACACTGCTCGGACTTCCAGGAAAGAAGTTGGTATTTAAAAAAAAAAAGTGGATCTGGGGTGAATTAACGGGGGGTAGAAAAGCAAAAGCGAAAAACCATGAAAACAAGCATTACGCCTAGGTCCCCAGTCGGTGAAGTGATGTGAGTTGACAAAGTGGAAGACTCAAGGCGGCCATCTTGGATTTTGACATGGCGACCCAATTTTCGATAGCGTTTTTCCTTATGCGTGGATACACCCACACACCAGATTACAAGTTAGTAGTTCGTTTATTTTTCAAGATATTTCGCTCACAAGGTTCAGACATGTATATGGTGGTGGCCATCTTGGATTTTGACTTGGCGACCCAATTTTCAATACCTTTCTTCCTTTTGTGTAGATACACCCACACACCAGATTAGAAGTTAGGAGTTCGTTTATTTTTCAAGATATTTCGCTCACAAGGTTCAGACATATATATGGTGGTGGCCATCTGGGATTTTGACGTGGCGACCCAATTTTCATTAGCATTCTTCCGTTTGCCGAGATACACTCACACACCAGATTAGAAGTTAGTAGTTCATTTATTTTTTAAGATATTCTGCTCACAATGTTCAGACATATATATGGTGGCGGCCATCTTGGATTTTGACGTGGCGACCCAATTTTCAAAAGCGTTCTTCCTTATGCCTGGATACACCCACACACCAGATTAGAAGTTGGTACTTCGCTTATTTTTCAAGATATTCCGCTCACAATGTTCAGACATACATGGCGGCGGCCATCTTTGATTTTGACCTGGCGACCCAATTTTAAATAGCGTTCTTCCTCATACGTAGATGTACCCACACACCAGATTAGAAGTTGGTACTTCGCTTATTTTTCAAGATATTCCGCTCACAATGTTCAGACATACATGGCGTCGGACATACATGGCGGCGGCCATCTTGGATTTTGATGTGGGTTGCACCCACACACCAAATTAGAATTCTGTCCTTCGCTTACGCACGCATGCATGGACGGACGGACGGAGGGGAAAACCATCGTCCCCCTTTCGCTCCGCGGTGCTTTTTGGGAATTTTCGGTATTTGGGGTCTTTGTGGTCTTTTGGGTCTTTTGGATTTTTGGGTCTTTGGGATTTTTTGGGTCATCCGGGGTCTTGGTGGTCTTAAGGATATTGGGGGACTTTAAGGTTCGTCAAAGATCTGAGGGGTCTCAGCAGTCCAAAGGGTCAAAAGGTATATTCCAGCAGTACGTAATAAAGAGTTCATGGACTGTGTTTTTGGGTGTTATTTCAATTTGAAGAAGAAGAAGACGTTTCAGTCACAAATATGCAAACAAACATAACCATATGCGTTTGCTCTCGTCTAGTTTAATAAGATTCATCCATGGAATGGTGCACACATTGATGAATTCATGGTGCACACATTGATTAAAGGTATAGTTCAAGACGTGTTTTTTTTTTTGTTTTTTTGGGGAGATACAGAGTCGAGGCTCGTGAAAGAGCTAACATTTATCAAACAAACAAATCAAACAAACAAGCAAACAAAGTATATAAAAAGGGGAGCAGTCGACAAGATGGGGAGAGAAGGGGAGGAAGCACACAAACACAACATTTGAGAGCAGGGACATTGGGAGATGTTTTTGGAGGGAGAGGGCCTGGGGGGAGGCAGGATAGGTACAAAACGCAAGGACACCAAGGACTTCCAGGAAAGAAGTCAAAAGTCACCTAAAAAAAGTGGATTTGGGGTGAAATTAGCG
This sequence comes from Myxine glutinosa, assembly GCF_964187855.1. Classification (NCBI taxonomy): domain Eukaryota; kingdom Metazoa; phylum Chordata; class Myxini; order Myxiniformes; family Myxinidae; genus Myxine; species Myxine glutinosa. Next base: position 95,053,589 of record NC_136265.1, read on the forward strand.
GGGGTAGAAAAGATCAAGGTTTTGGATTGGGGAAGATAAGAGATGGTGGTGAACAGCCGTTTTAAAGACCTGGAGGGAGGAGTGGGATTGAAGAGAGTGAGGGAGTTTGTTCCAGAGGCGGGAGAAAAGAGGAGTGAAGGTGAGCAGAGAGTCTTGATTTTGGCAGTTTAACCATAAGAGGGTTGCAGGCAGATCTTGTGCGACCTGCAGGAATATTTGGGGGACAGAGCCCAGAGAGAGCTGGGGGAGCAAGGCCGGAGAGGAGTCGGTAGAAGACGGAAAGACCACCAACCTGCCTGCGGTGATGAAGTGAAAGGCCCTCGGAGATAGCGTCGTCGCGGGAGATTCCAATGATTCTGAACGCTTTGGTTTCAACAGCGTGAAGACGAGCTAGGTGTGAGGCAGGAGCACCAGCCCAGAGGGGAGAGCAGTACTCCATTGAGCTGTGGATGAAAGCCTTGTATGTGGTGAGGAGCTCAGGTGTGCCAAGGAAGGACTTCGCACGACGGAGGATGCCCAGTCGGCGACTGGCTTTGGAGGCCAGATTTGAAATGTGGTTTTCCCAGGAAAGATCATGGCAGATAGTGAGACCCAAAATTTTGAGTGACAGAACTTCTTGGAGAGGATTATTCAGAAAGTGGATGGGAGGGTTGTCCAGTCGGTCTTTTCGGAGAGACATCGTAAGAGTGTGAGATTTGTCAGGATTGAAAGACATGTTCCACTTGTTTGCCCAGTCTGTGATTTTGTCCAGGTCTGCAGCGAGTGGGGAGGCTGCGGACTGCCGATCTGAGGGATGAGGAATGGAGCGGCAGAGAGTGGAGTCATCAGCAAAGAGATAGAGAGGATTTTCAAGAGAGTCAGAGAGATCATTGATGAAGACCAGAAAAAGCACAGGGTGCCCATAACTCCTCGGTACCTTGCCAGTCCAGTCCTTCGATACAATTTGTCATCAACGCATGATTTTTCCAAACCACTCCTGAGCGTTTCTCCACTTTCTGACTCTTTTAAATCGTTTTGAACCTTTCCTGTCCCCTTATCATATATTCACATGTCATGGCTTTGGCCGATTTATTCCATTCTCTGCATTTGTCAATATGTTAACCTGACACACTCTGCCATTTAGTTTTACACTTTGCCAAACATGAGCATTCTTTCGAGACAAAAAAATCAACCAGTCACATGTTGAATCGCAATATTTTTTTTTTTTTTTTTTTGCATGCAGGATCGAGGCTCATGAAAGAGCGAACATTTATCACGCAAAAAAATCAAAACAGACACACAAAGTATATAATAAGGGGAGCGGTAGACAAGATGGGGAGAGAAGGGGAAGCACACAAACACAACATTTGAGAGCAGAGACATCGGGAGATCTGTGGGAGGGAGGGGGCTTGGGGGGAGGCGGCGTGGGAAGGGGGGGGGGGGCGGGAGAGGTATAAAACACATGGACACTGCATGGACTTCCAGGAAAGAAGTCGGTATTTCAAAAAAGTGGATCTGGGGTGAAATTAGCGTGGGTAGAAAAGATCAAGGTTTTGGATGGGGGAAGATAAGAGACGGTGGTGAACAGCTGTTTTAAAGACCTGGAGGGAGGAGTGGGATTGAAGAGAGTGAGGGAGTTTGTTCCAGAGGCGGGAGAAAAGAGGAATGAAGGAGTGAAGGTGAACAGAGAGTTTTTGAATTTGGCAGTTTAACCAAAAGAGGGTTGCTGGCAGATCTTGTGTGACCTGTCGGAATATTTGGGAGGCAGGGCCCAGAGAGTTGTTGTTTGGGTAACAACCCAGAACAACAACAACCAGAGAGTTGTTGTTGTCGGGGATCACATTGTTTGTAATTTGACGATAAAAGCAGTTTGGTGGAGAAAACCTCGATTTTGCCTTCACATGTCCCTTGCCTTCTCTATTTTGTCGGTTGTGATTTTGAGTGGTGCTGAAATTCCCACTGAAGTTGTTGTCTGGTGGGAAGCATCTTGTAACATCGAGACAGTTTATTCAGAACGTAATGCTTTGATATCGTAATGTTTTCACATGACACCAATCCCGAGGGAAATGTTTTATTTTCTCTCCAAGGAAGATTTTGATGTTCTGATAGAGATTTTAATGATTTAAAAAAAAAATCCATGATTTTGATGTCGTATTTATTTATCTATTTTAAGAGTTTGAAAACAGCTCTGCATGTAACACAAGATGCCTGCATTTATTTAAAGTTACTTTTTCCAGATTTATTTGTGAAAGTGGAAGTGAAAACTGAGCACGACATTGATGTTCACCTGGATCGACCCAAACCCAATGATGCCGAAGCGTCTTTCCTCAAGAACCATCCCCATGAAGGTTTCTGTCAATGTCTATACATTTTGATTCGAACAGTTTGATGATGAACTCTGTTGTGAATAAAAAAAAACACGATGTTATGATTTAATTGCTTCAAGAAATAACCACTTGGTAAATCCATTTCTCCAGCATCAATTATCCCCTTAATTATTATATAAAATATTTTAACCAACAATAATATACCTTGTTGTATCCTATTATCCTTAATTTGTACAATCATCAATTCTGATTTTAATTAGACACCTTTTATTGGCATCTGTGGAACTTCATCCAAAACGGGGGTTTGTGGATTGGGTCCCGTCCGGCCGTCCACAACCATATCTTGCAGATGTATGGATCGATTTTGTTCAAACTTGGCCAAAGACGACACATCATGGTGTTCATATGCACATCATTTTTTTTCACGTTCTGATCAAAGATGGCCGACAAGTGGCCATTTTAGGTGTAACAACCCGATATTGAACACGTCCTCAACCATTTATTGGACATGCATTTACCGATCTTGTTCAAACTTGGCACACACAAAATGAATGATGTGGAACATAAGCACATAATTTTCTTTCGAGATTTGACCCAAGATGGCCGACTGGTGGTCATTGTGTTGCTTAAACGTGTCTCCAACCATCTACAGACTTGGCATTTAATATGGAATATTTTTTTTGTGGGGTGAACTTACTTTTCAAGATGACTTAGAACCAAAACTTCATTGGAATTATGTTGAAATTATTCTAGATTTTGTTAAAGTGACCTTTAAAAGAAACAAAAACCACATTTGACATTTCGAAGCAAATAAATTGATCCTTGAAAGTGATGTAAACTGATATCGAACTCAATTCACAGACAGTACTGTGTTAAACTTCTGTGCGTTTTCCAGAAGTATCTCTTTATTTTGCACATTAGCCCAAATTTTTTTTTAACAAAAGTAAAATTATGACGGGGATTACGGACAGTAAAATTACAGTTCAGGACTTCGTGTAACCCCCACGAGCATTCAGGAGAGCACGTACACGTCGAGGCATGCTGTTCACGAGATTTGCCAAGGTTTGGACAGGAATCGCTTGCCATGCAGTGACAATAGCCTGTTGCAATTCACGCACAGAGGCAGGCTGCTGGTCCAAGTTGTCGATTTGATGTGTTAATTCTTCCCACAAGTTCTCTATCGGATTCTTATCCAGGGACATGGCAGGCCACTCCATATGCTCTACACCACGGTCAGCAAGAAAGTGTTGGATCATGCGAGCACAATGAGGCCGTGCATTGTCATCTTGGAAGACAAAGTTACCTCGAAAGGCTGCACAAACAAATGGAAGCAATGTTTCTTACAGAATGGCCCTGTGCTTGAACTGGTTCAGGTTTCCATTCAGAACAACCAGGTCAGTTTTGCCCCCTGCATGAAAGGCAGCCAAAACGGTCACCCCACCACCTCCAGCTTGGACTCTTGGCACGATACAATCTTTGTTGTAGGCTTCATGCACTTGTCTGCGCACTCGGACGTGGCCATCTTGACGATAGACCAGAAATCTAGACTCGTCACTGAAGATCACGTGATTCCAGTGTCCTGGCTGCCATTGACGGTGCTCTCTGGCCCACTGTAATCGGCGCTGGCGGTGTTGTCTGGTCAGACGTGGCTTTCTCAGGGGACGCCTGGCACGATAGCCTGCTTGAACCAGTCGTTGGTTGACTGGCCTTCTGGATACAGGCACATTTGTCAGTTGCTGCCACTCAGCCCAAAGCCGATTAGCTGACTTGGTACGGCCATTGTGGACTAACCGGTGCAGCTGGCGATCATCCCTCCTTGTGGTTCTGCGGGGACGTCCTGACCTCGGTATTGGAGTAGGGACACCCCTCTGAGCATTTCGTTTCAGGATCTTTGACACCTGACCTTGAGTGATGCCATACTGCCGAGCAATAGCACGCTGTTTCATGCCAGAATTTCGTAAAGCCACCACTAAATGACAAACACCATTGTCGAGTTGACGGACCATCTCCAGGGGAAGCGGCAATAACTTTTGTAGACGTGCAGCAGTTGTTTTCCACTAATACAGAGCGCAACAACCCTTAAATACCCGATTGTGAAGCCAATCGTCAAATGTACCTGTCCGTACATTTTGTCACGCCACCTGTGATATAATCCTGTTATTGACTTCTTGCTGCGACAGACAATCAGTGACATGGTTCTTTTAACAAAGAAATCACCGAAGCGTAAAAGAAACTCACCAGATTGATATACCGAGTTCAGAAAGTAAACCCAAGTCAAGAAAAAAATATATATTCCATATTAAATGCCAAGTCTGTATATTGTTTCGGTTTTTAGAACCTTCACTAGTAAATTTAGTAAATGTTTCCCTTATAAATGATCCCCTGTAAATATCCCCATCAATTGGCTTTGTTAAAGATCGCACCCTAGCTAGTCCATGTACAACACGTAGCGAACCATAGGCCCTCTTCGTAGTTATTTCATTATTATGTGTTTCAGTTAAGGCTCTGTTCCCAATCGTTGAATCTGCATTGCATTAATCAAATAAGATAGGCCCTATTCCATTCATTTTGCGACGTCCCTCTCCAACCAATTGTGGTACGCGCCTCTGCCAGCCGCAACCACCTCAGCGCTCGCCCCAGACGCCATTGCCCATGTGCTCCATCTCGGAGAAGAAGGGGGAGGAGCCGCCGGATCACGGGCGTGACATGTCGACTCGCCCTCGGAGGTGGAGTCAGCCAGCCCTGACCGGCCAACCAGCACCGCGGTGAGCGAACCGGTAGGCGTGCCCTCGGAGCCCGTGGCTTGATACGGCCGACAGCAATAAAAGCAACTGCAAGGGACTGCTTCAGAGAGACGCGTGAGGAGGTTCACGAGAGAGTTGGACAGAGAAGGTACAAGGTCGGTGAGAAGGCACGAAAGAGAGACGTGATCCGGAGTTGGAAGACAAAGGCAAGGGAGAGAGGAGCATCCCAATCGCTGTATGCAACAACCACTCACAGTGAACGACACGCGCTCGCTGCCTGCCATGGTTTCCCGCCACGACGCGAGTCGACCCCTGGAGCCGGACTTCGATGCTACCGTCTGCCTGGGCCTTCTCATCCCCTCGTCCAGTGATTCCTGCCTGCTATTCCCCTTTCGTGTGAGTCTGTGTTTGTTCTGTCTGGGCGTTGACAAGTAAGACTGTTTTAAGGCTTGCCCTGTGTATCTGCTTTTTCCTCGTTGTAAATGCCCTTCTTTTGTTTCCTCTTCTTTGGGTTTTCGTGTACATAATTAATAAATATCTGTTATTCCTTACTTTGGCTTCTTCTTCCCCCCGATCGCCTTAGTCCCTTCTTCCCATTGAATACCTGTGGCGCGATTTTGGCCAAACGCTTTATAGTCGGGTTTAGTCCTTTGTTAACGGCTCGAGCTGCGGGTTGCTAAACCGCTCGGCAATCCACCATCACATCCGCGGTTCGAGGGGGGACTCATTTCCCTGCTTTGCGGAGAGATTGGTGAAGGTATTTGGGAAATCCTTGACCAATCACCCTGGGCAATCTCATCCCGCAAAGGAGCGAGATAGTTCCAGGACTCGGACGGCCAGCTTAAAAGACGAGGGGATTAAACCCCCCTCGGTAAGGGGAGTGCCGAAACCTAGATCCGTAACTAACTATATATATATATATATATATATATATATATATATATATATATATATATATATATATATATATATATATATATATATATATATATATATATATATATATATATATATTGTTGCGGATATGAGGACTGTATATATTTTTTTGATTGTGTGCTTTATTATTATTATTATTGTTATTCTGCGCCTCCTGCCTCCGGAGCTGTGTAAAGGTCAAAGGGGCATCCCATAATTAGTCCATAAAGCATCCACCCCACAGCTAATCATAGAATACCCCTGTTCAATAGTTATATCTTATTCTGTGTTTTAGGGTAAGGCTGTGTCTCCCATTAATTGAAATACTCCATTGCACCAGTGAAAGAGATAGATTCCCTTCATTCCCACTCCCAACACTTCCATTCCCCCCTTTTCGTCAATTGCAATTCGCATTGCCAACTGCATGTTGGGCGGTTTTCCCTTCATCCGCCATTGACCACGAGGCAGGGTTGGGGAAGAAAGGCGGGTCCCCACCTCGTCATAGAGGGGAGGAGTGAGTCAGCCCCACTCAACCAACCACGAACAAGGGGTTGGACTTGGAGAGGGTGTGGAGAGAAACATCGAGGAGGTTCGCGAAGGTTGAGGAGTGGGGCCTATATAACCCGCAGGCAGGGCGTGTCCAAGGCAGAGGAGCTTTTACCGGCAGACGAAAGGGAGCCCAAGCCGTTGAGACGAGAGGAGGTCCAAGGCAGATGAGCTTTTACAGAGGAGAGACGAGTACAAAGGAAAGAGCTGGGTCGTCAGAGCAAGAGCGCGTAGAGAGGTCCATGACAAGAGCTGAGTTGGTCGTCAGGGGTGGTCAGTGGTTGCGTTCAGTGATTGCGTTGAGTGGTTGCGTTGGAGAAAGAGTGGTTGGACAAACAAAAGAGAGAGAAGAGAACCCGTCACGCCAGACCCCCCATGAGCGCGTCGACTCTGACCGTGATCCGACCCGTGATCCGACCCGTGATCCGACCCGTGATCCCGCGCACACGACAGGATCGGTGGCATCAGCGGCCGTCGAGGTCCAGCCCGACGTCCCGTGCGGGATCAAGCTCCAGCCAGCTCCGTGCCGTCCTCCCCCTCCAGCCACACACCTCCTTCCAGCCAATCCACTCTGCAATTCCCCGTGTGAGTCGTCTTTGTTTGTTCTGTCCTGGGTAGGTAATTAAGCTTGTATAAGGAATTCACTGTGTCACCTGCGTCTCGTGTCCCTGTACATAATCGTGACTGCTCCTTCTTGATTATATGTGTAAATAATAAATCCCATTACTCTTCTGTCCGTCTTCTCGTCTTATTCCTTTTCCTCTTTGCATTCGGTCGTTTTAAGAGTTTTCCAGATTGGGCAGCTGCGGTGCGATACAGCCAAAGTTTGGGGTGAATCGGGTGAGTTGGGGAAGAATCGGAGGAACTGTACGAACACGGCGGCCATTCCGCTCGGTCAAGCAACATCTTTAGCCGTGTCCGTAACAATTGGTGTCGAGGAGTGAGATTCGAGGCCCGAACCAAATTTTGTTTAAAAAAAAACATCTAGGAAAAAATTTGGTCAAAATTATAAAGTACCGAAATTTGATTTTGTTTTAAAGAAAAACCCGAATTTTTAAATCGCGCCATGGCTGGTCAAGGCGATCGAATGCCGGTGGGTGAGCTAGAGGAGGGGTTAGGAGTAACCCAGGATCAAATGGAGGGGAGCAATGAGGGGGCGGTTGAGGGGGTATCAGACGCACAAAATGGCGCTCTCGCGCACGAGGTTTCAGGCGCGCAAAAAGGCGCCTCGCACGAGCGCGCGGTAGCCGAGCCCACTGTATCAACGGGCTTTAACATGCAGCTGATTGACATGCAGGTCCTCATTGCGCAGCTACAGGCAGCTGTACAGATGAGTATGGGGAGCCAAATTGAGCGATTGGGTGAGCGATTGGAGGGCCAAATGGGGGTAATGAGGGACGAAGCGAGGGGTACCGGTGAGGGGTTAGACAATAATTTTAAGGGATTAGAAAAAAAATTTGAGGGGTTAGACAACGGGATAAAAGAGGTAAAGAATGGGTTAATGGGGTTAGAAAATAGGATGGAAGACAAATTGCGGGAAATAGGGGAGCAATCCGCCCGGGAAATCGAACAGATGGGGAACCAGATAGAGGAGGTGAAAATCGGGGTAGAAACCAAACTGGATGCTCAGAGGGATGAATTGGGACAGATGAGGGTGGCATCTACAAAAGAGAGAGAGGAGATGAAAGAGGAGATACGACGAGGTGTAAGTGAGGAGGTTTCGGGGCTACGCGAGGAGGTAAAGCGAGGTGAGAAGCGTATGGAGAAAGAGGTGAGAAATGGGACGGCAAAGTTACAAGGGGGAATAGAAGATCTGACGGAGGAGGTGGAACAGCTGACAGAGGGACAGACGGAGTTAGTGGAGTAGGTTCAAAAGAACACTGCGGTACTAGGAGGGTTAAAGGCAACACAAAAAGAAATTAAAAATGACTTAATAGCGACACAGAGGCAATGTCAGATGGTACGTGAGGGACTGACAATGAGGTTGGATGAGGTGACAGAAGTAATGGAGACAAAGGACCGGCAGGTGAGGATGCACATAGAGACGGTCAAGGTAGCCTTAGAGGACGAACTTGAGGAAACGCACCGGGAAATAAAAGAGGTGAAGCAAAAATTAGAGGAAGTGGAAGAAGAGGTGAGTGAAATTAAGAAGAGACGGACAAAAACTAAGAGAGAAATAAGGGAGGAGGTGATGGAATATGTACAAGGTCGGTGCTCAACTCATGATGTGCTGCTCACTAACCAAATAAAGAGTTTGCAGGTGGCAAAAGAGGTGCGGAGACGAGGTGCCAAGGTGAGTGGCGAAATATTCGGCAATGTATATGATGTGAGGAAAGCTTCAGTCGGCTTGGGGGTTGATTTAGACCCGGGTGTTCGTGAGAGGCCGTTGGTGAAGTGTGTGACAGGTCAGGTGTGCGAAAAAAGAGGTGTGCGAGAATGTCCGACCATGGGGTGTGTGAGGAAAAAGTGCCCGCCGACCAGTGAGTGTGCTGTCGAGAGTGAGTCGGTTGTAGCGCGTGTGCGAGGGGGTACATGAAAGCACGGTGTGGTGAGTGTTACGGAGGAAGTAACGAGAGTGTACACCTGTGGTGAGTGTTACAGAGGAAGTAACAAGAGAGTGTACACCTGTGGTGAGTGTTACAGAGGAAGTAACGAGAGAGTGTACACCTGTGGTGAGTGTTACAGAGGATGTAACGAGAAAGTGTACGCCTGTGGTGAGTGTTACAGAGGGTGTAACGGGAGAGTGTGCGCGAGAAAGGTGTGTAACGGCCAGGTGCATGAGGAAAGAGTGCGCTGTCGAGAGTAAGGGTGAGTGCGTTGTCAAGAGTGGTGGTGAGAGTAGTGAGAGTGGCACGGAGCGTGAGTTGGTTGTGACAGGTGAGCGAGGATGTACACCTGGAATGGAAGGATGCACACCTGGAATGGTAGAGCGTGTGTGGGAATGCACACTTGAGTTGGTCGTGAGGCACGTGGTTGGGTGTGCGGGTGAGAGTACACCTGTGATTGTCACAGAGGAGGTGACCGAGGAGGGGGCGCGAAGAGGTGTGTTGGTGAGGTGTGCGAGCGACGAATGTGTGCCAAGGTGTTCGGTGGTCAGGTGTGTGACCAAGTCGGTGAGCGGAATGAGTGTACGGAGGTGTGTAAGGAAAGGTACGAGGAGCATGGGAACAGCTGGAGGTAGTAGCAAGAAAGGGGTAGCGTATGCGTGTAAGCATGCAGGTGAGGCATCGACGGTAACCGGGTTAGCGGTTAGAGCGACCTTTAGCCGAATCGGGCCCTCGGTGCGTGCTGGGCTTCGCGTGCCGCAAGAACCAGCGGGGATCCGAGCCACGGCGGGTTCGAAAGGACCGCCGTGCGCGATCCACGCTGGGCCTCGCTTGGAACGGCCGCGTCCGTGCTCCACTAGGCGGAGCGGGCAGCTCGATAGGAAGGGTCGTCATGGCGACCACTTTTTGTTGAGACGTGCCAGCAGGTCGAGATCGGGACATTGGATGGCTCCACGCCGAGGTGGTGCGTGGGATCTCGGCCCGGGTAAGCCCCCGTCCCTGCCCCGAATGCGGGACGTATCCAGCCGCTGGCACAAAACAACCCGTATTCATTGCTCGGCTGTACGAAGCCGAGCTTTAGAAGGGAATTGGCGCACCGAGAGGATCTAATAAGTAGACGAGTGATGAGGTTAGTGTTTTGGACCCAAAATTAGAAAAAGGCAAAATTTGATGATTGGTACGGTGATTAGCAGTAAATGACAAATTTTTGATTTGTTGAATTTGGACGAGCGAAATTATTAGTAGGACCTCCCCGATGTGGTGGGATGGCAAATCCACCATCCCTCACAGACGGGGGGCAAAGGAGGACTAGTTTATGGGGTTGATGGCAGTGAAAACTAGCCCGGGTGGGTTAGGATATTGTGTGTAGGGCCCTAGAAGATGACATTAGGTGACGTTAAGATTAGTTAGTGACAAGGATACCTGTAGTGGGGACGCAGGTAGTTTAGTGTGGATGATAATGACGTGGGAGCGCAATAGTTTAAAGGGACGACTGGGAAGCGCAAGTTTCAGAGGGGAGTAGTTAGATGAGATGATGCCGTGTGTGTGAGGATTGAACAGGTGTGATTGCACAGGTGTGCAACTGAACAGGAGTGTGGAGCAGTGTTTGAGTGATGGTAATGGTGAGGTGTGTTGTGTTGACCAACTGGTCCAGGAAGGGAGGAGGGTGCAGGTGGCACCAGGTGTGAGTGCACAGGTGTGCACCAACAGGTGTGTGGAATACATGGAGTGTGGAATATATGGGGTATTGGAATGGATGGTCGTGGAGTGAGTATGGTGGAAATTGTGGAGTGGAGTGGATGGTGCGAAGGTGTGAATGGGGGAAGAGTGGACCCCCCATCACGGATACCCGGGGCGGGTAGTGTAAGTGTTAGGTAGAGGGGTATAGGTAAATTGTGGTTGGATATTGGCATCTGTGGTGCGAGTGGAAGAATGGTATTTGGATGGGTGCATTAGTGTTGTGGAAATAGCTGGGCGTGTAGCCTGTTAGTGTGTGTAGTTGGTTGGGCACTCCACCACTGTGAGGATGTCGGCCAGGTGAGGCCGCAGGTGGGCTCAGGGGAGCCGGTAGTTGTTGTGGATGGGGCCCGAGGATCCGGAGGATGGACCCGGGTAGCCCAGTGCCAGAGGGCACCAAGGGGTGACAGAGCCAGGAGGGGCCTTCCCCAGTTAGTTAGGTTAGGGTGAGGAGCTAGGTAAGCCTCGGGTGGCAACTGCAGTGGTGGAGGTGTGCAGGTGGGTAGACCTGCTGGGAGAGCTACACGTCACAGCCCAGAAATTGTGCAAGGGGCACCAGGAGATAAATCGGGGGAGTGAGACCCCAAATTGAGAAGCACCACAGTTTGGTCAATGGGAATTGGTTTTTAGAACCCATATAGTGTAAGTGGCCAATGGATTGGCAGGGAAAGAACCCCCGGGTGGTGTAAAGAGTGTTAAGGTCATTTAGAGGATAGTTAGGATTGGAGTCTCCTCGCACCATCTGCATCCACTCACCTGAGATGAGGTAACTCCACACCATGCCATGTTTTATTATTTTTCATTAATGCAATGGTTTGGATTGTGAGACGCATCATGACGTGGGTGTGACATTGTGCGTAATTCCATCTCTCCCTCCTTATGAGGATTGATGACGAATTGGGTGATGGCAAATTTTGGATAGTGGGGGAGTGAAGACGAATTTGGGTATAAGGGAAATAAGGGGAAGACGTGACGGTAGCGACGGATTGGTAATGTGTAGATTTTTGTACATATGGGGTAAGGGCAAGGGTAGTGTAGGTGACAGGGGTGACGTACGGTAGGGACGAGCTTTCTCATTTCGCCTCTCCGTGCGCATTTCGCCTTGCATTGCCTTATTGACGTGTACCCTTGTGACCTTACCCCTCACTCATTTCTCTTGTCCCCCTTTTGTCTCCCACATGACCTGTGCGCCATGGGGCGCCGAGGGGAGCGTGCGTGAGTCGGCCATTGTGCGCCCGGAACTCTCAGAACCAGCTGTCTGCATCGATGCACCACATTATGGACCACATGTCTGTGGCCGAGCACCACTTATGGACCCCATGGGTTGGGGCATGGCCCCTCTGCTGGAACCGGCCATGAGGGCCAGAAATCTTGCTGGCGGACCTTGGCCACAGGGCACCGATGCCCCACAGGTGAACCACACGTAGTCGGCCCTGTGGGCCATAAATAAAGGAAAATAAAAAGGACACATTGGGCACACTTTATTGCAAATAGGCCACCAGTAAGGAAATGAAAGAATGACAACATCTGGAAGAACAAATAATAATAACCAGCAGAGGGAGCCGAAGAGCAAGAGATCACCTGCAGGGTTAGGGGTTGTTGGTTTTATTTTCTTGAAAATGGTGACTGCACCGATTGGTGCTTGGGTGTGTATTGGTGCGTTTTTGGGTGCTTTAATGGTGCATTGATGCAGAGCAGACTGTCTCCCCCCCCAGAAAGAACAATTACAGGTCCTGGGTTAGTCTTGTAAATAAAAGCAGAGTCATTGTAAATAATGCTCCCCACCGTCAGTGTATAGTTTGAAGACAATTCCGCAATTCGGTTAACTGTGGGCGCAAGTCTGTTAGGCAGGGTGCAATGGAGCAGCGGGACACATTTATTTATGTTTTAAAACTGTCGCACTCAGGGTCAGGTTAAAAGTAGAGGGAACTACACCTACGTGTCACACTAAATAAAAGTTGTAGGCCCGGGACGTGCCTTAGAGGAGGAGGGTGCAGTGTTGCGGATATGAGGACTGTATATAATTTTTTGATTGTGTGCTTTATTATTACTAGGACGTGCCCTTACGTGGGTGCCCGTTCCTTGGTGCGGCCCGCGTGACCGTACTATATATATATCTAAAATTATATCCCCCCCCTCTATTTACATGAAATGGTTTGGTCCATTCGCAAAGCCAAAGCGAACGGCTTGCGAGTACGGTGACAATCCCCCCCCCCCCCTCTATTTACATGAAATGGTTTGGTCCAAAGCGAACGGCTTGCGAGTACGGTGACAATCCCCCCCCTCTATTTACATGAAATGGTTTGGTCCAAAGCGAATGGCTTGCGAGTACGGTGACAATCCCCCCCCCCCCCCCTCTATTTACATGAAATGGTTTGGTCCAAAGCGAACGGCTTGCGGAGTTTGGTAAAGAAATCGCCAAAGCGTGCACAAACGCGCAGGAAAGCGAAAGAATCACAAATTAGTTTTAATTAGTTTTAAAACATAGTTTAACGGCAACATAGTTTGCCAACGTGAAATAAATGAATACGCTCTCAAATGTGCCGTCCGAGGCAGAGTCTGTTCGCCACGTTCGGCACACGTGATAGCTCGCTGCTCTCTGATTGGTTGAATCGTTTTTTGGACATAGCTCGGTAACTACTTCTCCGATTAATATGAAACCTTGAAAAGGCACATCCTCGGGTCCCCAGCAATATACCTGGCAAGTTTAAAGTATATCGGACCCGTGGTTGTCGAGAAACAGCGGTCACAGACATACAGAGATTACTGGAATTATAGATAGATTATTATTGTTATTCTGCGCCTCCTGCCTCCGGAGCTGTGTAAAGGTCAAAGGGGCATCCCATAATTAGTCCATAAAGCATCCACACCACAGCCAATCATAGAATACCCCTGTTCAATAGTTATATCTAATTCTGTGTTTTAGGGTAAGGCTGTGTCTCCCATTAATTGAAATACTCCATTGCACCAGTGAAAGAGATAGATTCCCTTCATTCCCACTCCCAACACTTCCATTCCCCCCTTTTCGTCAATTGCAATTCGCATTGCCAACTGCATGTTGGGCGGTTTTCCCTTCATCCGCCATTGACCATGAGGCAGGGTTGGGGAAGAAAGGCGGGTCCCCACCTCGTCATAGAGGGGAGGAGTGAGTCAGCCCCACTCAACCAACCACGAACAAGGGGTTGGACTTGGAGAGGGTGTGGAGAGAAACATCGAGGAGGTTCGCGAAGGTTGAGGGGTGGGGCCTATATAACCCGCAGGCAGGGCGTGTCCAAGGCAGAGGAGCTTTTACCGGCAGACAAAAGGGAGCCCAAGCCGTTGAGACGAGAGGAGGTCCAAGGCAGATGAGCTTTTACAGAGGAGAGACGAGTACAAAGGAAATAGCTGGGTCGTCAGAGCAAGAGCGCGTAGAGAGGTCCATGACAAGAGCTGAGTTGGTCGTCAGGGGTGCTCAGTGGTTGCGTTCAGTGGTTGCGTTCAGTGGTTGTGTTCAGTGATTGCGTTGAGTGGTTGCGTTGGAGAAAGAGTGGTTGGACAAACAAAAGAGAGAGAAGAGAACCCGTCACGCCAGACCCCCCACGAGCGCGTCGGCTCTGACCGTGATCCGACCCGTGATCCGACCCGTGATCCCGCGCACACGACAGGATCGGTGGCATCAGCGGCCGTTGAGGTCCAGCCCGACGTCCCGTGCGGGATCAAGCTCCAGCCAGCTCCGTGCCGTCTCCCCCTCCAACCACACACCTCCTTCCAGCCAATCCACTCTGCAATTCCCCGTGTGAGTCGTCTTTGTTTGTTCTGTCCTGGGTAGGTAATTAAGCTTGTATAAGGAATTCACTGTGTCACCTGCGTCTCGTGTCCCTGTACATAATCGTGACTGCTCCTTCTTGATTATATGTGTAAATAATAAATCCCATTACTCTTCTGTCCGTCTTCTCGTCTTATTCCTTTTCCTCTTTGCATTCAGTCGTTTTAAGAGTTTTCCAGATTGGGCAGCTGCGGTGCGATACGGCCAAAGTTTGGGGTGAATCGGGTGAGTTGGGGAAGAATCGGGGGAACTGTACTAACACGGCGGCCATTCCGCTCGGTCAAGCAACATCTTTAGCCGTGTCCGTAACAATATATATATATATATATATATATATATATATATATATATATATATATATATTGTTACAGACGCGGTTTTAGATGTTAGTTTACCGAGCGGTTTGGTATTACCGCGTCCGCACAGTTACTCCCCGATTAGAACCCTATCCCGCCTGATTCCACTCGACGTTGACCAAGTCGCGCTATGCTAAATCAATGAAGGAAAGGACACAACGGCTGGGATAAATGCAAGGACACAAGGGGTACAGTTCTCAAGACCTCCGGAGGAGGATATAATATTGGTGATGCAGAAACGGGTAGATTACACGGTAAGAGGTAAAGCACAGAAAAGATGGGCACTTAGACACAGTCTTATCTATCCCCGACAGACCACAGACAAACGGGACAAGACTGACTTACACGGGGATTGATGGCAGGGAAGGACAGGCAGTCGATAGCTCAAGGTGCACCTTGGCTCAGGGGCAGAATCAAACGCAGTCCGGTCCAGAGATGCGGGGAGGTATTGTCGCGCTCGGAGGTGGCGTCCTTCTCTCTCCAAGCTGAGGCGCATCTGACGTCACCTCCCTCTTCCTGCGCATGCCCAGCGGGGAGTGACACGCCCTCGGCTCGTTAGCTCCGCCCCAGATGGAATCGGTCCGCCGCTTCTATTGGGTGCGGGGGTTACCGGGCTCCGCCCTTGACGAGGAGCTGACAGCGAGCCCCTGCGTGGTAACCCCGTCGGAGCACATGTTCAATGGCGGCTAACCAAGACGGAGTGAGGACGCACACTCCCCGCGCCGCCGCCGCTGTTGTTGTTGTTGTTGTTGTTGTTGTTGTTGTTGTACCATGAGGAAGAGCTGCGGGGAGGTATTGGGAGGTCCTAAACTTTCTAACGGTGCCATACAATCACATTCTGGTGCAACGAAGAGTCAGAATTAATGGAAACGAGTCCTTAACTGACATAGACTAAGAATAACTAGCAAGATGTCCTATAGTTGTCTACGTGAGATGCGGTGAACCTGGATGCGACATTTAATGGGGGAAATAGGGGAAGGTCGGGGCTACAGAGTGTTGTTTACAGACAATGGGACTAGGGAATGGGGGATTGGGGATAGTTGGGAAGTATTGGGGAAATAGGGGAATATTTACAAGCGGATATGGATGGAGGCCAATCTCATATCCGCAACAATATATATATATATATATATATATATATATATATATATATATATATGTATGTATGTATGTATGTGTATATATATATATATGTATGTATGTATGTGTATATATATATACTAGGGCATGCCCGTACTATATCTATATCTAAAATTATATCCCCCCCTCTATTTACATGAAATGGTTTGGTTCATGAAATGTTTTGGTCCATTCGCAACGCCAAAGCGAACGGCGAACGCTTTACATGAAATGGTTTGGTGCATGAAATGTTTTGGTTCATTCGCAACGCCAAAGCGAACGGCGAACGGCTTGCGAGTACAGTGACAATCCCCCCGGGGTTTTTATTAGTTTTAAAACATAGTTTAACGCCAACATAGCGCCAACATAGTTTGCAAACGTGAAATAAATGAATACGCTCTCAAATGTGCCATCCGAGGCAGAGTGTGTCCGCCACGTTCGGCACACGCGATAGCTCGCTGCTCTCTGATTGGTTGAATCGTTTTTTGGACATAGCCCCGGGGTTTTTATTAGTTTTAAAACATAGTTTAACGCCAACATAGCGCCAACATAGTTTGCAAACGTGAAATAAATGAATACGCTCTCAAATGTGCCATCCGAGGCAGAGTGTGTCCGCCACGTTCGGCACACGCGATAGCTCGCTGCTCTCTGATTGGTTGAATCGTTTTTTGGACATAGCTCGGTAAGTAATTGTCCGATTAATATGAAACCTTGAAAAGGCACATCCTCGGGTCCCCAGCAATATACCTGGCAAGTTTAAAGTATATCGGACCCGTGGTTGTCGAGAAACAGCGGTCACAGACAAACAAACAAACGTACAAACGTACAAACAAACACACAGAGATTACTGGAATTATAGATAGATATATGTATATATATATATATGTATATATATAGATATGTGGGGGGTAGACCTCAAGGGAGGAAAGAAGAACAAGGATCAGAGCAGCAATGTTTTAATAAAATCGATTACAAACATGTGGGGCAAGCCTCAGGAGCAGACTGCCTGACATGCAGCAGAACACTACTGAGACACTCACCAAAGAATCAAGCAATCAAGCATTTCTTATATAGCCAGAAAATCAGATAACAGTCTGCGCTAAAGACAAAGGAAAAATGGGCCTTAAAGACCTCCACCATGACCCCTTCCTGCAGAAGGTCAAACTTGGAACACAAGGATGTGAGAATAAGATAGGGTAGCCTTCCCATGCTCTTTATCTAAACACATCAAGCCTGAGCAAGGCGTTCTCACAACAGCTTACTCGGCACTAAGCATAACTGGATTAAATGATTGAATACACATGGTGAATACACAGGAATCAAAGGATATTTAATGAATTATATTCCTCTCAAGGTTGGTTATATCTGATTAAAGGCACACTTGGACACTACAAAGAATATATAATTAATCATTCCCTTTGCCGAGGAAGACGCTTGTCAACGTGTTTATCTCTTGTACGTGGGATGTGGGTCCTTATCCTTATTTGGCACATGCATCCGAGGTTTGCTTTCCCCGAGCCGAAAAAGCCACATGTTTCCCAGGCAGCTGAATTCAGTTGTTCAAAACAGGCCATAAAGCAAAAAGCAATTATATATATAATTTCGGATGTTCTGTCCACATGGTTCATGGGGTTTAAACCCTATATGGCTGACATGTATATATATATATATATATATATATATATATATATATATATATATATATATATATATATATGTATATATATATATGTATATATATATATGTATATATATATATGTATATATATATATGTATATATATATATGTATATATATATATATATATATATGTATATATATATATATATATATATGTATATATATATATATATATATATATGTATATATATATATATATATATATATATATATATATATTGTTGCGGATTTGAGAATCCTGTAATTGTTGTAAATATCACCCTGTGTAAATGTAGTAATTCTTGTAAATACCTCCGTTGTGTAAAGGCCAAAGGTCGTCCTTTTAGTTAGTCCATCGCATGCATGTAGAAAATCATATACCCTTCTAAATAGTTATTTCTTATTCTATGTAGTTTAAGGCTCTGTTTCCCACTAGTTGACCCTGCATTGCACCGAATTGAAATAAGATAGACTCCCCTCCATTGCCAACTGCATTTGCCGCCATTACGGCATGGCTAAGCCTCGGAGAAGAAGGGGGAGGAGCTATACCAAGGGCGTTGCCCGCCCATCGTCATCAAGAGGTGGAGCCAGCGAGCCCCCACCAGCCAACCAGGGCTGATGAGAGACCATCATGGGCGTGGCACGCATTGATCTGGAAGCGCGTTATAAAAGCGCCCGCACAAGCCTTTTCAGAGAGATGCGGCAGAAGAAGCACGCATGAGCTTTGAGACCATCGCAGCTTTGAGACCCTCGCAGCTTTGAGACCACCGCAGTTTGGACCACCGCAGCTTTGAGCTTTCGCGAAGCAACGCCGCCGTGCGAACACGATTGAGGAGGGGCGCCGGCTGCTCACTCCTGGCCCGGCCGTCCTCCCGCGTCCAGCCGAACCTTCCTCCCCTTCCAGTCATCCGTGCCTGGCCTCATCCATCCTTTTGTGTACGTGAGTTTGTTTCGTGTGTCTTGTCCTGGGTATAAGTAAGCTTGTATAAGTTCGTATTGCACTGTCTTCTTCCTCTTCTGCAAATTATTTTCGTTTCTTTCCATCTCCCTTGGTTTCTTTGACTTGTATATAATTAGTAATAAAATCCTGTTATTTCCTCCCTTCGTTCTTCTTCTTCATGCTCGTCCGGTCGTCTTTGTGATTTCCCCATTGAACACCTGTGGCACGATTTGGCCAACGAATAAGAATCGGGTCTAGTTCTTGTTAATGGTTCAAGCCGCGGCTGCTAATCCACTCGGCAAATAACATCTTGTCTGCGGTCTCAAACGAGGTTGCTCACCTGCCTCTCTGGAGGGAGCTGGGCAGCTTCAGGACTCACGTCGGTCAGTCACAGACAAGGGGTTTAATTCCCCCTTGGTAAGGGGAAAAGGGGCCGACGGAGAGATCCGCAACAATATATGTATATATATATTGTTATGGATTCGGGGGTCGGCGCTCCCCTTATCAAGGGGGGGGGGGGGGTTAATCCCCTTGTCTTTTAAGCTAGCCGTCCCCCAATCCTGGAAGCTATGACGCTCCTTCCGTTCGGAATTAGCTCGGGTGATTGGTCAATGAAGTCCCAAATACCTACTTACTAACCCGACCGTAAAGCAGGGCAATAACTCCCATTCGAACCGCGGATAGGATGGCAAATGCCGAGCGGTTAGCGATCCGCGATCCGAGCCGTTAAAATAAAACTAAACCGATCCTGAGCGGTTCCGAAATCATGCCACAGGTACTCAATTGAGAAAAGACGCAAACGATCGAATAAGAGGAAACCCAGAAAATAAGAAGAACAAAAAGTGGGTTTATTCATTATGTACAAAAACCCAACGAAGAGGAAACAAAAGGAATATACAGGAGGAGGAAGAAGGAAAAGGACACAGGGCAGGCTTACCGATACAGTCTTAACTTATCACGACCCCAGGACAAACAGACAGCTCACACGGATTTGTAGTGGTAGGGGAGGAAGGTCCAGGCAGATGGTCAGGCTCCTCGTCCGGTCCCGGCTCGTGCCGTGGTGGTGATGGAGGCAGGCCGTCAGTGCGCCGTGTATCGTGGACCACGAGCGGACCTCACAGATATATCGGGGGACTGGGATGCGGCGTACGTAATACGCAGTTCGTGCCAGCTCTCTCTCTCTCTCTCTCTCTCTCTCTCTCTCTCTCTCTCTCTCTCTCTCTCTCTCTCTCTCTATTAATGTTCGTCTCCACAAGGCAGTTCGTATCAAAGGGGCACCCTCACGCAGTTCTTCTAGTCCTTGCAAAAGGAGCCCGCCGAAAGAAGTCCCCAAAGAAGTCCGTCACAGGTCTTTGTGCTCGCGCTTATATAACGCGCGTTTAGATCAATCCGCGCTCTTCGAAGCCACGCCCGCCAGTGAGCTCACCTCAGCCCTGGTTGGTTGGCGAGGGCTCACCGGCTCCGCCCTTGACGGCGAGTTGACAGGGCCACGCCTCGTTCTCGAGTCCCACCCCCTTTTTCCTCGGCCTTAGACCGTGTGTTCTCACTGTTCAATGGCGTTTGGAGCGAGGCAGCGAATGCTGCCGGCAAGCAAAGGCAGGTAATATAATTGGGAGAGAGAGGTTGGCAAAATGGCCGGAATGGATCCTATCTTATATCATTGATGCAACGCAGATTCAACTATTAGGAACACAGCCTTATCTGAAACACATACGAAGGAAATAACTGAAAGTCCTATGGTGTCCGACGTGTTGCATACGGACTAACTATGGGTGCAATCTTTAACCTCATTAAATGATGGGATATTTACAAGAGTTATTATTTACAAGTATTTACAAAGTGAGGGGTTCTCAAAACCACAACAAGATATATATATATATATATATATATATATATATATATATATATATATATATATATATATATATATATACATACATACATACATACATACATACATACATACATACATATATATATATATATATATATATATATATATATATATACATACATACATACATACATACATACATACATATATATATATATATATATATACATACATATATATACATACATACATACATACATACACATACATACATACATACATATATATATATATATACATACATATATATATACATACATATATATATACATACATATATATATATATATATATATATATATATTGTTACGGACACGACTTTGATGTTATGGTGGGCCGAGCGGAATGGCCGCCGTGTTCGCACAAGTTACCCGATTATACTCGAACCTTGGCCGAGTCGCGCTACGCTAAATCAATTGAGGAAAGGACACAACGGCTGGGTTAAAAATGATACGACACCAGGGGTACGGTTCTCAAGACCTCCGGAGGAGGTTATAATATGGTGGAAGGTTAGATTACAACGACAAGAGAGACAGCATAGTAAGGTAGGCACTTAATTACGGTCTTATAGTAGCCCCGACAGACGACAGATAAACAGGACAAAAGTGACTCACACGGGGATTGATGGCAAGGAAAGCGGGTAGTCGATGGCTCAAGGTGCACGCTTGGCTCAGGGGCAAAATCGACCCGGTCCGGTCCAAAGATGCGGGGAGGTCGCTCAGCGCTCGGAGGTCGCGACTTGTCTCTTCTTCAAGCTCGGGGCGCATCTGACGTCACGTCCGGTAAGTCGCTGCGTATATCCGGCGGGGAGTGACACGCCCTCGGCGAGTTAGCTCCGCCCCAGATGGAATCGTTCCGCCCTCCTTATTGGGTGCAGGGGGGTTACCGACTCCACCCCTGACGAGGAGCTGACAGCCAGCCCCTTCGTGGTAACCCCGTGGAGCGCATGGGCAATCGCGGCTAACCACGCCGGAGTGAGGACGCACACTCCCCGCGCCGCGCCACCCCCAATCTCCTCTGTTGTTGTAGTTGTTGTTGTTGTTGTTGTTGTTGTTTCATGGGGAAGATGGGAGGAGGTATGGGGAGGTCCTAAACTCACTACTGGTGCCATACAATCACATTCTGGTGCAACGAAGAGTCAGAATTAATGGAAACGAGTCCTTAACTGACATAGACTAAGAATAACTAGCAAGATGTCCGAAAGTTGTCTACGTGAGATGCGGTGGACCTGGGCACGACATTTAATGGGGGAAAAAGGGGAAGGTCGGTTCTACAGAGTGTTATTTACAGGCAATGGGACTAGGGAATGGGGGATTGGGGATAGTTGGGGAGTGTTGGGGAAATAGGGGAATATTTACAAGCGGATATGGAGGCCAAATGCCATATCCGCAACAATATATATATATATATATATATATATATATATATATATATATATATATATATATATATATATATTGTTGTGGATTTGAGAATTGTGTTTTTTTTGTATTGTTGCAAGTGTAATGAATTTTTGTAAATATCACCCTCCGTGTGTAAAGGTCAAAGGTCATCCTCCTAGTTACTCCATATACATACACGTAGCCAATCATATACCCTCTTAAATAGTTATCTCCTTATTCTATGTAGTTGAAGGCTCTGTTCCCACTAGTTGACACTGCATTGCATCAAATGGAAATAAGGTAGAATCCCCTTTCAATTGCCCCAGAACCTCCATTGCCAACCGCATTGCCAACCGCATTGCCAACCGCATTGCCAACCGCACTACCAACTACATTTGACTCCATTACGCACGTGGTCAGCCTGGCGAAGAAGGGGCGTTGCCCACCCATCGTTATCCGAAGGTGGAGCCAGGAAAGCCCTTGTCGACCAACCAAGGATGAGTGGGTATGGCTCAAGAGGGTGGGGTTATAAAACCCATTGCATCAGCCCCCACCGGGAGAGATACGTAAGGGGCCAGACGAGAGAGAGTTCTGAGGGAGGTGCGCTGGGCGAGAGGCAGATTCTGTGGAGTGTAAAGAGAACTTCGGAGACTCAGGAGGCGGAGAACGAATAAAGCAAGCTGCCGGTGTGAAGCTGAATACGTGGAGCTGCCGGCTCGTCATTGCCAGCCCGGAGCGGAGCTGTTTCCCGGGATTTTCACCTCGACCCCAAAAGCGTGGACCGAAGCGCACGCTGGGAGCCGGACCTCGACGCCTACCATCTGCCTGGCCCTTTCTCTGCCTTCCCAACCATCGATCCCTGGCATCCATCTACCCCTATTCGTGTGAGTGAGTTCGTTCTGTCTGTCTTGTCCCTGGGTATAAGTTAAGCCTGTTTAGATAAGCTAATGTTGCACTGTGTCTTCTGGTTCTTCCTCCTTCTGTAAATTATTTTCTTATTCTTCCTTGGTTCCTTGGTTCCTTTGATTTGTGTAAATATTAGTAATAAATTCTATTTGTTCTTCCTACCTTGCCTTTCTTTCCTTTACATCCGTTTCGCTTTCGTGATTTCCCTCATTGAATACCTGTGGCACGATTTGGCCAACGTTAAGGATCGGGTCAGTTCTGGTTAACAGTTCGTGCCGCGGTTTCTAAACCGCTCGGCAATTAACATCTGTCCGCGGTCGCGAACGGGGTTGCACTCCTGCCTCTCCGGAGGGAGCGTTGCAGCGTCAGGACTCACGTCGGTCAGTCACAAACAAGGGGACTAATCCCCCTTCTTAAGGGGAAGAAGGCCGACGTAGAGATCCGTAACAATTGGTGTCGGGAGCGAGATTTGGACCTGAAGCGCGCTTAGCGCGCTTAAATTACGAGTGGCCCACAATTTTATTTTAACATCTTAAATTTAAAATCGTGCCATGGATGGTCAAGGTGATCGGATGCCTGTTGGGGAGTTAGAGGGGTTAGAATCAACCCAGGACCCCAGGGGGGAGGTGGGAGTAATGATGGAGGAGGAGAGAAATGAGGATGTGGTTGCAGAGGTTTCAGGCGCACAAAATGGCGTCCTCGCGCACGAGGTTGCAGCGGCACCAAATGTCGCCATGCCCGTGACCGTAGCAGCGCCGCCGGTAAATTTGAACCTCTTCATGGTGCAAATGGAGGCCCTCATGCTAAAGATGGGTGAGCGATTAGAAAGTAAAATAGACACCCAGAGGGATGAAGCGAGGCGTACCAGTGAACGGTTGGGAAATCAAATCGGGGTCAAGAAGCTAAATTTGAGGGTTTAGACAATAAATTTGAGGGGCTAGACAATAAATTTGAGGGGATAGACAACAGGTTGGAAGGGCTAGCAGGTAAATTGGGGGGGCCAACTGAATGACGTGGGTAACCAAATCGGGGAAATGAAAGGGGTTAACGGGGTTGGAAAATAGAATGGCTGCCCAGGAGAACCAGATGGAGTGGGTGAAGAATGGGTTAGGGGGGTTAGAAAACACAATGATAGGCAAATTGCGGGAAATAGGGGAGCAATCTGCCTGGGAAATTAAGCAGATGGGAGATCAGATAGAGGAGGTGAAAATCGGGTTAGAAACTAAATTGGATGCCCAGAGGAATGATTTGGAACAGATGGCGGCAGCATCTACCAAAGAGATTGGAGAAATGGGGGACGAGATCAGACGAGGTGTGAGCGAGGAGTTCGCGGGGGTGCGCGAGGAGGTAAAGCGAGGTGAGGAGCGTATGGAGAAAGAGGTGAGGAATAATACGGCTAGGTTAGAGGGTGGCATAGAGGACCTGACACGGGGAGTAGAACAGCTGGAGGTGGGACAAAAGGAATTCGTGGAGCAGGTGGAAAAGATCACTGCAATAATCGGGGGGTTAAAGGTGACGCAGAAGGAGATAAAGAACGAACTCATAGCGACAAAGAGGGAATGTCGGATGGTACATGGGGGGTTGACAAAGAGGTTGGACGAGGTAACGGAGGCAATGGAGACGAAAGAACGGGAGGTGAGGGACGCACATAGAGATGACTAAGGTGGCCTTAGAGGACGAAATTGAGGGGTGCACCGGGAAATGAGAGAGGTGCACCGGGAAATGAGAGAGGTGAAGAAAAAGTTAGAGGATGTGGAAGAGGGGGTGAGTGAAATTAAGAAGAGACGGAGGGAAACTAAGAGGGAGATAAAGGAGGAAGTAATGGAATATGTACAAGGTCTGTGCTCAAATCATGATGATATGCTCACTAACCAAATAACGAGTTTGCAGGTGGTGGAGGAGGTGCGGAGACGAGGTGCCGAGGTGAGTGCCGATATACTCTGAAATGTATATGGTGTGAGGGGAGATTCAGTCGGTTTGGGTGTTGGTGTAGACCCGGGTGTTCGGGAGAGGCCGCTGGTAAAATGTGCGACAGGTACAGAGTGTGAAGGAGGAGGTGTGCGAGGATGTCCGACTATGGGGTGTGTGAGGAAAAAGTGCGCGCCGAGGAGTGTGTGTGCTGTCGTGAGTGAGTTGGTCGTAGCGCAGGCCGCAGGTGCGGGGGGGCACATGGAAGCGCGTAATGGGGAGTGTTACAGGGGATGTAACGAAAGAGTGCACACCTGTGGTTAGGGCTACGGAGGGCGTAACGGGAGAGTGTGCGCAAGAGGATGCGTGAAAAAGGTGTGTAACAGAGGAGTGCATGATAACAGAGTGCGCTGTCGAGAGTAAGGGTAAATGCGCGACCGAGTGTGGTGGTGAGAGTAGTGAGAGTGACACGGAGCACGAGTTGGTTGTAGCAGGTGAGAGAGGATGCACACCTGGAATGGAAGGATGTACACCTGAAATGAAAGGATGCACACCTGGAATGGTCGAGCGCGTGTGGGAATGCACGCTTGAGTTGGTAGTGGAGCACGTGATGGGGTGTGCGGAGGAGAGCACACCCGTGGTTGTCACAGAGGATGTGACCGAGGAGTGGGCGCGAAGAGGTGTGTTGGTGAGGTGTGCGAATGACGAGTGTGTGCTAAGGTGTGCGGTGGTCAGGTGTGTGATGAAGTCTATGGGTGTACAGGGGGGGGGGGGGTGTAAGAGAAGGTGCAATGACGGAGAGCATGGAGACAGCTCGATTTGTGAGCAAGGAACGGAACGCGGGGTGTGAGCATGCAAGTGGAGCATCGACGTTAACCGGGTTCGCGGTTAGATCGACTTGTAGCCGAAGCAAGCCCTCGGTTCGTGCCGGGCGTTGTGCGCCACGGGAACCAGCGGGGATCGTAACCATGGCGGTTTCAAAGGAACCGCCGTACGGGATCCACGCCGGGCCTTGCTCCGAACGGTCGCGTCCGTGCTCCGCTAGGCGGAGTGGGCGGCCCGGTCGGAAGGGTCGTCACAGTGACCCCTTGTGGTTGAGGCGTTCTGGCAGGGCGAGATTGGGCCATCGGATGGCTCCGTGCCGAGATGGTGCGTGGAATCTCGGCCCGGGTAAGCCCCCTTCCCTGCACTGAATGCCGGACGAATCCAACCGCCGGCAACAAACCACCCGCATTCATTGCTCGGCTTTGCGAAGCCGAGCTTTGGAAATGAATTGGCGCACCGAGAGGCTTAAGTGAGTAGACGTGTGAGGGTGGTAGCAGTAGTGAATTTGAAAAACAAAATTGATGATTGGCAGTGATTGGAAAATTTTTGATTGGCTAGAAATCGGATGGGCCAAATTGATAGTGGAAGATGCCCGATGTGTGGGGATGGCAAATCCACCGTCCCTCACATAACGGGGCACATGAGCTATAGGTTATGGGGTTTATGGCAGTGTAATCTCACCGAGGGAGGGTTTGGATAATGTATAGGGACCTAGAAATGACCATAGGTAACGGTAAGGTTAAGTAGCAACATTGGACAGGTAGTGGGGACATAGAGAGGGTAGTTGGATTATAATGACGAGGGAGCACAACAATGTAAGGGGCGACGGGGAAGCGCGAGTGTTAGCAGGAAACCAGGTAGATCAGATGATGCCGTGTGTGTGAGAGTATTGATATCGAGCAAATGAGGAATTGCGGGGCAATGCTTGGGAGAGATGTGAGTTGTATTGAGCGTGAAAATGTATGGAGCAGTGAGTGAGGGACAATTGTGGTTGTGCATTGTATGGAATGATTGAAGAAACCTGGGAGGAAGGAGGGTGCAGGTGGCACCAGGTGTGATTGCACAGGTGTGCAAGTGAACAGGTATATGGAGCAGTGTATGAGTGAGTAATGGTGATTGAGTGTTGTGTTGAGCAAATGGTCCTGGAGGAAGGAGAGTGCAGGAAGAACCAGGTGTAGGAGGATTGCACAGGTGTGCAAATACAGGTGAGCATGATTGTGTGGAATACATGGAGTCTGGAATATATGGAGTATGGAATGGATGGTGTGGAGTGAGTATGGTGGAAACTGTGGAGTGGAGTGGATGGTGCGAAGGTGTGTATGGGGAGGATGGACCCGATCACGAATACCCGGGGAGGGTAGCTTAAGAGTTAGGTAGAGGGAGTAGGTAAATTGTGGTTGGATATTGGCATCTGTGGTGCATGTGGAAGAATGGTGTTTGGATGGGTGCATTAGTGACGTGGAAATGGCTGGGCGTGTGGCCTGTTAGTATGTGTAGTTGAATGGGCACTCCGCCACTGTTAGGATGTCGGCCAGGTGAGGCCGCAGGTGGGCTCTGGGAGCCGGTAGAGTTGTGGATGGGGCCCGAGGATCCGGAGGACGGACCCGGGTAGCCCAGTGCCAGAGAGGGCACGGAGTGGGGAGAGCGCCAGAGGGCCTTCCCCAGTTAGATACTGTAGGGAAAGGAGCAGGTAAGCTCGGAGGCAACTACAGTGGTGGAGGTGTGCAGGTGGGTAGACCTGCTGGGAGAGCCACACGACCCAGTCCTGAAATTGTGCAAAGGCACAGGGAGTTGAATCGGGGGAGTGAGACCCCAAATTGATGAAGCACCACAGTTTGGTCAATGGTAATTGGTTCTTAAAACCGCATAGAGTGTAAGATGGCCAATGGATTTGCAGGGAAAGACCCCGGGTACTGTAAAGTGTATGAAAGTCATTTAGAGGATAGTTAGCATTAAGAATCTCCTCGCACCATCTACATCCACTCACCTGAGGTGACAAAACTCCACACCATGCCATGGTTGTTTTTGTTATTTTTCTGTGCAAATGTTTGGAATGTGAGGCGCATCATGACTTGGGTGTGACATTGTGCTTTGTTGTTCCATCTCTTCCTCCTTAGAGGGATTGATGATAAATTGGCGATGGCAAATTTGGATTAGAGGGATTGTTATGATGAATTTGGTATAGGGGAACTATAGGGAAGACGAGACAGTAGTGACGAATTTGGAAATGTGTAGGTTTTTGAAAATACAGGGAGGGGCAAGGGGGGGTAGTGTAGGTCACATGTGGGGGGCGTACGGTAGGGACGAGCTTTCTCACTTCGCTCTCCGTACGCACCTCATTCTGCATTACCTTGTTTGATGTGTACCCTTGTGACCCTACCCCCTCGCTCACCTGTCTTCTCCCCCCCCCCCCCTTGTCTCCCACCCGAGGACTGTGCGCCACTGGGCGTCGAGGGGAGCGTGCGGAGGTCGCCTTGTGTGCCAGGACCCTCGCAACCAGCATGCATTGCATTGATGTACCACTTTATGGACCGCTGTTCTGCGGCCAAGTACCACTTGATGGACCCCAGTTTCTGGGGTAGGGCACCTCTGTTGGAGACCGGCCATAGTGGCCAGGGAATCTTGCCATAGTGCACCCCCCCCCCCCCCACCCCCCTACCCCCAAAAGGAACAATCGCAGGTCCTGGGTTAGTTTTGTAAATACAAGTAGCGTCACCTGTAAATAATGCTCCCCACCGTTCATGTATTGTTTGAAGACAATTCCACAATTCGGTTAGCTGTGGGCATAAATCTGTTAGATAGGGTGCAATGCAGCAGGGGGACATACTTATTTGTGTTTTAAAACTGTCACACTCAGGGTCAGGTTAAATGTAGAGGGAACTACACCTACATGTCACACTAAAGTTAAAGTTTTATAGGCCCGAGGCCGTGCCTAGAGGATGAGGGTGCAGTGTTGTCGATTTGAGAATTGTTGTGTTTTTTTTGTATTGTTATAAGTGTAATGAATTGTTGTAAATATCACCCTCCGTGTGTAAAGGTCAAAGGTCGTCCTCCTAGTTACTCCATATACATACACGTAGCCAATCATATACCCTCTTAAATAGTTATCTCCTTATTCTATGTAGTTGAAGGCTCTGTTCCCACTAGTTGACACTGCATTGCATCAAATGGAAATAAGGTAGAATCCCCTTTCAATTGCCCCAGAACCTCCATTGCCAACCGCATTGCCAACCGCATTACCAACTACATTTGACTCCGTTACGCACGTGGTCAGCCCGGCGAAGAAGGGGCGTTGCCCGTCCATTGTCATCCGAAGGTGGAGCCAGGAAAGCCCTTGCCGACCAACCAAGGATGAGTGGGTATGGCTCAAGAAGGCGGGGTTATAAAACCCATTGCATCAGCCCCCACCGGGAGAGATACGTAAGGGGCCAGACGAGAGAGAGAGTTCTGAGGGAGGTGCGCTGGGCGAGAGGCAGATTCTGTGGAGTGTAAAGAGAACTTCTGAGATGCAGGAGGCGGAGGACGAATAAAGCAAGCTGCCGGTGTGAAGCCGAATACGTGGAGCTGCCGGCTCCTCATTGCCAGCCCAGAGCGGAGCTGTTTCCCGGGATTTTCGCCTCGACCCCAAAAGCGTGGACCGGAGCGCACGCTGGGAGCCAGACCTCAACGCCTACCATCTGCCTGGCCCTTTCTCTGCCTTCCCAACCATCGATCCCTGGCATCCTCAGCCAGGGATCGATCCCTTGTTCATCGATCCCTTGTTTTTCTCTCAGCGGTCCGTCGTTTGTGATCCAATAACTTTCGTTCTCTGTATTCCCAGTCTTTTCACCCATAGCCTACTTCCTTGTGTAAATCTCAACTAAAAAAAAAAACAAAAAAAACAAAAAAACATTTCCTTCTCTGTTCTCATTCGTTTATTCATTCTTATTCGTTCGTTCGTTCTTCGACCACGTGTTTCTCCCCCATTTCCCCAGATAGTTTTCACTCATTAACCTTCAATGTTTACACTTTCCCCTCAAGTTATGTATTCCGTCATATTTTATAACACCTTTTTCTTCTTCTTCTTTAAAAGGCTGCTTTCGACTTGCTCACCAAATCAATTCATCCCAAAAAAAATATCCATCTCCTATAGTGCCTTTTTTCTACATTCCCTAAACTCTCCTGCACTCCATCCTCCATCCAGCATCCTTAAACGTATTTTTAACTCGAAGGTCACAAGAAACTCATTTTGCAATAAATGTTCGTTTCCCATAAATCGTACACTTTCAAAAATCCAATCTCACCCCTCCCCTCCAAATCTTCCCCATAACCCCTCCCCTCCAAATCTTCCCCATCACCCCTCCCCTCCAAATCTTCCCCATCACCCATCCCTTTCAAATCTCCCCCCTTGCCCCCTCCCTCCTAAACTACCCCCTCACCCCTCCCCGCCAAGACGCCCCCTCGCCCCTCCCCTCCTAGACTCCTGCCTCACCCCTCCCCTCCAAATCTCCCCCATATCCCATCCCTTTCAAATCCCTCCCCTTGTCCCTTCCCTCCCAAACTCCCCCCTCACCCCTCCCCTTCAAATCTCCCCACCCTCATTGCTTCTCAATTTCCCCCCTCTCACTCCCCCTCCTCAAAGCGTCCTCCCCGCTTCTTCCCCCTTCAAACTCTCACCTCCATCTCCCCCAACCTTCTGCCTCGCTCTTCCCCCTCCTCAAATAACACCTCATTGTGGCTCACCCAATCACCAACAAACCTTTTGTCCGCCCCATCCTTCCCTTTCTCCGAGCTATTCTGAAATCTCTGACACACCTTCAACAGCTCTCCCTACCTCTTCCACCTCTTCCACATCTTACCCTACCCCTCCTCCCCCCTGTTCTGTATCTGATGCTCCCCTTTCCTCTTCATTAACGGTATGGACCTCAAACATCCGGGGCCTTCGTTCAAACCTCACTGATCTCTCCATACAGGTTGCTTCTGTCAAACCAGACGTGATCTGCTTAACAGAAACTTTCCTCCTTTATGATGTCTCTGATTCCATAGTATCTCTCCCGGGCTACTCCCTCCTCCGGTATGATAGACCTGAGCCTCGTCCTGGAGGCGGGGTTGCTATCTTTATCAAAAACTCTCTTCCTCACTCGCCCTGCACTGCACTCTCTCCACCTCACCCCCAGGAATACCTCTGGCTACGGCTTCCCCTTCGCTCCCACCTCTTGTTCATATGTGTGTTGTACCGTCCACCAAACAGTGATGACTCCATCTACATCTCGCTGTCTGATGATATGGACCAACTTCTATCTACTCATCCCAACTCTCTCTTCCTCATATGTGGTGATTTCAACTGTCATCATGCCAGTTGGCTGGGTGTGGGTACCTCTCTCACCAGCCATGGCTCCTCAGCAAAGGACTTCTGCGACTCACTGGGACTGACACAATCAGTCAATTTCCCGACCCGGATCTCAGTCAACGGAACATCTTCTTTTCTGGACTTGGTTATGACTAACTTCCCTGAAAATGTCTGTTGCTCTTCTTCTGCTCCGATCGGATCATCTGATCATGTCCTTGTTAAAGTGGACATCTCTCTGACCATCCTCAGGGAGCCTGCTCAGCGTCGATGAGTCTGGCTTTCACTCAGGCCAACTGGCACGGTCTTCAAGCAGCCATCAATCATCTGGACTGGTCTCCCATCTCTACCACCTCTGACATCAACTCATCCTGGAAATTCTTCCAAAGTAAATTGCTCTCTCTCATGCACAGATTTATCCCATCTCGTCTTCAGTTGTCATACCCTTCCTCCCGTCCATGGTACACGGAATCTTGTGG
This sequence comes from Myxine glutinosa, assembly GCF_964187855.1. NCBI lineage: Eukaryota > Metazoa > Chordata > Myxini > Myxiniformes > Myxinidae > Myxine > Myxine glutinosa. Next base: position 95,084,982 of record NC_136265.1, read on the forward strand.
TGAGGCTGTTGCCCAGAAACAACTTGCCTTCGTCTCCTGGAAAGCAAATCCAACGGAAGGAAATCTCATTTCCTTTCACAAAGCCCGAAACAAGTGTGTGTCCACCCTCAGGAGAGCCAGGAAACAATATCTCTCCGTTCTCAAGACTGAACTCTCTTATCTGTCTCCCTCTTCCAAATCCTGGTGGCGTCTGGTCAAATCCGTTTCTGGTGTTTGTTCCCCCTCCATCCCCTCCCTTACCTCAAACGGCTACACAGCTGACTCCGCACGTGAAAAAGCTGAATGCCTCAACTCTGTGTTTGCCTCTAAATCTTGTGTCCCAAACCCATCCCTCTCTGTACCCACCATACCCAGTCGTACCCTGCTGCTCCTGGACTCCGTGTCCTTTCCTCCTGACAAGGTGGAAAAGTTTCTGTCAACCCTCGACTCTGATTCTGCAACTGGACCCGACGGCATCAGCCCACGGGTCCTAAAATCTTGCTCTGCTGCTCTATCTCACCCTCTCTCTGTTCTCTTCACCCTCTCTTTTGCTCAAGGTCAACTGCCATCTGCTTGGAAATCAGCCAACATCACCGCTTTGCACAAAAAAGGTGCAAAAACAGATCCTAGCAACTACAGACCAATCAGCCTTCTCCCAATTATCAGCAAAGTCATGGAATCCATCATTGCTTCGGATATGAAATCTTTCCTCTTCTCCAATGGCTTGATCTCTGATCATCAATTTGGTTTCAGACCAGGTCACTCTACTCTGGACATGCTGCTTCTGCTGTCTCAACAATGGATGGAGGTCCTCAATGCCAAACAGGAAATTAGAGCTGTCTCCCTCGACATATCACGTGCCTTCGACACGGTCTGGCACCCCGCTCTGCTCACCAAACTCTCCTCCTTTGGTATCCATCGAAATCTCCACGCATGGCTGGCGGACTTCCTCTCTAGTCGTCATCAACATGTGGCCCTGAATGGGTTTCTCTCATCTCCTCTTCCTGTTCAGGCTGGAGTTCCCCAAGGCAGTGTTCTGGGCCCCGTGCTTTTTCTGGTCTTCATCAATGATCTCTCTGACTCTCTCGAAAATCCTCTCTATCTCTTTGCTGATGACTCCACTCTCTGCCGCTCCATTCCTCTTCCCTCAGATCGGCAGTCTGCTGCCTCCTCACTCTCTGAAGACCTGGACAAAATCACAGACTGGTCAAACAAGTGGAACATGTCTTTCAATCCTGGCAAATCTCACACTCTTACTATGTCTCTCCGAAAAGATCGACTGGACAACCCTCCCATCTACTTTCTCAACAATCCTCTCCAAGAAGTTCTGTCGCTCAAGATTTTGGGTCTCACTATCTGCCATGATCTTTCTTGGGAAAACCACATTTCCAAGCTGGCCTCCAAAGCCAGTCGCCGACTGGGCATCCTCCGTCGTGCGAAGTCCTTCCTCGGCACACCTGAGCTCCTCACCACATACAAGGCTTTCATCCGCAGCTCAATGGAATACTGTTCTCCCCTATGGGCCGGTGCTCCTGCCTCACACCTAGCTCGGCTTCACGCTGTTGAAACCAAAGCTTTCAGAATTATTGGAATCTCCCGCGATGAAGCTATCTCTGAGGGCCTTTCACTCACTCACCGCAGGCAGGTAGGTGGTCTTTCTGTCTTCTACCGACTCCTCTCTGGCCTTGCACCCCCAGCTCTCTCTGTGCTCTGTCCCCCAAATATTCCTACAGGTCGCACAAGATCTGCCAGCAACCCTCTGATGGTTAAACTGCTGAAATCTCGGTCAGGTTACGGATACAAAACTGCCGAAATGACGGCCAGGTTACGGATACAGAACGACGGCTCTCCCGTTAACAAGGGGGGTTAACCCCTTGTCCGTTACCTGGCCGTCGCCGCTCCTGGCACTTGTAACGCTATCCCGCGGGATGGAACGGATCAGGGTTGTGGGTCCAGGGTTTATCCCGAATACCTTTATCCGTCCCTCCGCAGGCTAGGGAGACGAGTACCGCTCGAACCCCGGTTTGGATGGTCTAGTTGCCGAGCGGTTTTTAGCAACCCGAAGTTCGAGTCATTATCCTCCACTAAACCCGATCCTGAACGTTGGCCGAATCGCGCCACGTACACTCAATATTGAAACCACTAAAGCGAACGAACGAGAATGAAGAAGAAGAAGAAGAAGAAGAAGTATGGAGGAATAACAGGATTTATTAATTATTTACACAAGCCAAAGCAAAAAGAGCAGTCAAGGTTATATACAGGGAAATGGAAGGAGCAGGAGACACAGTCAAATCATTAGCTTACCTATACAAGCTTAATTAATAAACCCCAGGACAACATGAAAGACAGACGAACATTCACACTTACATGGGGAAATGCAGGCAGGAATGAATGGCTTGGAGATGGATGGCTTTGAGAGGCAAGGAAGGTTCAGCGGGGACTGGGCACGGTCGGGCCAGAAGGCACCGCCGTCAACAAGCCGAGCCGCGGTCGTGCGAACTCCCGCGGTCCCAAACTGCGCGGGCGAAGTTCCTTTCTCCGCACTGCTGCTTTGCGCGCTCCTTGCGTTCCTCGGTCCGTATTTCCTGCAGCGCGGCACGTATCACGGCTGCTTGGACACACCTGCTCATCTCCAGCGCATCTCTCTTGGTGGGGGCGTTTCCCGCGGGTGATTTCAGCCCCACCCTTGAACCTTTGCGAACCTCCCCCAAGCGTTCTCTCTCCGCCCTCTTCAGCCAAACCCCTCGTTCTGGGTTGGATGAGCGGGGCCGACTCACTCCTCCCCTCTATGATGAGGTGGAGACCCGCCTTTCTTCTTCCAACCGACCGCGTGCTCAATGGAGTCCATTTGCGGCAAAAACCATCCAAACCTGACACTTTGCAGATGGGACCTAATCTTATTTAATTCGGTGCAATGAAGAGTCAAACTATTGGGAAACACAGCCTTAAACTACATAGAATAAGGGACTAACTATTTAAAAGGATATATGGTGCCCTGCATGTAGGTTTATGGAATTAACTAAGAGGACGAGCTTCGACCTTTCTTTACATTACGGAGGGTGACATTTCCACACAACAAAACCATAATTCTCACATCCTTTACACTTTCTCAAATTCGTTACACTGCACCCTCCTTCCTTCAGGCCCGTCTTCGGGCCTATAAAACTTTACTTTTAGTGTGACACGTAGGTGTAGTTCCCTCTACAATTAACCTGACCCAGAGTGCGACAGTTTTAAAACACAATTAAGTATGTCCCCTTGCTACATTGCACCCTGCCTAACAGATTTGCGCCCACAGCTCACCGAATTGCGGAATGGTTTTCAAGCTATACATTTACGGTGGGGAGCATTATTTACAGTGACGTTATTCCTTATTTACAACGCAACCCAGGACCTGTGTTTTTTTTCTTTTTAGGGAAACAAAAAGAAGGAAATTCCTGTTGGGAGGGAGGAGACAGCACGCATTGCATCGACGCACCAGTACCATAAGCACCCAAAGCACCAAACGCACCAACCAGTGCTCAGTCATTACAGTTTGTAATAAACACAAAAAAACAACTGGTGGTGGTCTTCTCCTTCTCTGCTGGGCCGATGTTCTTCCCGATGTCTTCTTGCTTCATGCGGCCTACTTGGAAATATAAAATGCACAACCCGTGTCCATCTTTATTTAGGGCCACAGGGGCCAACTAAGGGTGGTCCACCTGTTTGGCATAGGTGCCACCTTACCGAGGTCCGCAAGCAAGATTCCCTGGCCACTATGGCCGGTCTCCAACAGAGGTGCCCTACCCCAGAAACTGGGGTCCATCAAGTGGTACTTGGCCGCAGAACAGCGGTCCATAAAGTGGTACATCAATGCAATGCATGCTGGTTGCGAGGGTCCTGGCACACAAGGCGACCTCCGCATGCTCCCCTCGACGCCCAGTGGCGCACAGTCCTCGGGTGGGAGACAAGGGGGGGGGTGGGAGAAGACAGGTGAGCGAGGGGGTAGGGTCACAAGGGTACACATCAAACAAGGTAATGCAGGACGAGGTGCGTACGGAGAGCGAAGTGAGAAATGCTCGTCCCTACCGTACACCCCCCACATGTGACCTACACTACCCCCCCTTGCCCCTCCCCATATTTACAAAAACCTACACCTTTACAAATTTGTCACTACTGTCACGTCTCCCCCATATTTCCCCTATACCAAATTCGTCACCACTCCCACTAATCCAAAATTTGCCATCACCCAATTCATCATCAATCCTCATAAGGAGGAAGAGATGGAACATCAGCACAATGTCACACCCACGTCATGATGCATCTCACATTCCAAACATTTGCACAATAAAAATAATAAAAACAACAAACCATGGCATGGTGTGGAGTTTCGTCACCTCAGGTGAGTGGATGTAGATGGTGCGAGGAGATTCTTAATCCTAACTATCCTCTAAATGACATTAACACACTTTACACTACCCGGGGTCTTCCCTGCCAATCCATTGGCCAACTTACTCTATGGGTTCTAAAAACCAATTCCCATTGACCAAACTGTGGTGCTTCTCAATTTGGGGTCTCACTCCCCCGATTCATCTCCCGGTGCCCTTGCACAATTTCCTGGCTGAGTCGTGTAGCTCTCCCAGCAGGTCTACCCACCTGCACACCTCCACCACTGTAGTTGCCACCCGAGCTTACCTAGCTCCTCACCCTAACCTATCTAACTGGGGAAGGCCCCTCCTGGCTCTGTCACCCCTCGGTGCCCTCTGGCACTGGGCTACCCGGGTCCGTCCTCCGGATCCTCGGGCCCCACCCACAACTCTACCGGCTCCCAGAGCCCACCTGCGGCCTCACCTGGCCGACATCCTCACAGTGGTGGAGTGCCCAACCAACTACACACACTAACAGGCTACACACCCAGCCATTTCCACGACACTAATGCACCCATCCAACCATCATTCTTCCACCACGCACCACAGATGCCAATATCCAACCACAATTTACCTGTACCCTCTACCTAACTCTTACACTACCCTCCCCGGGTATTCGTGATGGGGTCCATCCTCCTTTCCCCCATCCACACCTTCGCACCATCCACTCCACTCCACAGTTTCCACCATACTCACTCCACGACCATCCATTCCATACTCCATATATTCCACACTCCATGTAATCCACACAACCATTCTCCATACACCTGCAGTTGCACACCTGTGCAATCTCACCTGGTGCCACCTGCACCCTCCTTCCTTCCTGGACCATTTGGTCAACACAGCACACATCACCATCACTCACTCATACACTGCTCCATACACCTGTTCAGTTGCACACCTGTGCAATCTCAATCGTTCCTCACTCACTGCTCCATACACTTCCACGCTCAATACAATTCACAATCCTCAAACACACGGCATCATCTCATCTAACTACTCCCCTCTGGAACTCGCGCTTCCCAGTCGCTCCTTTAACTATTGCGCTCCCTCGTCATTATAATCCAAACTAATCTACCTGCGTCCCCACTACAGGTATCTTTGTCACTACCTCACCTTAGCATTACCTATGGTCAATCTCTAGGTCCCTACACACCATATCCTAACCCTCCCGGGCTAGTTTTCACTGCCACAAACCCCATAGCTACTGCTCCTTTGCCCCCGCTGTGAGGGATGGCAGAGTTGCCATCCCATCACATCGGGTATCTTCCACTACCAATTTTGCACACCAAATTCCAGCCAATTAAAAATTTGCCAATCACTAACAATCATCTGCCAATCATCAATCTGCCAATCCTTTGCCAATCATCAAATTTTGCTTTTCAATTTCGGGTCCAAAACACTATCGTCATCACACGTCTACTCACTTGAGCCTCTCGGTGCGCCAATTCATCTCCAAAGCTCGGCTTCGCAAAGCCGAGCAATGAATGCGGGTTGTTTGGTGCCGGCGGTTGGCTCCGTCCGGCATTCGGTGCAGGGAAGGAGGTTTACCCAGGCCGAGATCCCACGCACCATCTTGTCACGGAGCCGTCCAATGGCCCGATCTCGCCCTGCCGGGACGCCTCAACCACAAAGGGTTGCCGTGACGACCCTTCCTACCAGGCCGCCCGCTCCACTTAGTGGAGCACGGACGCGGCCGGTCAGAGCGAGGCCCGGCGTGGACCGCGTACGGCGGTTCTTTCCAAACCGCCGCGGTTACGATCCAGGCGGGTCCCCGCAGCACACGAAGCTGCCCGGCACGCACCAAGGGCCCGCTTCGGCTATACGTCGATCTAACCGCTAACCCGGTTAGCGTCGATGCTCCACTTGCATGCTTACACCCAGCAGCCCGTTCCTTGCTCATACATCCAGCCGTGCCCATGCTCCTCGTCATTGCACCTTCTCTTACACACCCAGGTACACTCATTCCGCTCACAGACTTTGTCACACACTTGACGACCGCACGCCTTTGCACACGCTCGTCGTTCGCACACCTCTTCGCGCCCCCTCCTCGGTCGCCTCCTCTGTGACAACCACGGGTGTGCACTCACTTGCACACCCAATCACGTGCTTGACGACTAACTCAAGTGTGCATTCCCACACGCGCTCGACCATTCCAGGTGTGCTTCCTTCCATCCCAGGTGTGCATCCTCTCTCACCTGCCACAACCAACTCACGCTCCATATCACTCTCACTACTCTCACCTCCACACTCGGTCGCGCATTCACCCTTACTCTTGACAGCGCACTCTGTACCCATACACTCCTCTGTTACACACCTTTCTCGTGCATCCTCTTGCGCACACTCTCCCGTTACACCCTCCGTAACACTCAGCACAGGTGTGCATGCTTCCGTCACATCCCCTGTAACACTCCCCATCCCGCGCTTCCATGTGCCCCCTCGCACACGCGCTACGACCAACTCACTCTCGACAGCACACTCACTCCTCGGCACGCACTTTTTCCTCACACACCCCATAGTCGGACATTCTCGCACACCTCCTCCTTCACACTCTGCACCTGTCGCACACTTTACCAGCGGCCTCTCATGAACACCCGGGTCCAAACCAACCCCCAAGCCGACTGAAGCTCCCCTCACACCATATACATTGCCGCGTACAACGCCACTCACCTCGGCACCTCGTCTCCGCACCTCCTTCGCCACCTGCAAACTCTTTATCTGGTTAGCAAGCACACCATCACGATTTGAGCACCGACCTTGCACATATTCCATCACCTCCTCCTTTATCTCCCTCTTAGTTTCCCTCCGTCTCTTCTTAATTTCACTCACCCCCTCTTCCACATCCTCTAACGTTTGCTTCACCTCTTTTATTTCCCGGTGCGTCTCCTCAATTTCGTCCTCTAAGGCCACCTTGACCGTTTCTATGTGCGTCCTCACCTCCCGGTCCTTTGTCTCCATTGCCTCCGTCACCTCGTCCAACCTCGTTGTCAGTCCCTCACGTACCATCTGACATTCCCTCTTCATCGCTATTAAGTCATTTTTGATTTCGTTTTGTGTCGCTTTCAACCCTCCTAGTACCGCAGTGTTCTTTTCCACCTGCTCCACTAATTCCCTCTGTCCCACCGTCAGCTGTTCCACCTCCTGCGTCAGGTCCTCTATGCCCCCTTGTAACTTTGCCGTGCTATTTCTCACCTCTTTCTCCATACGCTTCTCACCTCGCTTTACCTCCTCGCGTACGCCCGAGACCTCCTCGCCTTATTTCCTCCCCCATCTCCTCCATTTCTTTAGTAGATGCCGCCCTCATTTGTTCTAATTCATCCCTCTGAGCATCCAGTTTACCTTCTAACCCGATTTTCACCTCCTCTATCTGCTCTCCCATTTGTTTAATTTCCCGGGCGGATTGCTCCCCTATTGCCCGCAATTTGTCTTCTATCCTATTTTCTAGCCCCGTTAACCCATTCTTTACCTCTTTTATCCCGTTGTCTAACCCCTCAAATTTATTGTCTAAACGTTCCCTGGTACCCCTTGCTTCGTCCCTCATTTGGCTCCTCAATCGCTCACTATCAGCCCTCGCTTCGTCCCTCATTCGCTCACTATCAGCCCTCGCTCTGTCTTCCATTTCTTTCATTTCCCTGCTTCTTTTTTCGTTGTCGCACTTCGACTCTGCCATATATTCGCTGAACCGTGCCATGAACTGCTGCATGTCAAACGGCTGCATGTTAAAGCCCGCTGGTACAGCGGGCTCGGCTACCACGCGCTCGTGCGAGGTGCCATTTTGCGCCTCTCCAACCACGTGCGTGAGGGCGCCATTTTGTGCACCTGAAACTCCCTCAACCACCTCCTCATTGCTCTCCTCCATTTCTTCCCTGTGGTCCTGGGTTACCCCTAACCCCTCTTCTAGTTCACCCACCTGCATCTGATCGCCTTGATTGTCCATGGCACGACTCAATTTGGGATGTTAAACAAAATTTCGGCCGCTCATAATTTCGACCAAATTTTTTTGATGTTATAAAAAATTTGGTCCAGGCCTCGAATCTCACTCCCAGACACCAATTGTTATGGCCAATAGTACAATTGGTTTCCAAAATTTGGGCTAAATATATTTAGTCCCAGGTTTGAATCCCAACTCCTGACTACCAATTGTTACGGATACGGAACGACGGCTCTCCCGTTAGCAAGGGGGGTTAACCCCTTGTCCGTTACCTGGCCGTCGCCGCTCTTGGCACTTGTAACGCTATCCCGCAGGATGGAACAGATCAGGGTTATGGGTCCAGGGTTTATCCCGAATACCTTTATTCGTCCCTCCACAGGCTAGGGAGACAAGTACCGCTCGAACCCCGGTTTGGATGGTCTAGTTGCCGAGCGGTTTTTAGCAACCCGAAGTTCGAGTCATTATCCTCCACGAAACCCGATCCTGAACGTTGGCTGAATCGCGCCACGTACACTCAATATTGAAACCAATAAAGCGACCGAACGAGAATGAAGAAGAAGAAGAAGAAGTACGGAGGAATAACAGGATTTATTAATTATTTACACAAGCCAAAGCAAAAAGAGCAGTCAAGGTTATATACAGGGAAATGGAAGGAGCAGGAGACACAGTGAAATCATTAGCTTACGTATACAAGCTTAATTAATAAACCCTAGGACAACGTGAAAGACAGACGAACATTCACACTTACATGGGGAAATGCAGGCAGGAATGAATGGCTTGGAGATGGATGGCTTTGAGAGGCAAGGAAGGTTCAGCGGGGACTGGGCACGGTCGGGCCAGAAGGCACCGCCATCAAAAAGCCAAGCCGCGGTCGTGCGAACTCCCGCGGTCCCAAACTGCGCGGGCGAAGTTCCTTTCTCCGCACTGCTGCTTCGCGTGCTTCTTGCGTTCCTCGGTCCGTATTTCCTGCAGCGCGGCACGTATCACGGCTGCTTGGACACACCTGCTCATCTCCAGCGCATCTCTCTCTTGGTGGGGGCGTCTCCCGCGGGTAATATAAGCCCCACCCTTGAACCTTTGCGAACCTCCCCCAAGCGTTCTCTCTCCGCCCTCTTCAGCCAAACCCCTCGTTCTGGGTTGGATGAGCGGGGCCGACTCACTCCTCCCCTCTATGATGAGGTGGAGACCCGCCTTTCTTCTTCCAACCGACCGCGTGCTCAATGGAGTCCATTTGCGGCGAAAACCATCCAAACCTGACACTTTGCAGATGGGACCTCATCTTATTTAATTCGGTGCAATGAAGAGTCAAACTATTGGGAAACACAGCCTTAAACTACATAGAATAAGGGACTAACTATTTAAAAGGATATATGGTGCCCTGCATGTAGGTTTATGGAATTAACTAAGAGGACGAGCTTCGACCTTTCTTTACATTACGGAGGGTGACATTTCCACACAACAAAACCATAATTCTCACATCCTTTACACTTTCTCAAATTCGTTGCAATATATATATATATATATACTCAAAGGCAAAAGTTATTGTGACACACAAACAACAAACAGAATCAGTGTTAAACTTTTACTGCCGCGAATGAAATGTTATTACATGGAAAGACAAATGTTTCAAGGTATGGTAACGATCAACAGTCCATAAGAACAGTGCACCTGGCATATGCAAATGAGCCACAACACAAGAGGGGGTTCACAAGCAAGTTCACACAGTCAGTAGCGAGTGTGTCCACCTTGTGCATTGATGCAGGCCTGGCACCTTCGCCTCATTGAGGCCACTAAACGTCGATGAAAGTCCTTGGGAAGATCATTCCATATCCGAGGAAGGATTTGGTGGAGTTCCTGCAGCGTTTTTGGAGGATTCGGATGACGTCGTAAACGTCGCTCCATTTCATCCCAGACGTGTTCAATGGGTGACAAATCAGGGGATCTTGCAGGCCAGGGGTAACACATTAACATTGTTCTGATTAAGATACTGCTGTACAACTCGAGCAATGTGTGGTCTGGCATTATCGTGTTGAAACGTCACTCCAGGGCCGTTCTGTTGCAAAAACGGTAAAGCGGCCATTTGCAAAATCTCGTCTCGGTACCTCACAGCATTCAAGTTCCCCTCAATCACAATCATTGGCGTTCTTGCTGCAGCTGTTATCCCACCCCAGATCATAATGCCCCCACCTCCAAAATGATCCCCTTCCAGAACACATGGCCTGATGTAACGTTCACCTGTGCACCTGTAGACACGTGTCCTACCGTCAGCTCGGTGAAGCTGTGCCAAATGGTGTTTCTATGGATGTTGAATCGACGAGCAACATCATGCTGCGAGGTACCAGACTGAAGCATACCTATAGCTCTCCATCTGTCATTTTCCCCGAGGCGTGGTATGTCGAACTTGTTCCAGAAAGATGAATAGAG